>NC_054741.1:24593462-24913007 GCF_018143015.1 Lytechinus variegatus | reverse complement strand
GAGGCTGTTAAATCATGGCCCACACCAACCAACCAGACAGAGGTGCGGAGTTTTCTTGGATTAGCATCCTACTACAGGAGATTCATACTCAAATTCTCTGATGTTGCGAAACCACTTACCAATCTAACCAAGAAAGATGAGCCCTTCATCTGGACAACAGGATGCGAGGAGGCTTTTCAGATGATGAAGAGACTATTGACGACCGCCCCAATTCTAGCCTACCCAAGACTGAATGTTGGATTCATTCTTGATACAGACGCCAGCAATTTTGCAATAGGAGCAGTACTTTCACAAGAACAAGAGGGAAAGGAAAGGGTTATTGCATATGCCAGTAAGACTCTAAATCCTGCAGAACAGAATTACTGCGTAACAAGGAGGGAGCTATTAGCTGTTGTGAACTTTCTCAAGCATTTCCGTCATTATCTGTATGGACAACAAGTGAAAGTTAGAACAGATCATGGTGCACTTAGATGGCTACTAGAGTTTAGGAATCCTGAAGGACAGTTAGCCAGATGGCTTGAAGTGATAACACAGTACCAACTCACCTTAGAGCATCGTGCTGGACGTGTCCACTTGAATGCTGATGGGTTATCCAGACGACCTTGCACCGATTGCCGACATTGTAGGAGATTTTAGAAGACTGGAAATGGAAGAGAAGTAAAGAAATAGACTTTATTTCCATTTGAATGTGAATTTGTGACATTAATTGAATTTATATCATTGTTTTTCGTAGTGAACTATATTGGATTCTATCTACTTACTTAACGCAAGATTTTGACATGGAGGCTGGAGAGTGTGATGAAAAGGAGATGTCTACCTTAACATTTACGCCAATAACTGAAGAGGAAATCAGGAAGGCACAGTTACAAGATGGAGACATAAAGCATATTTTGAGATGGAAGGAAATATGCAGTGAGCGGCCGAGCTGGAAAGATGTTTCGCACCTATCATCAGCAACTAAGGCTTACTGGGTAAACTGGACTTTGCTAGAAGTACAAAAAGGTGTCTTGATGAGGAGATGGGAATCAGAAGATGGAAAGGAGATAACTAGGAAAATTGTACTACCTCGTTCTTTGCGAAGTACAGTACTGGAGGAATTACATGGTTCTCAAACAGCTGCTCATCTTGGAGTCAATAAGACATTACATAAAGTACAGAGGAGATATTACTGGGTTGGACTTGCTGCAGATGTGCGATTGTGGATTAAGAGATGTACTATTTGTGCACAGCTGAAAAACCCCCCAAAGAAGAATAAAGCTCCATTTCAGAAATATAGAGTTGGTGCACCATTAGAAAGGGTAGCGATGGACATTTTGGGCCCTTTACCCGAAACGGACAGTGGAAACAAGTATGTGCTAGTCGTGGGAGACTATTTCACGAAATGGATAGAATCGTATCCATTACCAGATCAGGAGGCGGAGACGGTTGCTAGGGTACTAGTGGAGGAGTTTATTTGTCGGTATGGGATACCAAAAGAACTACATAGTGATCAAGGGAGGAATTTTGAATCAAGGCTGATGGCAGAGATGTGTAAGATGCTTGGTATTAAGAAAACAAGGACTTGCCCACTACACCCACAAGGAGATGGATTTATAGAAAGATTTAATAGAACCTTACTGGGTATGGTGTCGTCATTGCTCGATCCAGATGGTGAACAGAAGGACTGGGATGAGAGGATACCATTTGCTATGTTGGCATACAGATCAGCAGTCCAGGAATCAACTGGAGAAAGTCCTGCTATGATGATGCTTGGAAGAGAAATCAGTCTGCCGGTAGATTTGCTGTTACCTTCTCCAACACCTGCAAATGAAGAAGAATCGGACTATGTCAGTGATGTGAGGGAAAAGTTACATGAGGTACATGAAGGTGCTAGAGAAAAACTTGGAATTGCAGCTGAAAGACAGGCTAAGTCTTATGATAGAAATATTATTCAGCGAAGTTTTACGACTGGAGACTGGGTGTGGTTATTCGACGCATCAAGGAAGAAAGGAGTGTGTCCTAAGCTGAGCATGAAATGGAAAGGACCATTTATGGTGGTAACCAAACTTTCAGATGTTGTGTATCGAATTCAGGAATCATCGAGAAGCAAACCAAAGGTGGTGCACATCGATCGACTAAAGGCTTATACTGGAAAGCCTTTAAAAAACTGGTTGACACAAGAAATCAGGCGTAATCCAAATAGAAACAGGGTTCCACCACAAAGATACATTGAACTTTGAGTCACAAAAACAATACATCTTCACCATGATGGCTGTATTTAGAAATTTATTCTACAACATTCCTTTCTTTATCATTTTGATTGTATGTATGACAACATACAATTATATATATGCCTTGTATGCTTTGTAATTTGTATCTTACAGTACCAGGATGGAAGTGACCTGCAGGCACTGCAAAAGAGTATTTTCATCTTATCCAGTATTAAATTATCATCTACGGAAGGTTCATCAAATGACTTTTCTTATTCACTGTGAAAGATGTAATCATGAGACTGATAAAAGAGAGTCAATGAGACAGCATTACAAAAGACATCACCGAGCTTATATCAAAGAAGTGGATACACTAAGATCTAGCCCGACTTTGCCTACATGTAAGTCTAAAGAAAGGATGGAGGAACAGCAGGAAAGGGAGAAGAGGAGACAGATAGAGGACGAAAGGGAGAAAGAGAAGAACGGACGAGAAGAACAAAGAAAGAGGAAAGAGGAGGAGGAAAGAATCGAGGAGGAAAGAAGGCGGCAGGAAGCAGTAGAGGAAGAAAGGAGGAAGGAGGATAGCCAAGAAAGAGTTTGGAAAAGGGTTGGTAGGAGCAAGATAGACGAGATAGATGAGGAGATCATAGAAGAAAGACGGAAACTACAGGAAAGTAGGGAGAAAGAAGAAGAGAGACAACTCGATGAAGAAGGAAAGCAGCTAGAAGAGGAGAAGCGGAAGATAGAGGAGGAGGAGAGAAGGTTAGAAGAAGAGAAAATTAGAGAGAAGGAAACGTGACAAGGAAGCAAAGCAGAGAAGACAGGAAGAAGAGAGGCTAGAGAAAGAAAGGGAGCTTGAGAAGAAGAGATTAGAAGAGGAGGAGAAGAGACTGAAGGAGGAGATTAGACAGATTGAGAATTCAGAAGGCAACACAGAAGAGACCCCAGAATGTAGAGTGGTTGAGCTTGTCAGTGATAAGAAGACTATTTCCATAAACCTTCCTGAATGCCAGAGTGAACAAATCCAAATAGTTACCAAGGTTACGATTGCCACATCTTACTATGTCAAGACAAAGAATGGATATGTTCTAAAAAGAAGATTAATTGACTCTCACTATCCAGAGAAAAGACCAAAAGTTACAAAGTAATTTGTTGTACATTTTTATGATCCTCATGTATTTTGTATGAGCTTTATGTATCTTATGACGTTTAAGAATATTTTTTTTATGTGCATGAATGAATATTCATGTATTTTGTATTGCTATATATTGAAATTTAATGCTATTTATATAGTCACTGGGACAGTGACTTATTTGGCAGGGGGTAGTGTGAAGGAAACCCCCCTTCGTGAATAGGAAAATCTCATCTTAAAAGAGATATTTAGATTTCTAAAATGTCCTTTTCATCTGGAGTTTTGTTTGTTTACATAACATAACTGAAAGCCATTATAGTCATTGAATGAAAGGTTAAGTGCCGGTGATCAGCTGTTTTTACTACGTGAACTGTGACCTGAATTCCAGAGAGAGACTGGTGAATTTCTTTGGATTAATTGTTAGTGTGCGCGCATACGTGTTAGCGCAGAGGAATTGGTATATTTCTGCTGAGTCACGCCATAATCGCGTAGAGCCAGCAGTACGATCTATTTATGGGACCGGTATGGTCTGTTATGAAATTTTATGAGCGTTAAATAGCTCTAAGTCAAATTTGAATCTTACCTTTTGTGTAAATTCCATGAAAGTTGATGACAGCACTTATTTATTGCTGGAATTTCTTCATTCATGTTTGGATACTGTTATTTTCCTTTATTCTGAGACGATTACCGGCAGTATTTTGAACTTTTCCTTGGATCTTAAGCTCTGATGCGCGCATACGCGCACAGACGCACTATCTTGTGTATTTTAAAGTACTGAATTTGCATAGCATCCCGCCGCGTAATGTGATGTGAATTGAGTGGTTTTTAAAGCACTAAAATTACATAACAACCCGCCGCGTAATGTAATGAGCTCAAAAATTGCCAAAATTCTGGGGGGCCAAAAGTCTATAAATAGGCGAGGTTTTCGAGAGTTTGCCATATCGTCTGCAAGCTCGTTAGAGTAGGATCGTTGAAAGTCTCTCACTCAATCTCTCTCTCTGAACCACTATTCATTGTTCATTCAACTTAAGCATTCTTCTGTGAGTACATTACGTCATAATATGACACTTAGTTCCATTCAGGGAATTCAGCGAGAATAATGATGAATTTTAGCTACGAATTTGAAATCGTTCGTCACCTTTTTGGGGTTCGTGACGATCTTTGGCAACCAATACTCTGTTGCATTTCTTTATAGTCAGCTTGGATTTATCAGTTGTTCACAGAAATTGGGCAGCTTTTGTTATTCTTTCACAGACTTTGATTGATTTATCAAGTCTACTGATTGTTTGATCGATATCTAGAGAAGATATGAAAGCATTTATTGGTGCTTGTTTGTGTTCATTTTGACATGAACACAGCTGTTTAAAAGCAGATAGAAATTAATTGATGGTCACGATAGTGAACATGAATGCTGACTATTAATTTATCTTTCTGGAATCTCCTGAATGGATGATTATATTTAATTACCTTATTTATGAAATTTGATAATTTATGCATTTATATGATGAATTTATTTCTGACTTGATGACTATATTTAGGCAGTCCTTTTAAGGACTCTTGACAGTCTGAATACTTAATCAAATTATCTAGTTAGAGTAATTAAATTACTGCATTGATAAAATTATTCTACCAACGTGGAAAAGGCTAGTGTCAGATTTTCAATCTCTAAACAGAGATTATCTTTTGGTCAGTAACATTTGGCATAAAACTGTCAAGTTGTTCTGGACTGTGTGTTGTTTTGGTATTGCTTTGAATATTGATCTGACTTTGGCATTTTTCCACATTGGTCGTTTAAACAATATTTATTGATAGAGTCGTTAATTCAATTCTAATTTCAGGATTAATGACTTTGGTTATTTATTTACATTTCTTACATCATATACAAATAGGATCAAAACTAAACAAAACTTAGCCATCATGAGTGTGAGGATGTTAAGGTCACGTGTTACATAGTGTCAAGCATGCAATTCCCGTAGTTGTTAAGATCAGAATATTTAATGTTATTAAGATCAGAATATTTATGTTATAAGAATATTTGTAGTTATAAGATCAGAATATTTAATGTTATAAGATCAGAATACTTAATGTTATAATATCAGAATACTGAATATTAATTCTGATTAAGATTACCATATAATCAGAATGACGTAAACAATAGATGAGATGTAAATACCTGATTATCAATCAGAAAGCATTTGTAAATAACTTGTAAATAATTGTCTGTGCAGTCATTCACATATTTTATTAAGGATACTTGATGTTTATAGACTGAAGTAAACTCAATTTATGGATGAAGCTTAATTCTTCATTAGAGCATTGACATTGTATAAATAGTTGGTTGATTTACTTAACACTGAAATAGGAATAAGGTGTTGGTCTTTCAGACTTGTTTTGCTTAGCTGTATGCTCAGACAGCAGGGACGAGGTTAGAGTTTCCGGTAGGCTTTAATGCTAAGAAAGGTACTATGTGAGTCTATTCTTGAACCCGTGATGATTAGGGATATTTACGGATTTCTGAGGCTTTTCATCACACAGAATGTTGGATGTTGATACAAACTTCACACCGACAAAGTGAGTGGGAGTTTTGTAGGCGCTGTAAGGCTGGTAAACAAGGCCCGTTGAGAGGTTGATAGGATAAGGATATTTTTGGAGATTGGTGTGTTGTATTGGGTTAGTGACATTGGATGGAGAAAGATATTGAGTAACTGCTGGCAGTTTAGATAGGATTACTCACATAAGTCAGATCGACAGAAAAGAACCATTGGTCCTGGAACCTTTGTGGAGAGTAGTTTACAGTTTTAAGTGGAAATAACTCTGAGAGGGAACACAACTCTACGGAGTATAAAGTACGGAACTAAAGTAGGATGTAGCTTAGGTAATAATCAATACTTACAAACGATACCGATAGTGTATTTGTAACAGTAATACATAGGATTTATCAACTTAGCAATTAATTATTATTCTATTTATCATTCTTTCAATTTAAGAGTGACATGCACAGACTTACAGTTAAATTCTTATCTACGTAGAGTAAGTTATACAATTTAATATTGCTCATTCCATATTCAATGAATTTTTATACTTATGTAAATTGATGTAAATATCCAAATTTTATTGTGAAATGTTCAGAAGAATTGTTAACTTCAAAATTTCTTATATTAAAGTTCAGTTGAACTTTATTTTATTTTTCTTAGGAATCAGTAATTGGACTTGCACACTTTGCATAGAAGGAAGATGATTAGTGATCAGTGTTTGAGAATGATGAATCCAATAAATTGGATTTGTTGTTAAGTCTTAGAATTAGAAATGGTGATCGATTGATTAGTGATGATTGATTGATGATGTGATTAGGGATAAGAAGTACCGTACAATTAGTTTAAGCATTATTTAAGTTAGGGTTCTTAGTTTATTTATAGACCAACCTTGTATATTTCAAGAAAACGGAACGCGACATCGAGCTTGGGAAACTACGCTTACCTAGTGAGACCCAGTGATAAAGAGTGGAATCGAGAACTGAAACAGACTAGAATGATTGGTTGCGAAGCATAGCCTGATCGCTTCTATGGATGTCGATGTGCATAATTTAACTTAGGTGACTGCACGTGTGTGAAGTGGATATGCCTGAGCGTGTGTGTAGAAACACGAGGCGAACAAGTATTGTACGTGAGTGAATAGAGATTTTGCTACATGGCTACTCTATCAAGAAAGATGGGAAATTTTAGCTTTGTAATTTAGATTAATCCAAGTCACTCAGTGAGTAAACTCACCTATTAAATTCTGTTGCGAGAGTCCGGGTCAAGAAGTATGTCTGAAGTCTCAAGACGGGAGAAATGACGGTTTTTCTTCAGGTCATCGGAGCTCCTTCAACATCCATGACTGTGGCAGAACGGAGAGGCTAAAAGTTGGCGGTCGATGCAAGAAGATGGACCAATCATAGGCCTCGAAGCGTAATCTCAGATATTGGATCATGAGACGGCTATTCTGATTGGAGGTTTACTGGACATTTAATTAAAGTTCTCATCGAGGAAAAGTTCTTCATTTACGATCAAGTGTTAAATAATGCTTGGTCGAGAGCTCAATAACTCTATAAACTATTGTGGTGGCAGCATACTATTATTTGAGGGGGTCTCGCGTTACATTTTTGGTGGCAGCGGTGGGATGGTCTTTTTGTAGAGTCCCCGCACCAAGAATTTACATTTTTGGAAGCGGTGTGGAATGGTCTTTTCAAAGAACCCCTCCACTTTTAAAAGAGAAAAAGACTACATTTTGTCTGCTTAGTAGTAGAATGATGTGTATTATAAGAATTTTGCTATTATTATGTATAGTTGTGTACGGTACTAGTAGATATTTAGGAATGTATTGTTTAAGCTATGTATAATAAATAAGTTGTGTTTTGAGTTCCTTATTACAAGTGTGCATTAAATAAGTTAAGATTGAATATGGAAAATGAGCATTTATATGTCCTATGGACATAATGACAGTGAATCAATCACTGTGAATTATAAGGAAATCTATTCCTTTTACAATGTAAGGGTACGTTTGCTTGACACAAAATAAAACATGTATATTTATACTTAAACACAAGAAAATAAACATACATCCAAATATATTAAAAATTATAGCACTCGGTATGATGGAACCAAGCGCTGAGTTGGCAGCAGGAGATACTGGAAATAATGGAGTCCAGAGGAGCTGGGTATTAGATGAGCAGGATCCGGAGATAGCGGTAGACATGGCCAATTATGGAGATGCTATTCCTGCGGAGAGGCGCCAGGTTTATACGCCAACTCAATTCCGAAATAATGCTTCCTATGTTGGGAGTCACCAAACGACCGACCCGAAGAAACTGAGAGGATCTGGAGCCAGGGACGTTTTGCCGGATAAGTTTGCTGGGAAGGTACCATGGACGGACTATCGCCGACACTTTGACGTCTGCAGAAGATTGAATAATTGGGATGATGTCGAGGCTGGACAATATCTCGCAACGAGACTGCAAGGCGCTGCACTGAAGGTCTTGAATAATATTCCATTTGGACAGGATCTCACATACTCCAATCTAACTTCTCTTTTGGAGCGACGATTTGGACCGAGAGAGAATGCTGAAAATTTCTTGCTGGAGTTGAGGACTAGGCGACGACAGCCGAAGGAGAGCTTACAGGAATTGGGTCAGGCAATTAGAGATTTGACCTGCTTAGCCTACCCGGAGCTAAGCAACGATGCTCGAGAGAGGCTTGCTCGTGGACACTTTTCAGAAGCGATCGACGATGGTGAAATCAGGGCTGCCATTTTCCGAGCTCATCCCAGAACACTTGAAGAGGCGATTAGTGCTGCATTGACTACAGAGTCTTTTCTACAGACAGAGAAGGCACGAGAGAGGATTAGGCCACGTCACGTCAGAGCAGTAGGGGATGCTGTACAGTCGTCACCTGCAGATGAGAAAGTAAAGAAGGAGATACAAGAATTAAAGTCAAGCCTACAAGAAATCAAATCAATGATGAGACAGATGAGTGTGAACAGGAATGGAGGTCCACCACGAATTGTGTGCTTCAACTGTGGAGAGCCTGGACACATCAGTCGTGTTTGCAGCAAACCATACCAGGGAAACGACAGAAGGCCAACTCGCAGGACCACGGGACGGCCAGACCAGACAGGTCCACAGAACTAGATGTTCAACGAGAAGCAGCGGATCCCTTGATTTGCATTATTCGAGATGTTAACCAAGCTATGTATATACCAGTAGATATAAGGAGTGAAACAAGATATATGTTGGTAGACACTGGGTCAACAATAACTATTGTGTCTGGAGCTATTTTGGGTCAAGCATACCATGATAGAATGCCAGGTGTGAAGGAGACAGAAATTCAACTGAGACAAGCCAATGGAACCCCGATTGAAGTATTTGGGGAGACAGTTATTCCAATGAGCATTTCCGGAAGGATGTATGATGTGTCTGTCATCATAGCTGGAATAGATGTGGATGGAATTATTGGAATGGACTTCTTACAAGAAACAAATGCAACTATTGATTGTGAGCGAATGATGGTAACCTTACATGGAGAGACTATTTCGTGCACAAATCACAGAAGTAACAGACTGGCGATGGTCATCAAACAGGAGATACCAGAACAATTGACAGATATCTTTGAGAGAGCTAAACTGAACATTGAAGATGCTCACCATTCTGATGTTGCTACCCTATTGACAGATTTCTGTGATGTATTTTCAAAAGGTGACCATGATATTGGATGTACCGACAAGGTGAAGCACAGTATCCATACTACGAGCAATGCCCCTATTAGGCAGAGACCTAGACGCCACCCTATGGGTCAGAGGGAAGAAGTAGAGAAGCAAATTGAAGACATGCTAGCACGAGGGATCATCACACCTTCATCCAGTGCCTGGTCTTCCCCGATAGTATTGGTGGATAAGAAGGATGGAACCAAACGATTCTGCGTAGACTACAGACTCCTGAATCAGAATACTGTGAAAGATTCGTTTCCATTACCTAACATTGCTGAATCACTGGATTCTCTTGAAGGTGCAAGTTACTTTTGCACGCTAGACTTAGCTTCAGGCTACTGGCAAGTTCCCTTAGATGATGATGCTAAAGAAAAATCAGCATTTGTGGTACCAGGAGGATTATATCAATTCGAGGTCATGCCATTCGGACTTTGCAATGCGCCATCTACTTTTGAGAGGTTGATGGAAAATGTGTTCAGAGGTCTGCAATGGAAGATACTCTTAATCTACCTAGATGACATAATAGTCTATGGCTCTAATGTATCCGAGATGATCAATAGAATGAGAATAACTCTACAGCGACTAAGAGAAGCAAACCTGAAATTGAAACCCAAGAAGTGTCATCTATTTCAGAAGGAGGTCTTATATCTGGGACATGTGGTATCGTCCGATGGAATGAAGACTGACCCGGATAAGATAGAGGCTGTTAAATCATGGCCCACACCAACCAACCAGACAGAGGTGCGGAGTTTTCTTGGATTAGCATCCTACTACAGGAGATTCATACTCAAATTCTCTGATGTGGCGAAACCACTTACCAATCTAACCAAGAAAGATGAGCCCTTCATCTGGACAACAGAATGCGAGGAGGCTTTTCAGATGATGAAGAGAATATTGACGACCGCCCCAATTCTAGCCTACCCAAGACTGAATGTTGGATTCATTCTTGATACAGACGCCAGCAATTTTGCAATAGGAGCAGTACTTTCACAAGAACAAGAGGGAAAGGAAAGGGTTATTGCATATGCCAGTAAGACTCTAAATCCTGCAGAACAGAATTACTGCGTAACAAGGAGGGAGCTATTAGCTGTTGTGAACTTTCTCAAGCATTTCCGTCATTATCTGTATGGACAACAAGTGAAAGTTAGAACAGATCATGGTGCACTTAGATGGCTACTAGAGTTTAGGAATCCTGAAGGACAGTTAGCCAGATGGCTTGAAGTGATAACACAGTACCAACTCACCTTAGAGCATCGTGCTGGACGTGTCCACTTGAATGCTGATGGGTTATCCAGACGACCTTGCACCGATTGCCGACATTGTAGGAGATTTTAGAAGACTGGAAATGGAAGAGAAGTAAAGAAATAGACTTTATTTCCATTTGAATGTGAATTTGTGACATTAATTGAATTTATATCATTGTTTTTCGTAGTGAACTATATTGGATTCTATCTACTTACTTAACGCAAGATTTTGACATGGAGGCTGGAGAGTGTGATGAAAAGGAGATGTCTACCTTAACATTTACGCCAATAACTGAAGAGGAAATCAGGAAGGCACAGTTACAAGATGGAGACATAAAGCATATTTTGAGATGGAAGGAAATATGCAGTGAGCGGCCGAGCTGGAAAGATGTTTCGCACCTATCATCAGCAACTAAGGCTTACTGGGTAAACTGGACTTTGCTAGAAGTACAAAAAGGTGTCTTGATGAGGAGATGGGAATCAGAAGATGGAAAGGAGATAACTAGGAAAATTGTACTACCTCGTTCTTTGCGAAGTACAGTACTGGAGGAATTACATGGTTCTCAAACAGCTGCTCATCTTGGAGTCAATAAGACATTACATAAAGTACAGAGGAGATATTACTGGGTTGGACTTGCTGCAGATGTGCGATTGTGGATTAAGAGATGTACTATTTGTGCACAGCTGAAAAACCCCCCAAAGAAGAATAAAGCTCCATTTCAGAAATATAGAGTTGGTGCACCATTAGAAAGGGTAGCGATGGACATTTTGGGCCCTTTACCCGAAACGGACAGTGGAAACAAGTATGTGCTAGTCGTGGGAGACTATTTCACGAAATGGATAGAATCGTATCCATTACCAGATCAGGAGGCGGAGACGGTTGCTAGGGTACTAGTGGAGGAGTTTATTTGTCGGTATGGGATACCAAAAGAACTACATAGTGATCAAGGGAGGAATTTTGAATCAAGGCTGATGGCAGAGATGTGTAAGATGCTTGGTATTAAGAAAACAAGGACTTGCCCACTACACCCACAAGGAGATGGATTTATAGAAAGATTTAATAGAACCTTACTGGGTATGGTGTCGTCATTGCTCGATCCAGATGGTGAACAGAAGGACTGGGATGAGAGGATACCATTTGCTATGTTGGCATACAGATCAGCAGTCCAGGAATCAACTGGAGAAAGTCCTGCTATGATGATGCTTGGAAGAGAAATCAGTCTGCCGGTAGATTTGCTGTTACCTTCTCCAACACCTGCAAATGAAGAAGAATCGGACTATGTCAGTGATGTGAGGGAAAAGTTACATGAGGTACATGAAGGTGCTAGAGAAAAACTTGGAATTGCAGCTGAAAGACAGGCTAAGTCTTATGATAGAAATATTATTCAGCGAAGTTTTACGACTGGAGACTGGGTGTGGTTATTCGACGCATCAAGGAAGAAAGGAGTGTGTCCTAAGCTGAGCATGAAATGGAAAGGACCATTTATGGTGGTAACCAAACTTTCAGATGTTGTGTATCGAATTCAGGAATCATCGAGAAGCAAACCAAAGGTGGTGCACATCGATCGACTAAAGGCTTATACTGGAAAGCCTTTAAAAAACTGGTTGACACAAGAAATCAGGCGTAATCCAAATAGAAACAGGGTTCCACCACAAAGATACATTGAACTTTGAGTCACAAAAACAATACATCTTCACCATGATGGCTGTATTTAGAAATTTATTCTACAACATTCCTTTCTTTATCATTTTGATTGTATGTATGACAACATACAATTATATATATGCCTTGTATGCTTTGTAATTTGTATCTTACAGTACCAGGATGGAAGTGACCTGCAGGCACTGCAAAAGAGTATTTTCATCTTATCCAGAATTAAATTATCATCTACGGAAGGTTCATCAAATGACTTTTCTTATTCACTGTGAAAGATGTAACCATGAGACTGAGAAAAGAGAGTCAATGAGACAGCATTACAAAAGACATCACCGAGCTTATATCAAAGAAGTGGATACACTAAGATCTAGCCCGACTTTGCCTACATGTAAGTCTAAAGAAAGGATGGAGGAACAGCAGGAAAGGGAGAAGAGGAGACAGATAGAGGAAGAAAGGGAGAAAGAGAAGAACGGACGAGAAGAACAAAGAAAGAGGAAAGAGGAGGAGGAAAGAATCGAGGAGGAAAGAAGGCGGCAGGAAGCAGTAGAGGAAGAAAGGAGGAAGGAGGATAGCCAGGAAAGAGTTTGGAAAAGGGTTGGTCGGAGCAAGATAGACGAGATAGATGAGGAGATCATAGAAGAACGACGGAAACTACAGGAAAGTAGGGAGAAAGAAGAAGAAGAGAGACAACTCGATGAAGAAGGAAAGCAGCTAGAAGAGGAGAAGCGGAAGATAGAGGAGGAGGAGAGAAGGTTAGAAGAAGAGAAGAGAAAATTAGAGAGAAGGAAACGTGACAAGGAAGCAAAGCAGAGAAGACAGGAAGAAGAGAGGCTAGAGAAAGAAAGGGAGCTTGAGAAGAAGAGATTAGAAGAGGAGGAGAAGAGACTGAAGGCAGAGATTAGACAGATTGAGAAGAATTCAGAAGGCAACACAGAAGAGACCCCAGAATGTAGAGTGGTTGAGCTTGTCAGTGATAAGAAGACTATTTCCATAAACCTTCCTGAATGCCAGAGTGAACAAATCCAAATAGTTACCAAGGTTACGATTGCCACATCTTACTATGTCAAGACAAAGAATGGATATGTTCTAAAAAGAAGATTAATTGACTCTCACTATCCAGAGAAAAGACCAAAGTTACAAAGTAATTTGTTGTACATTTTTATGATCCTCATGTATTTTGTATGAGCTTTATGTATCTTATGACGTTTAAGAATATTTTTTTTATGTGCATGAATGAATATTCATGTATTTTGTATTGCTATATATTGAAATTTAATGCTATTTATATAGTCACTGGGACAGTGACTTATTTGGCAGGGGGTAGTGTGAAGGAAACCCCCCTTCGTGAATAGGAAAATCTCATCTTAAAAGAGATATTTAGATTTCTAAAATGTCCTTTTCATCTGGAGTTTTGTTTGTTTACATAACATAACTGAAAGCCATTATAGTCATTGAATGAAAGGTTAAGTGCCGGTGATCAGCTGTTTTTACTACGTGAACTGTGACCTGAATTCCAGAGAGAGACTGGTGAATTTCTTTGGATTAATTGTTAGTGTGCGCGCATACGTGTTAGCGCAGAGGAATTGGTATATTTCTGCTGAGTCACGCCATAATCGCGTAGAGCCAGCAGTACGATCTATTTATGGGACCGGTATGGTCTGTTATGAAATTTTATGAGCGTTAAATAGCTCTAAGTCAAATTTGAATCTTACCTTTTGTGTAAATTCCATGAAAGTTGATGACAGCACTTATTTATTGCTGGAATTTCTTCATTCATGTTTGGATACTGTTATTTTCCTTTATTCTGAGACGATTACCGGCAGTATTTTGAACTTTTCCTTGGATCTTAAGCTCTGATGCGCGCATACGCGCACAGACGCACTATCTTGTGTATTTTAAAGTACTGAATTTGCATAGCATCCCGCCGCGTAATGTGATGTGAATTGAGTGGTTTTTAAAGCACTAAAATTACATAACAACCCGCCGCGTAATGTAATGAGCTCAAAAATTGCCAAAATTCTGGGGGGCCAAAAGTCTATAAATAGGCGAGGTTTTCGAGAGTTTGCCATATCGTCTGCAAGCTCGTTAGAGTAGGATCGTTGAAAGTCTCTCACTCAATCTCTCTCTCTGAACCACTATTCATTGTTCATTCAACTTAAGCATTCTTCTGTGAGTACATTACGTCATAATATGACACTTAGTTCCATTCAGGGAATTCAGCGAGAATAATGATGAATTTTAGCTACGAATTTGAAACCGTTCGTCACCTTTTTGGGGTTCGTGACGATCTTTGGCAACCAATACTCTGTTGCATTTCTTTATAGTCAGCTTGGATTTATCAGTTGTTCACAGAAATTGGGCAGCTTTTGTTATTCTTTCGCAGACTTTGATTGATTTATCAAGTCTACTGATTGTTTGATCGATATCTAGAGAAGATATGAAAGCATTTATTGGTGCTTGTTTGTGTTCATTTTGACATGAACACAGCTGTTTAAAAGCAGATAGAAATTAATTGATGGTCACGATAGTGAACATGAATGCTGACTATTAATTTATCTTTCTGGAATCTCCTGAATGATTATATTTAATTACCTTATTTATGAAATTTGATAATTTATGCATTTATATGATGAATTTATTTCTGACTTGATGACTATATTTAGGCAGTCCTTTTAAGGACTCTTGACAGTCTGAATACTTAATCAAATTATCTAGTTAGAGTAATTAAATTACTGCATTGATAAAATTATTCTACCAACGTGGAAAAGGCTAGTGTCAGATTTTCAATCTCTAAACAGAGATTATCTTTTGGTCAGTAACATTTGGCATAAAACTGTCAAGTTGTTCTGGACTGTGTGTTGTTTTGGTATTGCTTTGAATATTGATCTGACTTTGGCATTTTTCCACATTGGTCGTTTAAACAATATTTATTGATAGAGTCGTTAATTCAATTCTAATTTCAGGATTAATGACTTTGGTTATTTATTTACATTTCTTACATCATATACAAATAGGATCAAAACTAAACAAAACTTAGCCATCATGAGTGTGAGGATGTTAAGGTCACGTGTTACATAGTGTCAAGCATGCAATTCCCGTAGTTGTTAAGATCAGAATATTTAATGTTATTAAGATCAGAATATTTATGTTATAAGAATATTTGTAGTTATAAGATCAGAATATTTAATGTTATAAGATCAAAATACTTAATGTTATAATATCAGAATACTGAATATTAATTCTGATTAAGATTACCATATAATCAGAATGACATGTAAACAATAGATGAGATGTAAATACCTGATTATCAATCAGAAAGCATTTGTAAATAACTTGTAAATAATTGTCTGTGCAGTCATTCACATATTTTATTAAGGATACTTGATGTTTATAGACTGAAGTAAACTCAATTTATGGATGAAGCTTAATTCTTCATTAGAGCATTGACATTGTATAAATAGTTGGTTGATTTACTTAACACTGAAATAGGAATAAGGTGTTGGTCTTTCAGACTTGTTTTGCTTAGCTGTATGCTCAGACAGCAGGGACGAGGTTAGAGTTTCCGGTAGGCTTTAATGCTAAGAAAGGCACTATGTGAGTCTATTCTTGAACCCGTGATGATTAGGGATATTTACGGATTTCTGAGGCTTTTCATCACACAGAATGTTGGATGTTGATACAAACTTCACACCGACAAAGTGAGTGGGAGTTTTGTAGGCGCTGTAAGGCTGGTAAACAAGGCCCGTTGAGAGGTTGATAGGATAAGGATATTTTTGGAGATTGGTGTGTTGTATTGGGTTAGTGACATTGGATGGAGAAAGATATTGAGTAACTGCTGGCAGTTTAGATAGGATTACTCACATAAGTCAGATCGACAGAAAAGAACCATTGGTCCTGGAACCTTTGTGGAGAGTAGTTTACAGTTTTAAGTGGAAATAACTCTGAGAGGGAACACAACTCTACGGAGTATAAAGTACGGAACTAAAGTAGGATGTAGCTTAGGTAATAATCAATACTTACAAACGATACCGATAGTGTATTTGTAACAGTAATACATAGGATTTATCAACTTAGCAATTAATTATTATTCTATTTATCATTCTTTCAATTTAAGAGTGACATGCACAGACTTACAGTTAAATTCTTATCTACGTAGAGTAAGTTATACAATTTAATATTGCTCATTCCATATTCAATGAATTTTTATACTTATGTAAATTGATGTAAATATCCAAATTTTATTGTGAAATGTTCAGAAGAATTGTTAACTTCAAAATTTCTTATATTAAAGTTCAGTTGAACTTTATTTTATTTTTCTTAGGAATCAGTAATTGGACTTGCACACTTTGCATAGAAGGAAGATGATTAGTGATCAGTGTTTGAGAATGATGAATCCAATAAATTGGATTTGTTGTTAAGTCTTAGAATTAGAAATGGTGATCGATTGATTAGTGATGATTGATTGATGATGTGATTAGGGATAAGAAGTACCGTACAATTAGTTTAAGCATTATTTAAGTTAGGGTTCTTAGTTTATTTATAGACCAACCTTGTATATTTCAAGAAAACGGAACGCGACATCGAGCTTGGGAAACTACGCTTACCTAGTGAGACCCAGTGATAAAGAGTGGAATCGAGAACTGAAACAGACTAGAATGATTGGTTGCGAAGCATAGCCTGATCGCTTCTATGGATGTCGATGTGCATAATTTAACTTAGGTGACTGCACGTGTGTGAAGTGGATATGCCTGAGCGTGTGTGTAGAAACACGAGGCGAACAAGTATTGTACGTGAGTGAATAGAGATTTTGCTACATGGCTACTCTATCAAGAAAGATGGGAAATTTTAGCTTTGTAATTTAGATTAATCCAAGTCACTCAGTGAGTAAACTCACCTATTAAATTCTGTTGCGAGAGTCCGGGTCAAGAAGTATGTCTGAAGTCTCAAGACGGGAGAAATGACGGTTTTTCTTCAGGTCATCGGAGCTCCTTCAACATCCATGACTGTGGCAGAACGGAGAGGCTAAAAGTTGGCGGTCGATGCAAGAAGATGGACCAATCATAGGCCTCGAAGCGTAATCTCAGATATTGGATCATGAGACGGCTATTCTGATTGGAGGTTTACTGGACATTTAATTAAAGTTCTCATCGAGGAAAAGTTCTTCATTTACGATCAAGTGTTAAATAATGCTTGGTCGAGAGCTCAATAACTCTATAAACTATTGTGGTGGCAGCATACTATTATTTGAGGGGGTCTCGCGTTACATTTTTGGTGGCAGCGGTGGGATGGTCTTTTTGTAGAGTCCCCGCACCAAGAATTTACATTTTTGGAAGCGGTGTGGAATGGTCTTTTCAAAGAACCCCTCCACTTTTAAAAGAGAAAAAGACTACATTTTGTCTGCTTAGTAGTAGAATGATGTGTATTATAAGAATTTTGCTATTATTATGTATAGTTGTGTACGGTACTAGTAGATATTTAGGAATGTATTGTTTAAGCTATGTATAATAAATAAGTTGTGTTTTGAGTTCCTTATTACAAGTGTGCATTAAATAAGTTAAGATTGAATATGGAAAATGAGCATTTATATGTCCTATGGACATAATGACAGTGAATCAATCACTGTGAATTATAAGGAAATCTATTCCTTTTACAATGTAAGGGTACGTTTGCTTGACACAAAATAAAACATGTATATTTATACTTAAACACAAGAAAATAAACATACATCCAAATATATTAAAAATTATAGCACTCGGTATGATGGAACCAAGCGCTGAGTTGGCAGCAGGAGATACTGGAAATAATGGAGTCCAGAGGAGCTGGGTATTAGATGAGCAGGATCCGGAGATAGCGGTAGACATGGCCAATTATGGAGATGCTATTCCTGCGGAGAGGCGCCAGGTTTATACGCCAACTCAATTCCGAAATAATGCTTCCTATGTTGGGAGTCACCAAACGACCGACCCGAAGAAACTGAGAGGATCTGGAGCCAGGGACGTTTTGCCGGATAAGTTTGCTGGGAAGGTACCATGGACGGACTATCGCCGACACTTTGACGTCTGCAGAAGATTGAATAATTGGGATGATGTCGAGGCTGGACAATATCTCGCAACGAGACTGCAAGGCGCTGCACTGAAGGTCTTGAATAATATTCCATTTGGACAGGATCTCACATACTCCAATCTAACTTCTCTTTTGGAGCGACGATTTGGACCGAGAGAGAATGCTGAAAATTTCTTGCTGGAGTTGAGGACTAGGCGACGACAGCCGAAGGAGAGCTTACAGGAATTGGGTCAGGCAATTAGAGATTTGACCTGCTTAGCCTACCCGGAGCTAAGCAACGATGCTCGAGAGAGGCTTGCTCGTGGACACTTTTCAGAAGCGATCGACGATGGTGAAATCAGGGCTGCCATTTTCCGAGCTCATCCCAGAACACTTGAAGAGGCGATTAGTGCTGCATTGACTACAGAGTCTTTTCTACAGACAGAGAAGGCACGAGAGAGGATTAGGCCACGTCACGTCAGAGCAGTAGGGGATGCTGTACAGTCGTCACCTGCAGATGAGAAAGTAAAGAAGGAGATACAAGAATTAAAGTCAAGCCTACAAGAAATCAAATCAATGATGAGACAGATGAGTGTGAACAGGAATGGAGGTCCACCACGAATTGTGTGCTTCAACTGTGGAGAGCCTGGACACATCAGTCGTGTTTGCAGCAAACCATACCAGGGAAACGACAGAAGGCCAACTCGCAGGACCACGGGACGGCCAGACCAGACAGGTCCACAGAACTAGATGTTCAACGAGAAGCAGCGGATCCCTTGATTTGCATTATTCGAGATGTTAACCAAGCTATGTATATACCAGTAGATATAAGGAGTGAAACAAGATATATGTTGGTAGACACTGGGTCAACAATAACTATTGTGTCTGGAGCTATTTTGGGTCAAGCATACCATGATAGAATGCCAGGTGTGAAGGAGACAGAAATTCAACTGAGACAAGCCAATGGAACCCCGATTGAAGTATTTGGGGAGACAGTTATTCCAATGAGCATTTCCGGAAGGATGTATGATGTGTCTGTCATCATAGCTGGAATAGATGTGGATGGAATTATTGGAATGGACTTCTTACAAGAAACAAATGCAACTATTGATTGTGAGCGAATGATGGTAACCTTACATGGAGAGACTATTTCGTGCACAAATCACAGAAGTAACAGACTGGCGATGGTCATCAAACAGGAGATACCAGAACAATTGACAGATATCTTTGAGAGAGCTAAACTGAA
Organism: Lytechinus variegatus; assembly: GCF_018143015.1. NCBI lineage: Eukaryota > Metazoa > Echinodermata > Echinoidea > Temnopleuroida > Toxopneustidae > Lytechinus > Lytechinus variegatus. Next base: position 24,893,257 of record NC_054741.1, on the reverse strand, counting down.
CATTGAAGATGCTCACCATTCTGATGTTGCTACCCTATTGACAGATTTCTGTGATGTATTTTCAAAAGGTGACCATGATATTGGATGTACCGACAAGGTGAAGCACAGTATCCATACTACGAGCAATGCCCCTATTAGGCAGAGACCTAGACGCCACCCTATGGGTCAGAGGGAAGAAGTAGAGAAGCAAATTGAAGACATGCTAGCACGAGGGATCATCACACCTTCATCCAGTGCCTGGTCTTCCCCGATAGTATTGGTGGATAAGAAGGATGGAACCAAACGATTCTGCGTAGACTACAGACTCCTGAATCAGAATACTGTGAAAGATTCGTTTCCATTACCTAACATTGCTGAATCACTGGATTCTCTTGAAGGTGCAAGTTACTTTTGCACGCTAGACTTAGCTTCAGGCTACTGGCAAGTTCCCTTAGATGATGATGCTAAAGAAAAATCAGCATTTGTGGTACCAGGAGGATTATATCAATTCGAGGTCATGCCATTCGGACTTTGCAATGCGCCATCTACTTTTGAGAGGTTGATGGAAAATGTGTTCAGAGGTCTGCAATGGAAGATACTCTTAATCTACCTAGATGACATAATAGTCTATGGCTCTAATGTATCCGAGATGATCAATAGAATGAGAATAACTCTACAGCGACTAAGAGAAGCAAACCTGAAATTGAAACCCAAGAAGTGTCATCTATTTCAGAAGGAGGTCTTATATCTGGGACATGTGGTATCGTCCGATGGAGTGAAGACTGACCCGGATAAGATAGAGGCTGTTAAATCATGGCCCACACCAACCAACCAGACAGAGGTGCGGAGTTTTCTTGGATTAGCATCCTACTACAGGAGATTCATACTCAAATTCTCTGATGTTGCGAAACCACTTACCAATCTAACCAAGAAAGATGAGCCCTTCATCTGGACAACAGGATGCGAGGAGGCTTTTCAGATGATGAAGAGACTATTGACGACCGCCCCAATTCTAGCCTACCCAAGACTGAATGTTGGATTCATTCTTGATACAGACGCCAGCAATTTTGCAATAGGAGCAGTACTTTCACAAGAACAAGAGGGAAAGGAAAGGGTTATTGCATATGCCAGTAAGACTCTAAATCCTGCAGAACAGAATTACTGCGTAACAAGGAGGGAGCTATTAGCTGTTGTGAACTTTCTCAAGCATTTCCGTCATTATCTGTATGGACAACAAGTGAAAGTTAGAACAGATCATGGTGCACTTAGATGGCTACTAGAGTTTAGGAATCCTGAAGGACAGTTAGCCAGATGGCTTGAAGTGATAACACAGTACCAACTCACCTTAGAGCATCGTGCTGGACGTGTCCACTTGAATGCTGATGGGTTATCCAGACGACCTTGCACCGATTGCCGACATTGTAGGAGATTTTAGAAGACTGGAAATGGAAGAGAAGTAAAGAAATAGACTTTATTTCCATTTGAATGTGAATTTGTGACATTAATTGAATTTATATCATTGTTTTTCGTAGTGAACTATATTGGATTCTATCTACTTACTTAACGCAAGATTTTGACATGGAGGCTGGAGAGTGTGATGAAAAGGAGATGTCTACCTTAACATTTACGCCAATAACTGAAGAGGAAATCAGGAAGGCACAATTACAAGATGGAGACATAAAGCATATTTTGAGATGGAAGGAAATATGCAGTGAGCGGCCGAGCTGGAAAGATGTTTCGCACCTATCATCAGCAACTAAGGCTTACTGGGTAAACTGGACTTTGCTAGAAGTACAAAAAGGTGTCTTGATGAGGAGATGGGAATCAGAAGATGGAAAGGAGATAACTAGGAAAATTGTACTACCTCGTTCTTTGCGAAGTACAGTACTGGAGGAATTACATGGTTCTCAAACAGCTGCTCATCTTGGAGTCAATAAGACATTACATAAAGTACAGAGGAGATATTACTGGGTTGGACTTGCTGCAGATGTGCGATTGTGGATTAAGAGATGTACTATTTGTGCACAGCTGAAAAACCCCCCAAAGAAGAATAAAGCTCCATTTCAGAAATATAGAGTTGGTGCACCATTAGAAAGGGTAGCGATGGACATTTTGGGCCCTTTACCCGAAACGGACAGTGGAAACAAGTATGTGCTAGTCGTGGGAGACTATTTCACGAAATGGATAGAATCGTATCCATTACCAGATCAGGAGGCGGAGACGGTTGCTAGGGTACTAGTGGAGGAGTTTATTTGTCGGTATGGGATACCAAAAGAACTACATAGTGATCAAGGGAGGAATTTTGAATCAAGGCTGATGGCAGAGATGTGTAAGATGCTTGGTATTAAGAAAACAAGGACTTGCCCACTACACCCACAAGGAGATGGATTTATAGAAAGATTTAATAGAACCTTACTGGGTATGGTGTCGTCATTGCTCGATCCAGATGGTGAACAGAAGGACTGGGATGAGAGGATACCATTTGCTATGTTGGCATACAGATCAGCAGTCCAGGAATCAACTGGAGAAAGTCCTGCTATGATGATGCTTGGAAGAGAAATCAGTCTGCCGGTAGATTTGCTGTTACCTTCTCCAACACCTGCAAATGAAGAAGAATCGGACTATGTCAGTGATGTGAGGGAAAAGTTACATGAGGTACATGAAGGTGCTAGAGAAAAACTTGGAATTGCAGCTGAAAGACAGGCTAAGTCTTATGATAGAAATATTATTCAGCGAAGTTTTACGACTGGAGACTGGGTGTGGTTATTCGACGCATCAAGGAAGAAAGGAGTGTGTCCTAAGCTGAGCATGAAATGGAAAGGACCATTTATGGTGGTAACCAAACTTTCAGATGTTGTGTATCGAATTCAGGAATCATCGAGAAGCAAACCAAAGGTGGTGCACATCGATCGACTAAAGGCTTATACTGGAAAGCCTTTAAAAAACTGGTTGACACAAGAAATCAGGCGTAATCCAAATAGAAACAGGGTTCCACCACAAAGATACATTGAACTTTGAGTCACAAAAACAATACATCTTCACCATGATGGCTGTATTTAGAAATTTATTCTACAACATTCCTTTCTTTATCATTTTGATTGTATGTATGACAACATACAATTATATATATGCCTTGTATGCTTTGTAATTTGTATCTTACAGTACCAGGATGGAAGTGACCTGCAGGCACTGCAAAAGAGTATTTTCATCTTATCCAGTATTAAATTATCATCTACGGAAGGTTCATCAAATGACTTTTCTTATTCACTGTGAAAGATGTAATCATGAGACTGATAAAAGAGAGTCAATGAGACAGCATTACAAAAGACATCACCGAGCTTATATCAAAGAAGTGGATACACTAAGATCTAGCCCGACTTTGCCTACATGTAAGTCTAAAGAAAGGATGGAGGAACAGCAGGAAAGGGAGAAGAGGAGACAGATAGAGGACGAAAGGGAGAAAGAGAAGAACGGACGAGAAGAACAAAGAAAGAGGAAAGAGGAGGAGGAAAGAATCGAGGAGGAAAGAAGGCGGCAGGAAGCAGTAGAGGAAGAAAGGAGGAAGGAGGATAGCCAGGAAAGAGTTTGGAAAAGGGTTGGTAGGAGCAAGATAGACGAGATAGATGAGGAGATCATAGAAGAAAGACGGAAACTACAGGAAAGTAGGGAGAAAGAAGAAGAAGAGAGACAACTCGATGAAGAAGGAAAGCAGCTAGAAGAGGAGAAGCGGAAGATAGAGGAGGAGGAGAGAAGGTTAGAAGAAGAGAAGAGAAAATTAGAGAGAAGGAAACGTGACAAGGAAGCAAAGCAGAGAAGACAGGAAGAAGAGAGGCTAGAGAAAGAAAGGGAGCTTGAGAAGAAGAGATTAGAAGAGGAGGAGAAGAGACTGAAGGCAGAGATTAGACAGATTGAGAAGAATTCAGAAGGCAACACAGAAGAGACCCCAGAATGTAGAGTTGTTGAGCTTGTCAGTGATAACAAGACTATTTCCATAAACCTTCCTGAATGCCAGAGTGAACAAATCCAAATAGTTACCAAGGTTACGATTGCCACATCTTACTATGTCAAGACAAAGAATGGATATGTTCTAAAAAGAAGATTAATTGACTCTCACTATCCAGAGAAAAGACCAAAAGTTACAAAGTAATTTGTTGTACATTTTTATGATCCTCATGTATTTTGTATGAGCTTTATGTATCTTATGACGTTTAAGAATATTTTTTTTATGTGCATGAATGAATATTCATGTATTTTGTATTGCTATATATTGAAATTTAATGCTATTTATATAGTCACTGGGACAGTGACTTATTTGGCAGGGGGTAGTGTGAAGGAAACCCCCCTTCGTGAATAGGAAAATCTCATCTTAAAAGAGATATTTAGATTTCTAAAATGTCCTTTTCATCTGGAGTTTTGTTTGTTTACATAACATAACTGAAAGCCATTATAGTCATTGAATGAAAGGTTAAGTGCCGGTGATCAGCTGTTTTTACTACGTGAACTGTGACCTGAATTCCAGAGAGAGACTGGTGAATTTCTTTGGATTAATTGTTAGTGTGCGCGCATACGTGTTAGCGCAGAGGAATTGGTATATTTCTGCTGAGTCACGCCATAATCGCGTAGAGCCAGCAGTACGATCTATTTATGGGACCGGTATGGTCTGTTATGAAATTTTATGAGCGTTAAATAGCTCTAAGTCAAATTTGAATCTTACCTTTTGTGTAAATTCCATGAAAGTTGATGACAGCACTTATTTATTGCTGGAATTTCTTCATTCATGTTTGGATACTGTTATTTTCCTTTATTCTGAGACGATTACCGGCAGTATTTTGAACTTTTCCTTGGATCTTAAGCTCTGATGCGCGCATACGCGCACAGACGCACTATCTTGTGTATTTTAAAGTACTGAATTTGCATAGCATCCCGCCGCGTAATGTGATGTGAATTGAGTGGTTTTTAAAGCACTAAAATTACATAACAACCCGCCGCGTAATGTAATGAGCTCAAAAATTGCCAAAATTCTGGGGGGCCAAAAGTCTATAAATAGGCGAGGTTTTCGAGAGTTTGCCATATCGTCTGCAAGCTCGTTAGAGTAGGATCGTTGAAAGTCTCTCACTCAATCTCTCTCTCTGAACCACTATTCATTGTTCATTCAACTTAAGCATTCTTCTGTGAGTACATTACGTCATAATATGACACTTAGTTCCATTCAGGGAATTCAGCGAGAATAATGATGAATTTTAGCTACGAATTTGAAACCGTTCGTCACCTTTTTGGGGTTCGTGACGATCTTTGGCAACCAATACTCTGTTGCATTTCTTTATAGTCAGCTTGGATTTATCAGTTGTTCACAGAAATTGGGCAGCTTTTGTTATTCTTTCGCAGACTTTGATTGATTTATCAAGTCTACTGATTGTTTGATCGATATCTAGAGAAGATATGAAAGCATTTATTGGTGCTTGTTTGTGTTCATTTTGACATGAACACAGCTGTTTAAAAGCAGATAGAAATTAATTGATGGTCACGATAGTGAACATGAATGCTGACTATTAATTTATCTTTCTGGAATCTCCTGAATGATTATATTTAATTACCTTATTTATGAAATTTGATAATTTATGCATTTATATGATGAATTTATTTCTGACTTGATGACTATATTTAGGCAGTCCTTTTAAGGACTCTTGACAGTCTGAATACTTAATCAAATTATCTAGTTAGAGTAATTAAATTACTGCATTGATAAAATTATTCTACCAACGTGGAAAAGGCTAGTGTCAGATTTTCAATCTCTAAACAGAGATTATCTTTTGGTCAGTAACATTTGGCATAAAACTGTCAAGTTGTTCTGGACTGTGTGTTGTTTTGGTATTGCTTTGAATATTGATCTGACTTTGGCATTTTTCCACATTGGTCGTTTTTAAACAATATTTATTGATAGAGTCGTTAATTCAATTCTAATTTCAGGATTAATGACTTTGGTTATTTATTTACATTTCTTACATCATATACAAATAGGATCAAAACTAAACAAAACTTAGCCATCATGAGTGTGAGGATGTTAAGGTCACGTGTTACATAGTGTCAAGCATGCAATTCCCGTAGTTGTTAAGATCAGAATATTTAATGTTATTAAGATCAGAATATTTATGTTATAAGAATATTTGTAGTTATAAGATCAGAATATTTAATGTTATAAGATCAAAATACTTAATGTTATAATATCAGAATACTGAATATTAATTCTGATTAAGATTACCATATAATCAGAATGACATGTAAACAATAGATGAGATGTAAATACCTGATTATCAATCAGAAAGCATTTGTAAATAACTTGTAAATAATTGTCTGTGCAGTCATTCACATATTTTATTAAGGATACTTGATGTTTATAGACTGAAGTAAACTCAATTTATGGATGAAGCTTAATTCTTCATTAGAGCATTGACATTGTATAAATAGTTGGTTGATTTACTTAACACTGAAATAGGAATAAGGTGTTGGTCTTTCAGACTTGTTTTGCTTAGCTGTATGCTCAGACAGCAGGGACGAGGTTAGAGTTTCCGGTAGGCTTTAATGCTAAGAAAGGCACTATGTGAGTCTATTCTTGAACCCGTGATGATTAGGGATATTTACGGATTTCTGAGGCTTTTCATCACACAGAATGTTGGATGTTGATACAAACTTCACACCGACAAAGTGAGTGGGAGTTTTGTAGGCGCTGTAAGGCTGGTAAACAAGGCCCGTTGAGAGGTTGATAGGATAAGGATATTTTTGGAGATTGGTGTGTTGTATTGGGTTAGTGACATTGGATGGAGAAAGATATTGAGTAACTGCTGGCAGTTTAGATAGGATTACTCACATAAGTCAGATCGACAGAAAAGAACCATTGGTCCTGGAACCTTTGTGGAGAGTAGTTTACAGTTTTAAGTGGAAATAACTCTGAGAGGGAACACAACTCTACGGAGTATAAAGTACGGAACTAAAGTAGGATGTAGCTTAGGTAATAATCAATACTTACAAACGATACCGATAGTGTATTTGTAACAGTAATACATAGGATTTATCAACTTAGCAATTAATTATTATTCTATTTATCATTCTTTCAATTTAAGAGTGACATGCACAGACTTACAGTTAAATTCTTATCTACGTAGAGTAAGTTATACAATTTAATATTGCTCATTCCATATTCAATGAATTTTTATACTTATGTAAATTGATGTAAATATCCAAATTTTATTGTGAAATGTTCAGAAGAATTGTTAACTTCAAAATTTCTTATATTAAAGTTCAGTTGAACTTTATTTTATTTTTCTTAGGAATCAGTAATTGGACTTGCACACTTTGCATAGAAGGAAGATGATTAGTGATCAGTGTTTGAGAATGATGAATCCAATAAATTGGATTTGTTGTTAAGTCTTAGAATTAGAAATGGTGATCGATTGATTAGTGATGATTGATTGATGATGTGATTAGGGATAAGAAGTACCGTACAATTAGTTTAAGCATTATTTAAGTTAGGGTTCTTAGTTTATTTATAGACCAACCTTGTATATTTCAAGAAAACGGAACGCGACATCGAGCTTGGGAAACTACGCTTACCTAGTGAGACCCAGTGATAAAGAGTGGAATCGAGAACTGAAACAGACTAGAATGATTGGTTGCGAAGCATAGCCTGATCGCTTCTATGGATGTCGATGTGCATAATTTAACTTAGGTGACTGCACGTGTGTGAAGTGGATATGCCTGAGCGTGTGTGTAGAAACACGAGGCGAACAAGTATTGTACGTGAGTGAATAGAGATTTTGCTACATGGCTACTCTATCAAGAAAGATGGGAAATTTTAGCTTTGTAATTTAGATTAATCCAAGTCACTCAGTGAGTAAACTCACCTATTAAATTCTGTTGCGAGAGTCCGGGTCAAGAAGTATGTCTGAAGTCTCAAGACGGGAGAAATGACGGTTTTTCTTCAGGTCATCGGAGCTCCTTCAACATCCATGACTGTGGCAGAACGGAGAGGCTAAAAGTTGGCGGTCGATGCAAGAAGATGGACCAATCATAGGCCTCGAAGCGTAATCTCAGATATTGGATCATGAGACGGCTATTCTGATTGGAGGTTTACTGGACATTTAATTAAAGTTCTCATCGAGGAAAAGTTCTTCATTTACGATCAAGTGTTAAATAATGCTTGGTCGAGAGCTCAATAACTCTATAAACTATTGTGGTGGCAGCATACTTTTATTTGAGGGGGTCTCGCGTTACAATACTAAACCAAATAAGGTAAAGCCGACGACCGAAGGACCCATAACAATAAAACATTCTTGTACTCGTTTAGGGGATCATTTCAGGGAATATTTGCCAAGAGTATCGTTTTGTTTCCAATACTTGTGAAGGGTAGGGTTTCACACGCCAGTACTTGTTAAGGGGTGCATTTTCAGAATATGGAAATTACGTGTTTAGGGTGCTTTTCGAGACCCCTTGGTCGCGCATGGTATCCACTCGTGAATGGAAGTGGCCCCCCGGGGAATTAGCATTGTGTAATACTATATGATTCAGTCAAGTTAATTGGTCCTTATTGTCAGATCTGTAAAAATTGAAATATTTTTATTGTATAAGCAATAAAAACAAAAATAGTGAGTGTTCGAGGGATGTCATCGACTAGTCATTTAATGGCACCGAGTTGAGGAGGGAGGGAGTTGTGCATCACCGTCTTGTGACAAATAAGCGAATTTTAAAATGTCAGAACTGTCTTATTTTACATCCGATTTAGATGAAATTTTCAGCATATGCTAGTTTGATTTTTCTCTATTCATTATAAACTTAACATTTTTCTGGGGTCGACTTGACCTTTAGCCCCCCCCCCCCCTTTTATGTGGGAGGACATAAGAGTATTTATCAAATGAATATGGTGTTGTTTGTATTTGCATAGGCTGTATTCAATGAGCTCAGTGTCTTTTTGCTACAGCAACCCAACAAAATCCCCTGGCGTCCCCTGGTCCCCCCCCCCCCTAGGCCATAGTCAGCTGGCTTGAGCTCTGCGCTCAGGCGCGCTATTTTACGGTAAAACCCAAACCGCAAAACACAAACAAAAACACCGAAAAAAAAACGTGCACGTGCTTTCGTTCGTACGGTACCGTACGCTGCCCAATTCTCGCTCACCCTCACAAGCGCGATGCGCACACTGCTTATTTTGATTATCATTTTAAATTCGTCCCAAATTCCTTATTGTTTTGTATACTCGCATAATTAAGCACCCAAGAGGAGACCATTACATGAAAAAACAAGGCGTGGAAAAATAAAATTAATCCCTTCATAAATCATCGTGAAATACTGCGTTAAAGTGTAAAGTAACCCGATAACTATTTGAACTTCGATCAATTGCACCGAAACTGCACCAGATTAAGTTTTTTTTCAATCACTTTAAAAACTCCTAAAAACACGTGAAAATTGTTATATTTTTATATGATGGATGAAAATGTGTGGGTCGCAGGTGAGAGAGGTCCTAGATATGTCAACATGACAAATTCTAAGGAATGAATATTTGCTGTGTGAATGAATTAGCGAGGGCATACCTTGAGATAGAAGCCTGCCCTAACTCCGCTCACCCTGATTGTATATGATAATCATGATTAGAGTATAGGGCCTATATAAACGGAATCGTCATATTTTTCAAGTAGACATTTCTTTAGAATCTGATATTTTTGTGTCATTTCCTTTACTTTGAGGGTGTTGAACCAATCCGCTTGTTGCCAGTTTTATACATTCCTCCTTCCGCCGTTGCCATGGCAACGGGATTAATATGTTTTAAAAAAATAACATCATATTGAGCCTATATAGTATATTCCCCTGTCAATATTAGCCTTCCAAAATCAATTTCTAGATATATGCCTATCAAGTCATCAAAGTATTAGTTGCAAAAGATCCATTGCCATGGTAACGGCTTATCTTTCTCGCAGAAAAAATGCAATTGTCTGCAGAGACAGGGCGCCGCTTTTTCCGACGTCGACGCGAGGGCGGCGTCGTAAACATTGAAATCTCAAAACAGGATAAGGTTTTCAAATTCATAAGTTTGTAGTAGGCCTATTGATTTCTATAGCTATCATGAAACTTAGAAATAAGGGAGTCAGTGAAAATCCTATAGTGATCGAGTTCCGGTCATGCCACGGTCAAAGGTAATTTAAGGTCAATGAACTTTGGCCCTGTACGTTGGGGGCATTTATTGAATTGTCATCATAAATGAACGTTATAGTGGGAAAAGATGAATGGTGGAAAATGCCAAAATCTACATTCGACCAACTCATTTAAATTAAATTTCGAACACAACAGAGTGTTCTGCATGGATAAGTTCATTTGAATGCATGGTAATGGTAAGTTACCATGGTAACACCTGATTACTCTACTAATTCAACTCTTGAATCTATTATGAGATGAATGTAGGAATGTCTGAATTTATTTCAGGTCATAATTCAGTATAGGCCTAGCTAGGGCAGATTATAACTGCATATACGTGAATAATAAAGTAAGTCTTTAAAAAAAGAGATCGAGTTTTATATAAATTCAATCATGAACAAAATTCACAACGAGAGTTTTGTATTCAGAGAAAAAACGAGACATTTTAAGCACTTTTGTAATGATATTTTAACTTGCAAACCGAGAATGACTTGAAAACAAGACATGAATAATGAAACAAACGGGCAATGCGGGCGCGAAGCGCGAGCTGAATAGTTATTTTGTTCTAAATGAAATGTATTTGTCGGTCCCCCAACTTTCATTTTCGTCTTGTCTTCTTCCTTTTATTTTCCTTCCTATTATTTTTTTTCATTTCATTATTTTCCTATTCCGGCCTCGATTGATAACCTTCCGTTGTTGTCTTTTTTGCCACGCGGCCATTTTTAATACTCTTACATTTTCCTCTCTCACTTCTCCTTCAATTTTTTTCTCCCCCTCTCTCTTCCGCTTTTCCTTTAGCTGAGGGTGACGGCAAATAAAAGCCCCTCGGTCGTCAACGTTTTATCATGGAGCATGCAGATAAGCTGACGTTTACAGAAATTTTGAAAGATAATCAAAAGAATTTGTCAATTATTTCAACACTGTTCACCAGAGGTATATTCATTGTAATCATTGCCCGGGCCCAAAGTGTTTTGGAAAAGGTTTTACAAAAATCTTGCTCTATAACGAATCATCGTAGGGTCATCAATGCTAAAAAAATGAGACTTCGATGTATATCAATTTCAACTCTTATTTAAGACTGCATACCGACGTACAAACAAGTTAGAGACATTGATAGGGATAGTTTTGTTTTGTTCGGGATGAAGCCCCTCCCTGGTTCCGCGGCCCCTGCAAGTCTATAAAGGCTATATTATCGATCGTTATGCTGTTTTTATGTGGCCTATTCATATTTTGATGATTATGATTACTTACTCTGAGTATGAAATTTAGGGATAATTTAATTGGAATTAAACAAGGATTTGATACAGGTGACATCAAATAGATGTGCAATTAGGCCTTTGTGATAGCTTATGAGCCCATTGATACGTATATTTCATGTTATATGCCCATTATCTGTAGGCCTATTTGATTCATATAAATGAAATAAAGAATTTAAATGAATATAAGAAAAAGTTTCCCGCTAATAGGCCTATAGAAGCCAACTCGGTTAGGTTTCCTGATTGATTTGAATAGATGAAACTTTGTCATATTTCTGGAGATTTCCTTTTTTTTAATTCAAATTGACCAATATATTTTGAACAAATCGAATTTTCTAAAGTGTCTTTTTCTCTCTCCGATTATAGACATTGACGGGAGTTCGAATGTGAACTTAAACCAGCGAGTTGATTAAATATTTATTGTTGTTTTTCCAGATGAGATTTTTTAAATGAAAGTCAGTATTAGGGAATTCCCCCCCCCCCAAAAAAAAATCACATATATATTATATATTTATTATCGGACTTCAGTGTTCAAGGTTTATTCACATAAACATTTCACATTTTCAAAAAAATCAACAATTCAATACAAACAATAATATTATACAATAAAAGTTTTCATAGATAAGCAAAATATCGTAAAAATATATAATACAACAATATAAAAAAGTACTAAATGTATTCTTGTAATTGGTTCTAAAATAATGAAAAGGAAAGAAAATGAGAGTTGTGGATATGAGGGAGATAAACGTAAAAGCAAAGCTTGTTGGTTGAAGGCTCCAAATTGAGAATATGCAGTGAGAGTCCCATAAAATATCAATACCACAAGAAAAAGTAGGGAAATAATTATAAAAAAGAGTAAACGAAAAGTAAACAAAAAAGGGGGATACACGAATACATACTTGTAAATAATCATGATGAGTCAATAGACAGTGTAAAAGCAACAAATTGGAATTAGAAACAGAAGGAGAATGCAAATAATAATTATTTCTAATAGTAAAATATAATAATGGAAATCAATGGTAAATAGCATCAGGGGCAATGAACGGAAGGAACGAAATGGGGAGGGGGGGACTCAAGTTGATTTCTTTGAATGGTGAATGTGCTAAAAGAACTTTATAGCGTTTTATTTATAAGATGTAAATTATCAATAATGATATTTTAAGTCAAGTTAACTTGACTATATTCTATTATATATATATTGTTCTTTAAAGTTTTTTGTTTATGCTGACTCTTTTTATCCGCTTCCGATTTTATGTAAGAACTGGACAGGGTCAAATGGTCTTTAATGACTACAGTAATTTATTTGATCCTATCAGTCCAGTGGGTGCTCAATCTATACTCTGATATGCTGTAGCCTACATCCACTGAATTTCATATACTTTTCATTTCCGAAATAAATAGATAGATAATAATTATACACTCATAAAATTCATGACGGTAAGAATCATATTCATATAATTAGACAATAAAAATAGGTGAAAAAATTGTCGGGAAACGTTTTTTTTTAATATATTTTATAAAAAAATACGGAATATAGTTTGAAGGATAAAAAAATGATATAGGCGTAGATCAGTAACAAAAGCAACAAAAACCCTAAAAATAATTGCACTTGGTGAAAGGAACATTTTATATAGTGTATTGTACTATAAAACTTATCAACAATATATTCAATCACAACAAAATTACACACTTTTTCACTCAGAAGTGCAAGTAAAAAAGGTAGAAAAAAGAATAAGTCAGGCCTAATTAATATACATGTATGAATGCGCGCGCTAAGTGAGCGGGGTTAGGGCAGTGGTGAGCGGCAATGGGGCAGGCGCAAGGGTGCCGAAAACGGCGAATTACACAGCGGTGCTTTGAAGACATATAATTATTATCATATGAAACGATTTTCCAGCATTTTTTCTTTCAGATGACATATAGAAGTAGGGATATCGTAGCTATTTGAATGAAATATAAAAGAAAATACGTAAACTGAGCGACGATTGGGCAGCGTACGGTACGTCGTCACGCAATCTATTGAATATGACACGTTTTGAGAATGGCAGGACTTGACGCCTTGAAATCATATGGAAGCGATATCGATAGCAGCTCAGAAAGTGATGATGGTGTTCCCGATGAATCCATTCCAACAAGCAGACAGGAGCCGGGATTTAGTGAGTATTCTATCAACATTTTCTTTCTTTTTTAACCCGGGTTCATCATCATCGGCATCGCCGACATGTGACACTCAGTCTCTGTCTCAGCAGCGTGATTCATACCCCTATTCATAGACGTAGGAACTGCGCCGACGCCGGCCGGCCGGGCCCGAAGCAGAGCTCCAGCTACCCGATGGAGCCAGCTTAGCCGCGGTGCAGCTGCAGTGTAGCCCAAGATCCGGAGGCTGAGCTGAACTTTATAGTCTTAGTTGGCCAGTATAGGGGAAACTTGTTCAAACCTATCAGTTGAGTATTGAGTTATTCTTTTTATCTCAATATTTTATCAGTAATTCAGAAGCAACCAGATAAGTGGGCAAAGGATGGAAATAGATGGTAAGCCGCCGTCTGTTATAAAGCCAAGGAGTTTTTTATTAGCATTTTAATTTTGTTGTAACTTGTACCATAATTCTCCTCGTAGTCGTACACAGACGGCTCTCGCTCATGCAGCCGCCATTAGGGGTGAACAATACAAAATCCTCCCAACAGGGCTCTTTTTTTGGTCTTATTTCATAAAATATATGAAAAGAACTTGACCAAAATTCTGTTTTGGCCTGAAATATGCACCAAAACAGGAAAAAATAAACTTAAATAAAAGGAAAAAACAGTGACTGAAATCGGCTGTTGCACAATTCCCACTTCCCTGGTTTATCCAAACTTAATACATTTGGCCCTTGAGTTCCTTGTATAGATCAAGTTTGAACTTCGGTAATTGGTGAGTGGAGCCAACGGAACAACCAAATAACAATAGAGACCAAATCTTTCTTCTTTCCTTGGTTAGCAACCAGTCAGGATTGACTATTTTTGCCACAGCTTTTGTTCATTTTCAGTAGCTTATATATTTTTTTCCATTCCTTTTTTCCTTCTCTAATTCTTTTTTTTTCTTCCTTTTCTTTTCTGTTATTTTCTTTGTCTTTTTTCTCTCTTCATTTTTTCTTTTCTTTTTCATGTTATTTTTTCTTTTCTTTTTGTCTTCTCTTTTCTTTTTTTTCTTTTTTTTCCTTTTCTTTTTTTTTCTGTTTTCTTTGCTTTTCTTATATTCTTTTTTCTCTTTTTTTTAATTTTTTTTCTTTTCTTTTCTCTGTTTTTCCTTTTTATTTCTTTTTTGTTTCCCTTCCTTTTTAAAAAAAATAATTCATTTTTCTTTTGTATGCGTTCTGATCCTTGCAGCACGTTTGATTTTCTTCTGCTACAGTAAGCTGCAACAGAAAAAACAAAAAAATATTTTTTATGTGCGTAGTCTCCTACTAGCTAGTAGAAGTTTAAATTTTTTTTTAAAGAAATTAGACTGAGCCTTGTTTGTTACTTAGTTCAAAGTAGTTGTTTTTGATCGATAGACAAGGAGAGCTAAATCGTCTGATTAGCATGATTAGGAAGATGGAAAGAAAGAAAAAGAAAGATGGAATGAAAGAAAGATAAAGGAAAAGGAAAAAAATGAAAGGAAGAATGAGTAGAGAAGTACATGTATAAAAGAAAAGAGAAATGAAGAATTAAAATGTAAAGTTAGAAAAGAAAGACAGAAAATTTAGAAAAGAAAAGAATTAAAAAGTAACAAAGAGGGAAATAAAGGTAGAAGGAAGGAAAGAAAGCAAAAGGAAAGAGAGAAAGAAATAGGAAGGAAAAAGTCAAGAAAGGAGGAGAAGAAATTTAAAAAAATACGCGCCCTAAATTTTATAGATTTTTTGGTTTATTGTACAACACAAAAATGGATTAGTGCACAAACGTAGTGTTTGTTGATCAGACATAAAACTTTTTTTTATCTTCAACAGAAGTGATTATTCCTCAACTATTTGCAAATTATAGAGTTACACCAATTTTTAGGAAATTGGTCATTATGAGAGCATTTCGTTGGTATTATATGTGAATTTTAACAATTCTGTGAAGAGATTTCTTACAAAGCCAAACTTCGAGTTTGAGTTACCAATGCAGTGTGCAAGCCTCGAAATAAGCAGCCACAGATTAGGGGAAATTAAAAAAAGTAAAGAATATGACGGTGAATTTCATGGTGCAAATTTTTATGTTCGATGACACTTGCGGCCCCCATATTTTCTTTATTGATAGTCCATGAATATCACTCTATTCATACATATTTGAAGGAATTGGATGTAAGTGTATTTTGACATGCTCACATCATACACCCATATGCAACCACACAAACATCCTGAACCCCATTATCTTTTGTTCATGGGTGTGTGGGTGTTTGTGTGTGGATGCGACTGTGGGGTGGACTTAAATAGATGTACTGACAGCGTTCTCGCCAGTGTATAATACGCATGGTTCAAACACCATGCGTGCGGAAATGGAGACCAAGTGGAACCATGCGTAAAATTTCAGCGACATGCGTGGAAAAATTAAATGGAAATATTCATAAAAAAATAATACACTCCATGAACTCATCTTAGTGATATCAACTTAATTTATCGGGTTGCGCCGAAGTCCCACCAACTTAAGACCACTTACAGGCCTACTACGGTTAGGAAAGTGGCAAGGCGCCCAGCTAGCTCGCGGCTGCTCGCTACGGTTCTCCTCCCGACTCCCTGGTCCTTTCATTCTCTCCCAGTCATCCATGACCCAACTCACTGCAGACATAAAAACCACACACACAAATTCTCTCCCCATCATCACAAGATCAACTCACTGCAAACATTATACACACACAGGACACAACGCAAGCACATGTTTGACCGTGGTTTGACCCTGGCAATTGTTTCTTCGAAGTGATTGTTTATAATTTTTAGTGCTGTGATGATAGAGTGATTTCCGTGCTTGACTGATATCTGATTTGATTTAATCCAAGTTTGAATGTGTGGTACTTGGTTTACTTGAGGTCTGTATGTTTACTGTTTAGTATTTTTAGCCCATTATTTGTCAAGAAAGATCTGCATTCGTGTCCAAATACAATGTAAAAAGATAAAGTTTTTGTAGAACTTTCGTACAATTCTGAGAAAAGTAATTTTATCATACAATATACCTGCAAGCCTGCAAATGTGAAGTTGAAATTATTTAAATGATGCATTTAAAAAAAAGACTATCCATCATGAATGCCGTCCAAAGCCTCTCTTTGCAATTAAATTTACCCTGACCTAATTTCTCAACACAGGCCATGTAGCAGCCAAACCCAACACAGAATGAAAAGGGCGGCAATCTTGTAACCCCCCTCCCCCCACCGCAAGAATATCAGATTTCCAAACATGTGCTTCTCAAGATCCAAACCCAACACAGAATGAAAAGGGCGGCAATCTTGTAACCCCCCCCCCCCCCACCGCAAGAATATCAGATTTCCAAACATGTGCTTCTCAAGATTGTGCAATACTAGCGGAGACAAAGAAAGTTATGTAAACAACTCGCGGAGGGTTGGGACTAGTCTTTGTTTTCAGTCACTTAAGAAAATGGCAAACTGGATAAAGGTGAAATACATCATTAAAAAAAATGATTGTTTGGAATGAAAAGACTAAGATTAAAGGAAATATGACTGAAAAATATCCAGAGTTCAATCGCTAATTTCATTACTGACAGTTCATAATATGTGTTTTATTAACTTCTGGTCAATATATTCCAATATGACAAGACTCCCATTTAAGACTAGCGAGCAAATGATGGTGGGGGGGTTCTGGAATGAAAACCAAAAAAAAAAAACTTCTCACACAAGTCACACACAAATCCCAATACACTAATACCCTTTTCATAAACCTATCCTCCAATTAGCCGCCTAAGAGTAATGCGGATAATTCAATAAAAATTGCGTTCATAAACTCCGAAAATAAGCCGCATTATTTTTACGAGCGCCCGTCCTGAAAAAGGCGGATAATCGCCATGACAACTGGACACGCCCCCTCCGATGCGGTTGTGTTGGAAAAGGGTGACCTTGTGACCGCACCATGGCAATTATCTGCATTATTTGGAAATGCGTTCATAAACTCAAAATCTTATCCTGATGCCGCTATTATGCGGATAATAGCAGCATCAGAGTAATGCGGATAACTCTTGTCCTCCTCCAATTTTACGACCAAATTATGCTGCTATTAGCTGCCTAATTCATTTTAATTGGGTTTATGAAAGGGGTATAACTTTGATGATACAATCATAGCTCCATGATACAATCACAAGTGTTGCTTAACGCAATGCACGTGCTCTCTACTGGCTTTGTACAGTCACAGAAATACACACAACACACACGATGCATCCTCATACCATGCATGAACACGGCATACACTGCAGGCTCTAAGCAGAGAAAGTTTGTCCTCTGCTCGAAGTAAATCATTCTGTCAGCTCCAAATTCCATGTTTTTTTCTATCTCAGTGCTTGGATTCGGCGCTGGCTCCCAAGCCTACTGAACGGCAAGTATCTGTGCATTTATGTGCATTTGTGCGGGCTTAAAAATACGCCACAATGGGGTTTCCTTAGCGTCTCTTTTTGATGAAAAGGCCGTCGCTTCCGCGCGGGAGGGGTGAACCACCCCTCCCGCACCCACCCCCCAGGAGAGGCAGCACAAGTCCCCGACATGCGTGATTTTTTTTCTGGCGAGAATGCTGGATGTACATGTATGCATTTAAGTTCACGAAATGTAGAAATGACATCAATGTCTAATTTCTAATCAATCTATTCCAGTACAGTAACCTATTAATATCAGTACACAACCATATAGGCAGATCTCCACATGTCATTGCTAACAATGGCAGTCTTTTGTGGCTCTTAAGGAGGCATGGCTAGGCATACTGGAGACAAATGCAAGAAAAGGAAATGAAAAGGATGATGCACATTTAAACCCAACCGGTAATGATTAGGTGACTCTTAAGGCCACCGCACACCTTACGACCCGACCGGTCGCCAACTGGCTTGCGACTGATGAGGGGAGACGTGACGTCACAGCCCTTGTCAGCTTGAGCGTCGCAGACCGGGCAGAGACAAGTCGCAAGGAAAATCGGAAGGATTTGACATGTCGAATCCTTATGACTGGATCGCAAGCTCAATCCAACCTCCAGCCAATCAGACAGCAGAGTTGCATAACGCGTATTGTGATAAACAATCTCAGATGCCATGCCAAATAGCAAAAGCGCATGTGTGAGTCGCAGATCGGATCGCAAGGTGTGCGGTGTCGAGGCTTATGACTGCCTTGCGATTCATCTCCCCTCACTCAGTCGCAAGCCCTTCGCCGACCAGTCAGGTCATAAGGTGTGCGGTGGCCTTTACACATTAACAGATGATATTGCCTTGTACATTTGCATGTCATTGTACCTTTAAACCGAGGCCCATTAATTTAGGCATTCTTCTGACCTTTCCTATTCTATTATATTATATAATTATTTTTAGAAAACCAGGTGCAAAAACGATCCCCTACAGCTGAGATCAGCACCCTGCCACTGCCTGGTGAAATCCTTTCCATGTTCAGTAGTCCATCCTCTGAAACGAGCAACCCTATAGAGCATCAGGGAAGGATCCGAAGCTTTGCTCATACTCCAGGAAACTGGGCCACGTTTGTATACATACCAGGTGAGACCAAGTACTGTACCTATTTGAATCTTTTCATCTTATTAGGCATTTGTACAGAGGGTATTGTAAGGACTTTGATTGGTCAAAAGATTTATGTTATGATTTTAAGAAACGCTCATTCAGGGTTTGTTGCGATCTGCTTCGTGTTTGGTGTTGCCTTTTATGTTCATTACTTGCTACATGAAAGATGAAATAGTTAGGTTGCTTTGTATTTGTACATGCAATGTGCCATGAATATCTGCTTATTTTAACATTTTGCCCCTATTTTAAAATATGCATACATTTTCCAAAATACAGTATGTGGAACCAAATGTAAACCAGAACCGCACATTGATTTTCCAGAATTTAAGTGATTTATTATCTTCTGCGCAGTGCGCATACAATTTTTTAAATGTCAGTGTATAATCTCTAACTGCTTCAGGCCTTCACTGTGACGATTGTAGAGTCAAAGTAGACAGTATGAAGAGAATGTTATTCAGATGACAATGACAGTCACTTGTTAGTGAATTCATTATCTAAGCAATGAAGGTCAATCTTTTTATAGGTCCACAGTTGTATTCAGTCTTAGCATTACATCACTAATTGTAGGCTAATGTTAATTGATGCAGTTGAAATAAGCCAGTTTGGAGTTACCCCATGGGCAAGTTTATTCAAATGACCTTTCATTTCTTTCATTATGATAGGCAAATATCAAAGCAAGATATTACGCATTTTAAGCATGCCTTACATTGCATGATGTAGAATGGAATAGAATGGGCCCGTTTCATAAAGGACTTGCAACTGTTAACTACCATGGTAACGGGGCTCAGCAGCCAATCTTAATCAAGGTTTCCATGGTACAGTAGTTGCCATAATGGCAAAGTTAAAACAGTTCCAAGTCCTGTATGAAATGGGGTCCCAGGTGACTAGAATAGCACGTCAATTAACACTCTATGAAGGTATTTGTTGCATTTCTACTTTGAATTCATAAGCATGTTCTTACAACAATATATGAACAATCAAGATACAAAGTTGGTGCTCATCTCATTGAATATTAAACCACCATGTCACGTTAGTAGTACAAGTGACCTTCTTCTGATCATGTGCAGAATCTGTTGATCTTTCAGAATGGAATGGAACTCCAAACTGACTTAGAGTCTTTTTGATATCAAATGCATTCTTATTCTTGAGGTTTAAATGCCACCTTTATTATGTTTGTGCACATGCCTAGGATCCTACAAATTCCAATCCTAGGTTGTTCCCATTTTGATTCAGAGAGTCTGACATTAAATGTTCACTGTAGGTGCACTTCTGTTCCTTCTTTCTCTGCATTTTCCTGCTACATATATATTCAGAGAGTTAAGAAACCATTGTACAAAACCATAGTTTCTGTAGTTTATCCAAGAAGCTCTAATGCTACAAGAAATGTGCCTTGGCTCCAGAACCAGAGATCAAAATAAGAGGATTTTTTAGTAATTTACTAACAAATTTGTAAATGAAGATTGTTCGCATCTTAAAATATAAGAAAATAACTTTCTAGTTTTATTCCATCATTTATCAATTGGGATATCTATAATTTTACCATTCAAGCTGAAACTCCCAGCCTATCCAGCCTCACAGAGACACTCATTTCCTGCTTGCCTCAGGATCTGACCTTTCACCCCAGCGATGACCTCCATCTCAGCCTATCCCGGACAGTATGTCTACAGTTCCACTGGATTGACCCATTCATACAGTCATTTCGCGAGAGGGTTGGCCGTCTAAGGTCATTCAGATGTCATGTTGAACAGGTGGATGTGTACACCAATGATGAAGAGACAAGGTATAATAATTGTTTTTTTTATACAGTGCTTTATCAATGTACGACTGCTCAAAGCCATTAACAATTATTTTACCCGGTCACTGGATTCATAGCTATATTAGCAGCCTGTCAGGTGCTGTCTTGCTAAACTAACCACAACGACCGTTGTCTCATGCTGGTACCCAAGTAGTATCTGGGTGAGAGCACTCTAGGCGACACCGCAATACTTACCCGTGTTAAGAAACTGGGACTCCACTCACGCGCATTTGGGCCGCCCTAGCTTAGAACTAAGCTTTCTTTCCGTAAAAAAAAATTATTCTTATGATTAAATAAATATTAATTAATACATGAATACTGTTAAATCGGTACTCACCGGTTCTCTTCTTGAATTTTCTGCCAATTTCCTACGCTGCTGGCTACAATTCCGCGTTAAATTTTGTCGCCATAGAGAGCTGTTCATGCAACTTTATTTATAAATGGAGCGCCCTTTACGAGAGTTGTTAATGCCGCGGAGAAATCGTTAGGCATTTTGGCCTGTGTTCAAGGCGTAGCTGTTCTATTTTTTTATAAAATTATGTGTGAGATCGAAATCTCAGCGAGTAAACACTCTTCCATATGGAAGAGTGTATACTCGCTGTGATATGATCCCGATAGGGAGGCACAACACCCCCACCCACATGGGCGCAAACCCCAGGGCCGGGGGACATGTCCCCTCACCCAAAATAGTAGGGGGCACATTATGAAGTGTCCCCCTACTATTTTTGGTCATTTCGTTCAAAATCGAAATGTATTTTGGAAGAGACGATCTTACTTTTGGCATGCCCACTTTTTTTTGCTTGTTTGCTTGTCAAATTTCTTTTGGTCAAGATGACCTTCTTTAGAGGGTGATAAACCTTCTTTTTTTGTTTTTTGCTTGTCAAATTTTCCAGCCCCTGGTCCCCCTACCTTTGGGGAGAGATTTCCGCCCTTGCAAGTAGACATACTCTTGATATTGTTTGCGAATCTGCACGGGCGTCGATCGAGGGCTGGGGATGAGGAAAAGCGGTGAGACGAGAAAAAAAATAGAACTTAGAAGGGAAAAGGCGACAGAAAAAAAGTGAACGAAAGAAAAATTAATGGAAAATAAAAGGGAAGAGAAAATAGGGAGAAATGTGATGGGTAAAATAAATTATGGGAAAAGAGGACGTAAAAAAGTGAACGAAAGAAAAATTAATGGAAAATAAGAGGAGAAAATAGGGAGAAATGTGATGGGTAAACAAAATTATGGGGAAAAATTCTGGACGCACTATTCATGTTTTATCATGAAAAGGATAAGTTATTTATCCGCGAGCAGACACTTTTTGATATTGTGATCTGAAACTGGATAATGATTTAAATAGAGAACAATCTGCGTATCTGAATTAACGTGTGTTTTAGATTTCGACCTAGAATTTGGGTATTCTAAGTAACTTTCTTATCATGAAAATCAATAAAGAGAGCGCAAAGCGCGAGCTAAAAATATATGATATAACAAAGGGTGAATTTAAGCTCTGTAATGCAAACACTTTGTGGGAAAATTGTGAATTGTGATGGATCACAGTTAAAAAAGAGCTGATGCATTTTATTTTTATTACTTTGAGTTTTTACATAGGACCGGAACATGCTATGAGGGCATTATGTCATCATATGAAAATGATGACCATCTTCCTATTTCTCTCGCATGGGAGCGCGAAATGTGTTAATATTATGGCCTGAAAACTGGACATTTAAAGCACTTTGTAATTATGCATAAGAGGCATTATATATCTATCAATGCGAGCAGAAATCGCGAGTCGAATTTTTTGATAAACTGTCATCAAATTAGTTTGATTTAGAATTAATATTGGGATATACATAACCGACTAATCCAAATGCTATAGCGTGCGGCGCTAGCTGATACGTTTTAACAATCTGACCTGAATAGGGAACTTTTTGAGAACTTTATGGAATACAGGAAAATAATACGTACCTGAAAATTCAAATTTTGCGAGCGCGCAGCGCAAGCAGAAAATGATAATGTTCAGACGATAACACAGACATTTTTACAGAGCACTTTTTAAAAATCAATTTGTAAATGAAACAAAATAATGAAAGTTCAATTTCCCAGCTGAAATATGTTTTGTATAATGACTTCAAAGTTTGATTTTTCAAGCTCCATATTGAGCGAGATATGCAAATACCCTAAAAGACAATAAGGCGCGAAGCGCGAGCGAAAATTTTTTATCCTAACAAATAGATTTAAAAAAAAATTATTTTCAGAGTCTTCCCCTAATGTTATTTCATTTAATCATGTTCCTCCTCTTATGTTTGCCTTTCTTCTTTTTTCCTCTCTTTTCCCTTCCTTTTCTTTTTTCCTTTCTTTTTTTTCTTTCTTTTTTTGCTCCGCCAATAGGGGGCCCGGGCCCCTGGGCCCCCCAGGATCCTCCTATGTTAGCGGTTGTAGGTATAAATCGCGCTCTAACGCTCTAAAACTGTGTTCTTTATCAAAAAGCTGTCTTTCATATTCATTTTGTTCGCAAAAGAATATAAAGTTAATTTCAATCATTGTATATAGTTATCCTGTTTATGATAAAAATACTTAGAAATTGGGTTGGGTTAGGTTAGGGTTATCAAATTATCAGGGCAGAAAATATATATTTTTTTCTCATTTTGCGCATCGAGCTGGCACTATTTGATCTGTGAGATTATGTTTTTGATGACATTCATTGTATTCACAGCAATAATTATTAAACATTGCGCACGCGCCGTGCGCCGCATGAATTATGTAGATCAGGTGAATAACTTACCGCTACACACGAGCAGTTGCTCTATATATTCTATGTAATATAATATATAGAGCAACTGCCCATTTTTAATGGTCCATAATATACCCACTTTTTTCTTTTTTGGAACGAGTATGAATTTATCTACTGATATACTGAATGTACAATAAAAGTCATTATCATGTATTTCTTGGCATTTCATTTACTTTTTTTACCATAATTATATCACACAGCTGCTCGCATAGGCCTACGCCGTCACAAATAACAAAACAAAATCTCACTTTTTTTTTTTTGGTGGGGGATGGATTTTCCATACGCATACGTACAATTTTTCAAATTATTTTTTTCTGCTATTTTCATAATAAACTTTAAATGATTTCGCCTTTGCACTATTATTTTTTTAAAGACAAAATTACATCATCATCATATCATTGTCACCAACTTCATTCTCATCTTTATCACCACTACCACCATCATTATTATCATCATCATCATCATCATCACCGCCACCATCACCACCACTATCATCTTCACCAAGATAATTTTCATCATCATTATCATCATTGCCATCATCATCTTTTTTTCTTATTTTTTCTCCTTCCTGCTTTTATTCCTTCCTATTTTCCTCCTTTTAGAGGGCACACCACCACGCCCCCTTACTGGATATCCGCCTCTAACGTTTGTTGTTGTATATAAGTTGGCGGATGCCTCATGAAATGAAATAATATAAAATAAGGAAAGGGAAACTAATTAGAAAAAGGACTGAGGAGAAGAAAAAAGAAAGCCAAACAAACAAGAAAAAACAATATCAAAATTTTGTTGTAAAGTCTTCTACGTCAGTTTAATAATTATGTTTTCAATGAAATGAGAACATAAAAAATGAAACAAGTAAGATGGGCTATACATCGTAGCAAAGAAATAGAGGGAAGCTCCGAGACAATAAAAAGGGTGAGAAAAAGAAAAGACTTTGAAATACTCACAACACGAGCATAATAAAAAAATATGGAATAAGCAAGGACAAGTAGCTGAGGGACACCCCCCCCCCTCTCTCTCTAGTTATTTATGTATCAAACTCGCATACACAAGAATTTCTTACTAATCAAAATATTGCGAGCAAAAAGCACGAGCTGACATTTTTTTAAATATTCAAAACTGATAGAGAGACACATTTTAAACAATTCATGAATCATAATAATTATACAACTAGCTTACCAATCGAATCATTCGATTGCGACAAATGATCTGAGAATTAATGCTTTTAGGAATTCATTAAATTAAAGCAAAGTATCTCAACATTAAAATAATTAAGGCGGGCGCAAGGTATCAGCTAATACACCGATAATTTTTTTTTGGACATTTGAAGTATTTTCGGTAATCATGAAAAAGATTGATATTTCATGAAAGCTCAAATCCCGAAGAGCGGAATATTTTTATTAATTGACTTTTTAAAAAAATGTTCTAAGCCCCATTTAATATTTGATTATAAGTCGATGCATTAAAAGCTGAAAAAATAAAGTATTTTGTGTTCCTCTATCATAATTGTCTTTCTCTTTAACCCTGGTTCTTTTTTTTCTGGGGGAAGCATTTTGGTTAAAAAAAGAGAGAAAAAAGATAATTGCTGGTTTGTGGACGCCCGGTGTGGACGGTGGTAGGGACACCCCCCCCCCCCCCCCCCCCGTAGTTACGCCAATATGGGACCAAATGATCCTAAATGTCCGAGGCGAAACTTGTGCAATCAAACGTTATTTCTGAATAAATTAAAGCTTGCGCTGTTCAACTTCAATCTCTTTCATATAAATTTGCGATGAACGCTGCGTTATGAAATATATAATTATCAACATCTGGCGAAAAGAATAACCGACCGATCACCTGACGAGAACGCGTATACGTGATCTGCATATCAGGTCCGATCGCGAGTCAGAAGTGAAGGACAACTGCCAAGAAAATCAGGAAAAAGTCGTCAAAATGTAAGTTCCCCTTCATTTCTTTCAATTTTTTGTTACTTATTCTTGCATAAATATCTCATTAAAGCAAAATTTCAACAAAAGCCTCAAATTTAGCTAGTACTTTTGTTGAAATTACAATAAATTTAGATCCACATAAATCTCTAACCCAATTTTAGCACTGATGTCGCCTATGAGGTCCATACATGTAATGTTTGGACCTCATTGGTACTAGGAGTGGGTGAGAGTGGCAAAATGTGAACTGACGCCTTGCCAAAGGATGCAAGGCCATGTTGGGATTCAAATATATGACCCTCTGATTAGAAGGGGAGAGTCAGAGCAACTACACCACGATGCTTCCACAATGTACAATATCAATGTCATTAAAATCAAATCATTTTTGAGATGCAAAACGTGTTTTGTTGCCCCATCAGCGATATGTAATTTTTGATTAAAAATGGTGGAAATGATACTTCAGTACACTGATTAAAATTCACACATATCAAACCAGTATTGTGAAATAAATAACAGATGAAAGAAAAATGTACACATAAATATACAGATAAATATTTCATGTAAATCCATATTTGCATCATAAACAACACAATAAAAAAGGATATTGATATTCTCAGAATGTTGGATGCTAATGTTAAAATATCATACACAATCATATTTGACTTACAAACTGAACCTGAAATACAAGTTGAAGGAAAAGATAATGTATGAATAAAGAAGTAAATAAAAGTAATAGACTTGATAAAGAATGTTGGATGGAAATAGCACAATAGCACACACAATCATATTTGTCATACAAAATGGACCAGTAATGTCACTTAATAGAAACATAAACAAATAAAATGATATAGATTACAAAAAAGTACAACATCATAAGTACTAGAAATAAATTATATGATAACAAATCATAAGAAAAATATAGAGGGAAGAAATGTTTGATGGATATAGCTGCAAAAATCATTTATTGTATTTCATTAACAAAACTCATGAAAAAAAATATTTATAGAAGAAAAGTTTGATGGAAACAGCACAATCATTTCTCACAATATGAACCTGCAATGCTACTGATGTAAATAAAAAAATGCAGCTAAAATAACATTGACAATCAAAATCATAGGAAATATCTAAGGATAATGATATAACCATTAATGACATTTCAAAATAGGGGGCTGTCATACATAGTCATTTTAGTCAGCGTATGCCGGTGCTCTGTTGGGGCCAGCCGTCTTCTCCATTAATCCCATTTATTTATATCAAGTAATCCATTCTTGGTTGAACAAACATAAATATTGAGAATTTGAATATCTTTATATGGATAATTACTTGTGTTGTATCAAGAAAACATTCTAATAAAACTTCATAACCTCTTTAAATGAGCTTACATTGACTAAAACATTCAGGTGTGACAGCCCCTCTTAAACGATAATCTACAATGACACTATGAAATAAAAGATGTTAAGTGCAGTGAATGACATCAAAATCAATATAAAGTTACTCAAATCAGACTCACACAAAATTCATTGATGTCACAATTATGTCAATCACTGAAAAAAAATCACAAGATGATGGATGAAGATTGTTGTGCAAAAACGTAGACAAATGGTGGAGAACTCTGATCAATGATTTGATAGAAAATGTTGGTTGCTTACTTGGACACAACTCTACCAGACCACCATTTGGGTCCTTCATCTGTCTCAAAACGATGTTTGACACTTTTTCTGACCAGTTTTGGCACTGTTGGATCCTCCACATCTGCTTCTCTTGTGGAGCTTTCTCTAATCAGCTGTCTTACATTTTGGGCAATTTCATCTACATGTACATGTACAGTTAATTGGCATCTTTTTTTCCTTGAACTTGAGTGGAGAGATTGTACAATTTCTGATCGCTTGGCTTTTGATCCAAAATGTTCTTGCAGAATTTCAATTGGGCTTTCAAGCACTCAAGCTTTTCTGGATTGGTTAGTCCCTCTATTGATGTTAATACTTGGTCTTCTTGTTGAAGGAGTCCCCAAGGAATGATGTCATTGGCATTTTCCACCTTCTCTTGGAGGGCCCTTTTCTTTGCTGTCTCATCCTTGTCAGCCTTCTCTTTTACTTCCTTCACTTTCAGCTCATGGATTCTCTGTTGCCTCTCCTTGAAAGCCTCAGCAACCTTCCTCACTTTCCTACGTGAATCCTGTAAGATCTTCTTTTCCTCCTCCTCACTCTTTGCATTAAGCCATGCAGCCGTTTTGTTGAGAGTAAACATCACACTCGCTTCAGCAGCTATTGTGGAGATGTGCGGCTTAGTCCTCAAGATCTGGTCATACAGGGCGAACACTGTTTCGCAATACTTTATGCTTTGCTGTACCCTCGACATGTTTCTTATCTCACGAGATGCTTCATATCTACCACCAGGTAGATGATCTTGGTAGAGTTTTGTTGCTACTTTGGGCATTGCTGGAAGAAGAGACTTTAAATGAACCTCAACATCTGCATCATAAACAGAGGGTTTGATGAGGGCATGGTAGAGTGTGTCTTCTTTGATGTTTACGTCAGGAAAAGGTCTTGCTTCTCCTTCCATGAACTTGGGTATCTCAGCTGTTAAGAATTTCACCAACTCCAGGTACCTGGCATTCATATCCAAGATGTGGATATTGGGATCTTCTATCAGATTCCATAGTGGGGTAGTGCATAATTTACAGATCA
Source organism: Lytechinus variegatus (assembly GCF_018143015.1). Classification (NCBI taxonomy): domain Eukaryota; kingdom Metazoa; phylum Echinodermata; class Echinoidea; order Temnopleuroida; family Toxopneustidae; genus Lytechinus; species Lytechinus variegatus. The sequence goes on along the minus strand of NC_054741.1, from coordinate 24,864,956 downwards.
AGCCAAGGGCTTTGCACCCAGCCATGAAAAAGGGGATGCCAAGGTCATGGAGGACCCAAGGGGCTCCTTCATCTTTTTCCAAAAAAATCCCTCGTTTCCTGGTGCAACAGGAGCACCACAGAGGCATTGTGAAAGAGGATGTTAAATCTGCTGCCTCTTATGGTGTGAGCGGCAAGCTCCTGTAGCCATTTTGAGGTCGTTTCGTACTGTTGTAACAAACTTTCCATGGCAACTTGTCTTGGCATCGCCGCCATTTGCGAAGACGTTGCACTCGGTCCGGATCATCCTGCATGTTCCAGATTCAGACGCCCTCTTGAATTTGGAATCCTTGATTGGGACGTTTTTCTCACCTTCAAATTTTAAGCATTCCACTTCTCTGGCCGTCTTGTTCACTACCTCTGCGATATGGACCATGTCATGCAGCCCACAGAAAAAAGTTGTTTAGCCTTGTCATCTCCCTTTCATCTCTGATGGCATAGGCCCCATATTTTCTCCCATATTTTGAAGTCTCATCTGTTTCTAAGGTCGTTGCCTCCCTACTTGTCAATTCTTCTGCTACTTGTGTCTGTGAGATCACGAGCCTTTGCAGATTCATTGCTCGCACGGTCGATTGACTAGGAAGGCGATTGGCAGTTTTTCCGGCTAGTTGAAGCACCTCAGAGATGACATTGCTCACTCTGATTGTGGCAACATTTTCAGAAAGCAATGTATACACACATTTTGTAGCTGTGGTGGTAAATTCTCTCTTTTCCTCATCATATAAATGAACAATATCAGTTAGGCTCTTTTCTTGAAGGACATCATATTTGTATTGCAGTTTGACTACCTCTCTATTCATTTTCATCATCTGCTCTTTTGATGAATCTGTCTTATCTTATGTTGACGAGGTGCAACCTCGACACCTGCCTTCTGATTGTAGTACAGAGTGTTTGATCTTTCCCTCTTTAATCTACACTCCTTATCAGCCAGTCGATCTTTGAGGGTCTCTACCATCTCCGTCTTCTCCCTTAGCTCTTTCTCGAGCTATTGTATTTTCAACTTGGACATCTGAAGTTGAGATGTCATGGATGCTGCCACTAGGACACAGGATTGTGAAGACTGCAGACGTGTAGCTTCACCTTCGACTGTTGTATCATGACAACAAGGCACAGATCGTACAATATCTGAACTTTGCAATTTGCGTTTCCCTGACCTTGCCTTAAAATTTGGATCATGCTCATTTTGAATGACCTCTCTAACCATGTCTGGGCAGAGATACTGGGGATAAATGTTGCATAAAAATACAAATAAATACCTCAGGAAGAAAAAGTTGAAATGGGATGATTAATTCTTTCATTCCTAAATACATGCATTACTTTTCAAGAGGAACTATCTTTCAACCACTTGAGTCATCGTAGTTATAGGGGAAGCGGGGCATATTAATATCACAAGTGGAGTGTGGCTGGTAGTATCGCCTGCATTATATAATTCAATATAAGTCTTGCAGACTTGTAGATACTTCATTTATTGTAAATAACCTTTGACTGCAGTATGTGACTTGAACGTCATGAAGCATATTCACAGATACTTAATCTCACTTATGTCAAAGTTTCATGAACCACATCCATATACTTTTGCTTACGCTTGCTTCTCTAGGGCTCTACCTGCAAAAGTCTTGAAAAACCCTGCTTTGGACAAACCTATAAATGAAACATTGATTAAAAGAAGCAGAAATTAATAAATCTACCTGCTAATAATAGTAATAATAATGAAAATAACATAAGTTACAACTCTGGAGAAATAATACATGGGGGTTCATACTCAAAATTGCCCTTGATAATTACAATGTTATTCAAAGCTAAGCAAATATTGCATAATTAAGCAGTAGATTGTGAAAAGAAAGTGTAAAATCAAAAAAATAATTTTCCCCTTCCCCCCCCAAAGAAAAAATAAAGCAATAAATTGATGAATATTGTAACTTGATGGATGATGAATCCCTGCACAGGCAGCAATTCAACTCAACGATGAGACTAGTGTGGCAACAGCCTTTATCTACAGTTCCATAGCTGAAAAATCTCTAGGACATACGCTTCTCTAGGGCTCTACCTGCAGAAGTCTTGAAAAACCCTGCTTTGGACAAACCTATAAATGAAACATTGATTAAAAGAAGCAGAAATTAATAAATCTACATGCTAATAATAGTAATAATAATGAAAATAATAACATAAATTACAACTCTGGTGAAATATTACATGGGGGGTTCATACTCAAAATTGCCCGTGATAATTACAATGTAATTAAAAACTAAGCAAATATTGCATACTTAAGCAGTATATTGTGGAAAGTAACCCTGAAATTTAAAAAATAATTTTGGGCCTCCCCCCCCCTACAACAAAAAATCTACCTTTAAATTGATTAATATTGTAACTTACTCGATGGATGATGAATCCCCGCATAGTTAGCAAGTACAGTTACAACTCTGGTGAAATATTACAAGGGGTTCATTTCTTTTTTAATAACAGGGGCTTCAGAGAAGGATATCCTCTATGCCCATGCTAAAAAATTATAAACCATATAAATTCATATCTGAATAGAATGATCCTTAAACCCAAAATAAACAATAAGCTATTATTTTTCACACTACCAGGACAAAATTCATTTATTCAAGCAGATTTTTCCCCAACTTTTATTTCATTCCAGGACGTTTCTGGGTTTGAAGATTGGAGCTGGCCATGAAGTATTATGTGACCTGGTGAAACTAGCAGATGACTGTCTTCAAGAATTCTCATTGCCAGTATTCTATGAGGTGTGTACAAATGATGTGATGAAAACCAACAATGATGCCATTTTAAATTTTCTGGTAAATTGCCATTGAAAATATGAACACAAGATTTGCAGCACTTACCAAAGGAGTAGAACTTGAGAAAGTACACCCCCCCCCCCCTTTATGTCCTGCATTCCATAGTCAATCCCCAATGGTTTCGTTTCAGTTTCCAGCTTGGTAGAAAATTCGAAGTGTATTTCTACATTTTTACAAACTGTTCTTGAATGTTAAATTGGACAGATTTATAAAGTAATGTTTCAAATTATTTCTGGGACTACCCACTGACAGTGAAAATCATTGATTACTTTGGGGTTTGCCATGAAAGATCAATTACCTAGTTCCAACTTCTTCCGTTTTAATGTATCTATAGAAACAAGAAAGATTTCCCCAGTTTTCTGTTTGGTCTTGAAAAGGTGATAATATAGTTGCAGCTGTAATAACATGCATGTAATGTACAGTGAATCTAGCAATGATTTCATATTTTGCATGTTTTATGTAGGATCCATCATTCCATGTTAGTTTCTGCTGGTGTGTTGGAGATGTGTCGTCAAGGATTGGTCCCAAAGTGTTGCAAGAGCTACAGGTAAACAGTCTGGGGGAAATGGTTCATGAAGTGTTAGACATTAGAAATGCTGACCTATACAGTGCATATCAAAAAATAGTCTTATCCACTTAGAAAAAATCCTGTAAAATTATATATTTGAAATATCCTGAAGACTTTTTTCACATTTTAACGTTGGTACAGAACGCTCCATTTATGCAAATGACGATATAACTGTAGAAAAATATTTCTGCTTGAATGAGCAGCACTTACTTTTGAAAAGTTAGTGAAAAATGATTTGCGCAGAACTTTGTAATAGTTGTGTGAATAAAAGTAGACCTTAATCATGATGAACACCTAAAATTTAGCTAGTAAGTTGATTTGGAGATATCTTTTAGCTTTTTAAACTTGTTTCCTTGCCTGAAACACTTCGAAGATTGCATTGCGCCCCACCCCACTCCCCACACACCGAGGCCATCGTGACAATATGTGCTTTAAACTGAGCTGTGATTTACATGAAATGGCTACGGCTTGATTTTCATTTTGTTAATCATTCTCAAGCTTGGGAAAAGTGTGGAGAAACAAGTATTAAATGAAACATGAAATGTAAACACCCTTTAAATGATAAAAACTTAGTGAAAAATTGCTAGAGATGTCTGATAAAAACTTTTGTTCAGATTCAGTTATGTCCTCAGATCCAGCTGACACAAAAAGGGTAAAGGTTGTGCTTACTAAGTGTTGAAATTTCAATTTGGGTGGCAAAATTGTTACAAAATGCTTGAATGTATCCGTTTTATTTAAATTGACTAAAAGTGCAAGGGAAATGTATCAGAAATGTCTGGCAGGGTAAGTTTGATTTCGCCCTTTCCCCTTGACACAGCGTGAAAACGACCATTTCTGCGCAAACTGATTTCTGCAAGCTTTACAAAAATGGACCATGCTCACTCAAGTGTAACATTCTGTCAAAACTTTTTTACTTTCATTGGATAGATGAGACCGAAACCCAATTTTATATATGAAAAAATTAACCAACATGATGTATATTTTTGAATTCCCAGGGCTTTTTCAAAGTGTAAAATTTTTTTGATACACACTGTATAGGAACTTCTCATCTACTCATGTAGACTTAAAGGCTTGGTCCCACTGCACTCACAGATTGGGAGAAGATGTAAAATGGAAAAGAATCTTGCCATTCGGTTGGAAAGGTTACTTGTGTACTCTCTTTATACACTCTATATCCATTGAGCATCCGTCCACTGTGATTTAATTGTGATTTAATTGTTCGCCCACTTTGTCCATTGTCTGGTGCAGATTAAAACGGATGGAGCCACCCCAAAATTTTGCTTGTCCGCTTTGTCAGTTTTGAATACGTTTTGTGTCCGTCAGCCAGTAGAACCAGGCCTTAAGGGATGGTGCAAGAAACTTGTAAATGATCGCAAATTAATTTTAGGTCTCAAGATCTAATGAAAGTCATTCTAATGCAAATACAGAATTGATTGATGGTCTGCTTCTTGCATCAACAAGTATGAATTGATTTGCTCTAATTAAACTTGATCTGTCACTTGTAAATTGCATCTAAAATTTGCAATTGATTGCACATATTTTCTTGCAACTCCCCTTTAGTATTCTTTAAAAGTTTTGTTTTTAAAGGTCAATTTCATGTTAACTTCTACCTGTTTTTGAATAAAACGGGGTCAAAATTGCAGATAATGTATTTGAAAAAAAGGGTGTATTTTTCGACTTGGGGAATGATCATGCAGTACACCTTTGAATAGGAAGTGCCACCACTGGACTACCTAAATGCTTTCTCATATCTTATGTTGTTCTTTAGAATGAACAAACCACAGCCCAAAGATGGTTTATCGTCAGCCCCAATTTAATCTTTAAATTTATCCCTTCATTTCATTGAAATTCTCTTGTATTTTGTGTAATTGTGGTCCTTTAAAATGGCAAATGATGTGGGTATTTTTTTAACGTGATCAAATCCTATATAAACCCCTCAAAAAAAGTTCTGCAGCTCGAGTTTGAGTGCTAATAAATTTCTTAATGTGCCATCATCATGTGTAAAAGTGATATCTTTAGAAAGCATGATTATTCTTCTTTACAATCATGTGTCATTTGTAATGCTAGTGTTATGAAATACACAGACATGATAATACAAGAACATGATAAAGACATGATAATACGCAGCAATGTTAGAAATGAAATGCGTCGTTTCCAATCGCGAATTTCCAATTGTTTCGAGGATGGACCGAGTGCATTCACTGTCACCTGCATGGTGGAAATTCTATAGAAATGGAGACTCTTGTTAGAAATCAATGCATTTTGCAACATTTCACTTCTGACTTTTCTCAATGTTCAGGGTGATTGCATATTCCATGATTACATAATCACAGCAAATGGCATGTCATTGTAAAGAGGAATAATTCAGCTTTCCATTGATACCAGTTTCATCTTTTATACTTCCTTAACCAAAAAGATATCATCCCCCAAAACTGAGTTGCAAAACTTTTTTTGAGGGGTTTATATTTCTCTCTCTTTATACAGAATAAGTTAAACAACCATCTTGGTGAACTTTCAGTCGATGTGCGTGAAATCCGCTGCAAGAGCGGCTGCAAGAAGTTTGTCATTCCTCTAAGATGAAATCCCTGTGTGGCTTTCACCAGATGGCACTGTCGAAGAGAAACGGTACCAGCACGGCTAAATCAACTGCAAGCGCTGGTACATTCTACTCCACATGACTTGACAAGAACAGCTGTGAGAGATTTCTTCTGGGATGTCATCACTCAACCCATTCAGGGAGACTTCACGTGAATGGCAATTATAGTGATAGAAGTCCTTGTGGCTTCTACCCAGAAGGGCTACGGAAGAACTGCTACAGGTGTAGAAGAAGTTTCTTCCATGAAGATTAGGTCAAGTGGCTTCAAGTAAGTCCCTTGGTAAAAGAAAATGCTATCTGCACTGCTTAGTCACCTGGAATCGCATGTGGGTTTATGCTCAACAGGACTTGGCAAGACCAGCTGCAAGATGTTTGTATTTCCTGTAAGATGTATTTTGATGGAGGGAAGATTTCACCTGCAAAGTTCAGTCAACTAGAATTGCATTTGGCTTCTTAACATGACCTGGCTGCAAAAGAAAGAGCAGAATGAAAAGAACCAGGTTCATACACGAAAGAATGGTTTGTACAGACCAGTGAATTGAAATATTATTTCCTTGAAACAAAAAATCATTAAGTCTGAATTTTTCATACTTGCAATTTTTTCTGAGATATTCTTTTTAATGATATTGAGATTTAATTTTTTGAATTATTAGTTAATTATGTGTTTTACTATTGGTGAATTCATTTTTGGATGGCTCCAACCAGCCGTGAAGTGCACTAAGATCAGTCTCATGGATTGATGCTTGGGTTCTTATAAACTTTTGTAAAACATGAATACACAATATGCATCAATGAGTCATGAGAAAGTACAGTATCATGCTGTAGATTTGTGTGGAAACTCAGGGATTTCGAAAACGTGTAAATGTATTAACCCTTGGTCTGAAATTCAAGCACCTGGAGAATATTGCCCTTCTGTGAGCACACCTGCCATATAACGTTATCAAGAATTGCTCATGACTTGAAACCCCTTGCTTATTGGAAAATATTGTTCACAATAAAACACAAAAATTCAACCGTTTTCAGCTGAACTTGGTAACCATCAAGAAGTTGGTGGCATCAAGGCCGGTTCAAACTGTACAGATGCACGTCCTAGGGGTGGGGGGACGGGGGGACATAGTAATATTGACTGGCTTGAGGATAATACCATATATATTTCTATATATTGTGGTGGAAACATAGGAGGAGGAGTAAAAAGAAAGAGTGGGGGGAAGGGAGAGAAAGGAGGAGGAGGGTAGGGGGTGTAAGATGAAGGTAAAGGGGATAGAGAAAGAAAAAAGTGATAGATCAACAAGGAAGCGAGAAACAGGTACAGGGGTTGGGGAGAAAGAAAGATAGAAGGGGAAGATGAACATTGGTGGCAGAGCCACGTATGTTCATCACCCATAGGTTATGTATCAACCCAGCGGAGTTCGCCATTAAAGGCCTTTGCACAGTTTCAACGTTGGTGTCGTGATACGTTTCAATAAAGAAAATGTGTGTCGTACCCATGACAACATGTATTGTTGCTGGAATTTCCAGGAATTTAAAATGGATATGGTGTGATCAAACTATGAAAATTTATAACCCATATGTCAATGGTCATATCATGACTTTAGTTCAGAATATCGTGCACAAATAAAGGCAGATCAGCCTAATTTCATATCATTGTCTAATACGTAATAGATCGAGTGTGGGGGGTGGGGGAAACAATTTCAACATTTTATTCTCTTTATTCTACCAAGTTCTCAATTTTTTTGATACTTTCTTTCTATAGTATGTCATTTTGTTGTTATTTCTTTGTATTTTTCTGTTGAGTTTGACAACTCTCCGGTTTTTTTTAATGTGTAAGCTAGATGAATAGTCAGTGGATCTTAGGGCATATGGCAATGTAAATCACGTACGTCAAGTGGCGTTATCATCTGTTCGGGGGAGGGGGGGGGGGTGAGAGCAATATACAAGTATCGAGCTGCAAATTTAAAAAAAATGGTGCCCCCCTCCATAAAGAGCTGTTAGTAGACGGGGATATATAAATCGTGTGTGAAGGGGGCGGCGGTCAAAGCAATATATTGAGTTAAAAATTCAACAAAAATATTTAAGGGTACCACCCCCCGGCCCATCAAGAGCTATCAATAGACAAAGGCGGATCCAGCCTTTGCCAATGGGGGGAGGTGATTTTTTTTTCAGCCAAATTTTCCCGATCGGCCGCTTGAAGTTGATTTTTGTTTGTATGTTGAAGGGGTAGTCTTATGTCATTAAATGACAATATTAAGCTTTTTCGATATACCGGTATTAGTAATACCGTTCGGTATGAACGTCATACCGGTATGGATACCGCCGTTGAAATTTCAATACCGAAATACCGTCATACCAAAAGTTGAAAATGTCATACCGGTATTTTCTTCTGTATTGTCGTTTATGGGTATTTCTACAGTAAAATTAAGCCAAAACAATAAGTTCTTTGGCTCTCTCAACGTATTTAATGAAATCAGAATCCAATAATCTAACCTCGAAATGAATACATCGCCCCTTAACTACTGTCTGAGCTCCGCTAGCCGCTGCATAAGGCCTCGGCCCCACCGCTACATACATGGGGTGCATGTTGGCTCAGCTCCATATGCACTCGTGTACACAGCTACAGTAAACAACGAAGTCGATCGAGACGGAGAGCATTTCATGAAGAGTTTTTTCAGTGGTTTCAACAACAGATTTGCTTTCCGCCAATCAAATACGAGGGTTTGCTAGCTTGTAACATCCCTCTACACAAACAAAATCACTGACAAAACTCTTTTTGAAACACTCCCTAGCCTGCCTTTTGACCACGTGGTGTATTGCGGGCTTCAACAAAGTATCAACCTTGGCTTGGGGCGTTGACAGACAAACCACAGGGATTAACACTTGTTTTTTCTTTACGCAAGTTTTTTTTTTCTCGGACTTCTCTTAACTTGTATCGGGAATGTCCACTGAGTTTTTTTTTTTTTTTTTTTTTTGGGGGGGGTGCTGTGCATTGACAGACAAACTACAGGGATTAACACTTTTTTTCTTTATGCAATGTTTTTTTTCTGGACTGCTCTTGACTTGTTTCAATTATGACAAGTTTACTTTTCTACTATAAGCCTGCTACAAAAATCGTCTGACTCCCCCCCCAAAAAAAAAAATAAAATAAATAAATACATAAAGAAAAAAATAATACATTAATAAATAAATAAATCAAATATGAAAATAAAAAAAAGACAGAAAATGTTGATAACATTAACAGGAAAAAAATGTTACGCCATCCCTCTTTGTTTATTTTGAAAATGATCTGTGAAGTGATCGTAAATGGAAGAAAGTGGCTGAGAATATTTGTGTGATTTGTGATGGGTGTTGTATCCGTTTTGTGCATGTGCGGTCATGAATGAAATAAGACAAACTATTGGATTGATTGTAATTTAAATTCATGATGGTCTCGTGGCGTGATAAGATGATGATCAACTAAATTTTGGCATGTGTGAAAGATGAAATTGACAAAAATGAGGGAAGTTCGGAGAAGAGGAGGATGTTGATTGTTCGTGGTAAGAGAGGGGTGGTGACGGGGAGAGAATGGGAAAGAGTGAAGAATTAAGGGGCTGGAGAGATACAGAAAAACGAAAGCAAGAAAAAAGGAGTGAGAAAGAGGCAGCCGGGGGATAAGAAGTTTAGGGGGAGGGTTTTACTTTTAGACAATGTGGAGATTCACAAGAGGGGTGGGGGGGGGGTTCAACACAATGGACATTTATAAGAAAAGTTATTTACGAGACGTCAAAATTTGAGGTCAATAAACTTTGAACCTTCGACGAACACGTGTTGATATGAGTGGTAAACAAAAGGGATATGAGTGGGGCCAAATCGGAGAAGGGAAAATCACGCATATCTCCTTGACTGTTTTAGCAGGGAATTTTGGTGCTTGGAACTTGGGGCATGTACACACCTTTAGCAAAGTAAGTAGCAGTGAGTTGGTGCGATGTAGCATTTGGCAATTTGACTTATTGATTTCGTACCATGTGCTTGCTGAGATAATTTTGCACACATGCACAGGTAATTCATAGCTCTCGTTGGGGAGAGCGCATGATCATCTAACTTTTGGTAAAGAAAGAGAAAGTTTTTGTCAATGAGAATGGACCATGCTGAGCATTCCTCAGCTGACCACAAGCATCCCCTCTTTATCTGAGGCCATATCAGGGCTAAACAAACATTTGACACTGTTTGCACAATAAATTGGGGATTTACTCGGTATTAGTCGGTATACCGGTATTGAAGCTATTAGTAATACCGGTATTGAAAATATCAATACCGAAAAAGCTTAGACAATATAATATAACATATAAAGTTTATAAATTTTCTAAGCTTTATATGTATAATAATCTTTATTTGAGTAGTGCGAGTGCAAAGAGCGAGCTTTTTTCCAAGTATTTGTCCTAAAATTTAAATATTCTGGGCAATGTTTGTGATCCTCAATGTGTATCCACCAACTAAATAATTACTGCCAGCGCGAAGCGCGAACAGACAATTTATCTTATCAAAAGGGATTAAAATATTTGATATTCTGATCTGTAAAAGGGACAATTTAGGCTCTGTATTTCAAGCACTTTTTGGGAAAATTGTTATAGGTGGATATGGATCACAGTTTGCAATAAGCTGATATGTTTCATTATATTCCTTTGAGCTTTGACATATAGCACCGGGACATCCTTAGAACATATAATGTCATCAAATGAAAATGATGACTATGTTCATATTTCTCTTCCAAATATAACTTGTCAATATTCCATTTTAAAAAATGACATAGTGATTATGATTAAATTGACATCTTATCTATTAATGTAATGAGCCCGTGAAAATCTTTTAGTATTATGGCTTGAAAACTGGACATTAAAAACACTTTTGTAATTATGATGCACGACTTAATATATTAAAAGGAAAGGATTAAAACAAAGTAATTTTACAGCTACAACTGTAGTAAAGTATATTCATTTGCGAAAAAAAGGTAATTCTTTTTTATCTTAAAACCGTTCCGGGGACATTCATAATGTAGTTTATATTCAAAGAAGTAAATTGTGTCAGGAACTCGTTGGCTGCAGTAAATAAATAGTTTTTAAAGGGATAACCGTTATTAATAAAGTATCATATCCAATTTTAGTCGAAGTGCCGGAATCGAGCTCTTTGGTATAAACACCGCTTGCAAACCAATTATGTACATTGAAGACTAAACGCTGACTAAACAAAAGAAAAATATAAACTGATTGAAATTGCCATTGCATACAATGACATACATGCAGTATTTTGTTTGTTTTACACAAAGAAAACTCAGACTATGACACCCATCATGATTTTTGCTTACAATATGATTATATTTACATCACAATTTAGATAATTATAGACACCCCCACGCACACATATGCGCTATGTATACAGTCAATGTGAGTATGTTACATAATGCAATCTTGACTTAAATTTGCCTTTTGGTAATTCAGGAAAGAAATAATAATTCTCGAAAATGAAATCATTCATGTGTCAGGTTTATTCCGAGCATTTTCCAAAATCGTTTAGCCATCAATTTTCACAGATTAAGTGTCAAAATTAAGCACTAAAGTGCAAAGTGATCATTACAAGGGGAAAAGGTACGTAGAAAATATCACCTTACACCAGTATGGGACTAGATATCCGTCCCCGCAGACACGGCGATCAGCCAGTGTGCGCACGCTAAAATTTATCATTCTGCGGCTCGCCTGCTAGGAAAGAACTGGATTTTTCTCTCAATTACGAAACTCATCGTGGAATTATCCAACATGCATTGATATACTCGTAAAATTTAGCGTCATGTATCATTTACACACAAAAAAATAGAATATAACCCTTCTTTTGGAGAACTATTAGTAAGTTGTTCGAATCTAACTATTTTCTTTTGAAAATATAAAAAAATTACCTGATTTCAAATGCCTGTCTTTTCCTTAAAAAAACTGGAGCACAAAATCCATCGCCGTTATCATTTATGAAAAATTCTAAAAAATGTACTAAGATGCTTTTAAAGAAAATGAAAATTTAAGGGGATTCGAAAATAAGGATTTTGCAATGTTATATCAAATTTCTGTTATATTTTCATCAATTTTGGGATTGCATCGAAATGACTGATAATTCGAAGTCTACCCACACAGTGCTTGTAAATTTGGTATATGTTGGTACACTGATAGTTAACGTAAATGATAAACATTCATAGCCTCACTAAAATTTAACGATTCCATTGTTTTTATGATTTTAATGTCGCAGACATTTTAGAGAGTGAAAAAAGTGATGCTCACGAACGTCTCTAACAATACGGCTAAGTGAGAAGACCTTTCAATGGCGCGCTCCACTGATTTGAGGCCGTGAACATACGTGGAGCAGGATGGGAACTTTTGATCTATCCCTCTTCTCTCTCTTTCTCTTCCACATTGCTCTATCATTTATCACTTGTTTCTGTCTATCACACTCTCTTCTAATGTTGTAAATCGAACCAATATTTGGATCGAAATTCGAATCGGCAGTTAAGCTTCAAAAATCAAAATCGAATCGGTGAAATGAAAAAACAAATTCTTTAAATAGAAATGCCAGTAGTTGCAGTAAACACTGATTTCATGAGAAAGTCTGTAAAACCAGGCTTAATTGTCAGAATATCATCGAGGATCTAGATCTGGTACAGTTACATAAACTGAACTTTGTGAAATCTTGAAATCTACGCTGAAAAACGTTCACACTGAAGATCACCAACACAGATAGGCACACATGGGACAGTATATTATTATTGCTGGAATAAAGACCCGACGGAAGTGACCGAATCCGCGCTTATTTTGCTTATTTCTCAGCAATTACACAATTTCTTCCAGAATCCTTTGGCACATATTTTTTATTCATACAAACAGACACTTGGGTGGTCATTATATAAGATTCTGTAAAAAGTCATTTTGAGATCGTTACCAAAACTGGAATTTATCTTTAAAATCTGCAGGCGGTCGTGCGTGCATCACAAAATGTTGACAAAACAGGCCGCGATCACTGCAGTCAGCGGCGATACTCGTTAACGGATGAATGTATGAACCTTGGGTAGAAACATAGGAAATAATAAACAAAGTATTCACAAAATCGGCCGCGATCACTGCAGTCTGTGGCGTTATTCGTTAGCGGATGAAGTTTTGGGGTGGAAACATAAAAAGTAATAACAAACAAGATATTTACAAAATCGGCCGCTATCATACAGCTAGCGGCGATACTCGTTAGCTGATGGGTGGCTGAAGATTCGAGGTGGAATTAAAGATCATAAATGTCGGCATTGATTCATGATGTCAAAAAAATATTATTTTACTGTCTTCCGTAAATTTGTGAGTCATGCTTGGTATCGGGGCGCCCCTGCGTGATGGTGATATTAAATGATATTCTCAATATTGTTTAAGATTTATGTAAAGGTGGAGACATTATTTTGTGTGTGTTTTGTTGATATGATATGAATTGATGTTGATGTGAAATGATATTTTCATGACGATATATTATACGAGTCACGCTCGTTCTGGCGTGATACAGCAGATTAATAATGATTTTTGAATTGTGGCAGACTCTGTAACTAATCTGCATTTGGTGTGGATGTTGATGTGAAATGATATTTTCATGACGATATATTATACGAGTCACGCTTGTTCTGGCATGATAGAACAGATTAATAATGATTTTTGAATTGTGGTAGACTCTGTAACTAATCTGCATTTGGTGTGGAGAGTAATCATATCGATATGATTCACGAATCACGAGGTGAATGAAAACGTTGTATTTTTATGGATAGATACGGGCCATGTTTTTTCTTGGTGATATCATGGTACAACTCTCGAAATTGTTGAAGATTCCTAACAATCTCTGATTTTTTTTTAGATGGAAAGCAATCATATCGATATGATTTACAATGTGAAATCGATGTACAACTTATTAGTTATACACTTGTCCTCTGAAAAATATACGATTATGCATCATGCACGCATCTTGATGGAATTCGATGTCTGGGATCGAGTGCACGAACGAGATCTCGGAAGCCCACATTGTCCACCATATTGAATGGCCTAAGATCAACTGCCAGCATCAGTCCTATCTTTCTCGTTATTTCTATCTGCCTCGGGTGGTTCCTCCCGTATTCTGATTTATTGGCAGGGAGGAAAGATGACATCGAAGTTTGTTTACTTGCCGTGCTCGGTTGCGCTGATGAAGCCGACGATTCGCTTATTCTTTGAGCAGGTGCCTGGGAACTACGAGGAAGCTGCAAACACCCTCGCATATGCCTCGACATATTCGTAGTATTATAAGTGTGTTTGCTTTTTCCCCTAGAAAAAGATCGTTGGCAATGGATGCAAATTGCCTTACTCTCATCACTCGTATCCACCCGAAAGTGTTTCCATACTTCGGACCTTTTAGTTTGGCTCTTCGATTCCATGATGAAAACCCTCTAAGAAAATTCTAAGAGTGATGATCATCCATGCTTTCTTGGGATATTTATAGAGGACCAACCCTTATATAAAACAATGATCAACTATTCTTCAAAAGGAAGTGATTTTAGCACTGTCGGTTCCTCAGATATTTCAATTAAAATATTTACAGCAATTGCTCGCAAATTCCCTTTACTTTCAGAGGATCCGACTATTAAGGCTTGTTTCAAAACAGAGATTAGCCAGAAAAGTTCTGAAAACTCTTTTCCTTCCCTCATTAATTTTTTTTGCACAATATAACTTTTGTTTCCATGTTAAGAATTAAAAAAAAGACAGCAACCCTTCTTTGAAACGTTTGATTCTCCCGAGACCACATTTTTCTCTTCTAGAATTTGTTTTTGCAATTTTACAGAACCGCTTTCGGCTCCTTTGACTTTAAATTTATATATTTACACCAATTAGTAACGACTAGAAATTGATTAGTTTCCCTTTGGCAAATGTCCGCCGACTCCTCGAACGTATCATGATTAGATTCACTTTTTCTTCAGAGAACAAAATATAGATGGTCAGTTAACATGTCTTATCAGCTGGTAGGCTGAAACAACAACATCCTAAACCACACACATGCAGATACCGCATACATGATATGCTTACAGTGCGTCTCGGAAAAAAAGAAATCGCGTTGTCAGAGTTTTCCAGTAGAGACGACAGGTTTTTTTTTGGCTATCGCGGAGTATTTTTTACAGGGACAAGACAACATGGGATGACCTATGTAATTTTACACTCAAGAATAATAGGGAATATATAATACAGGCAACTGTAATACAGTTACTACTTTATTTGGGCTATTTATTTCCAAATGAGAGGAGATTTAGAATTACATAATACTTATTGCATTCTGTCATGCCAGCACAATTTTGCTGATTGTTTTCAGAATAAGGATTTACTCTCATTTCGTTTGGTGATTGTGAACCAAGGTTCTGAAAAAACGGGTTCCCTTTTGCTGGGACGCAATGTATCACACTTCCGTCTCTCGGTCGATTAAACAGGAGGAGAGAAGGGAAACAAGTTGGATGGAAAACATCTGCCACCTTTCTTGGTCCATCAACGGCACCAAACCAGTCCATATCATAAAATTGTCGCTATTCATTTGGTTATTTTTTGAAGGGAGGGAATGATTTTTTTTAATCAGCCCGTTCGATATATTTACTCTCCACACCAAATGCAGATTAGTTACAGAGTCTACCACAATTCAAAAATCATTATTAATCTGTTCTATCATGCCAGAACAAGCGTGACTCGTATAATATATCGTCATGAAAATATCATTTCGCATCAACATCCACACCAAATGCAGATTAGTTACAGAGTCTGCCACAATTCAAAAATCATTATTAATCTGCTGTATCACGCCAGAACGAGCGTGACTCGTATAATATATCGTCATGAAAATATCATTTCACATCAACATCAATTCATATCATATCAACAAAACACACACAAAATAATGTCTCCACCTTTACATAAATCTGAAACAATATTGAGAATATCATTTAATATCACCATCACACAGGGGTGCCCCGATACCAAGCGTGACTCACAAATTTACGGAAGACAGTGAAATAATATTTTTTTGACATCATGAATCAATGCCGACATTTATGATCTTTAATTCCACCTCGAATCTTCAGCCACCCATCAGCTAACGAGTATCGCCGCTAGCTGTATGATAGCAGCCGATTTTGTAAATATTTTGTTATTACTTTTTATGTTTCCACCCCAAAACTTCATCCGCTAACGAATATCGCCGCTGACTGCAGTGATAGCGGCCGATTTTGTGAATACTTTGTTCTATGTTTCTACCCAAAAGTTCATACATTCATCCGTTAACGAGTATTGTACAACGCCTACTTAGCTTGTTGTACGCGATCAAATGGGAGGCTGAATGTCACACATTCGTACCGTTGCACACAAGACGTACCATCCAAAATGTACCGTCCAAAATGTACCATTGCACGGCTTTAGGAGGTGACGTCACAATGCGATTTCATTGAATAAGGTAACAATGCACGTACAGCCCGCTGGCTAAATGCGCAATGCTGTCCAAGATCATGTGCGCTTGTGGGCCCGGCTTGTGGGATTTTGCTTTTTGCTTTCAATATTTTTGCTCCCTTTTCATAGATTACTGGAGGGAAAAACTTGTGTTTTTTCATATTTTCGCTAGATTCCGAGGCGTTGTACAACACAAATAGCGAATATTGTTATTCGTGCAATGGTGCGAGATTTCGCATTCGGTGAAAGAAACGCTCTATTCAACTCGGCTAATGCCTCATTGAATAGAGCATCTTTCTTTTACCTCATGTGAAATCTCCCACCATCGCACTCATGCCTATTCGCTATTTGTATATCGCCGCTGACTGCAGTGATCGCGGCCTGTTTTGACAACATTTTGTGATGCGCGCACGACCGCCTGCAGATTTTAATGTATTTGTTTTTTCATTTCGCCGATTTGATTTTCGATTCGATTTTGATTTTTGAAGCTTAACTGCCGATTCGATTTTCGATCCAAATATTGGTTCGATTTACAACATTAGAAGAGAGTGTGATAGACAGAAAGAAGTGATAGATGATAGAGCAATGTGGAAGAGAGAGAGAGAGAGAAGAGGGATAGATCGAAAGTTCCCATCCTGCTCTGCCACCAATGTTCAATCACTGCCTGTAGCTGATTGTACCCTCACAGAGCTATGGCAATCGTGGCAAACAAAACAATTTTATCATTACCATTAGCACTTTTTTAATATTTTTTTAAAATATCCAAATTGCAACGAAATGACTATCTATACGCCTTAGAAATGATCAGAAATTAAATAATTTGGAAAAATTAGGAACATATCAACCGACATATTAATCCTCAAATACAATACAATCATCACGACAAAATACCAGGTGTGTCAACATGAATTTCTATACATCGCTGAACGTTAGAATGCCAACTAGACTGAAAAACTGTATTCATTATCTCCAAAGACATAATATAGCAATCGTAAAACCAGCAACCCCCGCTTAATTCTTTTCAACTGGCATGCCAAAGATTTCTTTAACAATATTGACAAGTCCATTTACCCAAAACCTCAAAATAACTCATTCCACAACAGTATGCGTGCATGCTATCCCCCCAGCGGATTATTTGTTTGTTACCAAATTAAAACATATACACAGTGCGCAACGATAAATAAAGTATAGCAGCACACTAAAATTGCATAACCCACATGAATTCCCCCCTACAACATGCCCATGCTTCAATATCACCAAGGAAGGTGATGGGGAGGAGGTGGGAATTTTGAAAATTCGTAACTACTAGTAACATCTAGTGCACATCCATCGCTCACTAAAGCCAAGACCAGAATGATTAATTCCCCGCCGCAGCTCACTAAAGCGTGGTAAATACCTGGCATTGTGCCAACCAGTTCCAAGCTACTTTGGCGCACGCGATTGACAAGCGAAAACCTCCGCCCCGCCCCCATTTTGGGGCCGGGTCATGACTCATCGTCTGGTGACCCAGTCAAAACAAACAATATAGGTACATTTTGTCAGCCAGCTAATAAATTATTTTAAATCGTCAAGCCGTCTTTAAAATCCAATATTTTCATTGTACAATTTTTAAAACTACATTTTCCATTTTTAAAATACTAAGTCCATACATGTAGTTTTGGGTAACTAAAGTTAACATACTGTTAACCTGAAACAACTTCATACCTCGTTTTGAGAAATGAGGCTTGTGCCAGTTCATCTCTTTGATGCGCTGTGGCTCTACCCTATGCTTGGCACCAAAGGCTGACCAACCACACTCCTTGGCAGTACAAGCTGGATTAGTCAAATCGTTCTTCCAGGCAAACTCAACCTTAAATAGGACCGCTGCCACATGATTGCAAGTTCCACTGAAACTAAATATGAAAGAAACATTTAATTTAATTTTATAACATGATAATCTTAATTATGATCTAATCAAGATGCATTTTGATCTACTGTGTGAATTAAAGTTTTTTTCATGATTGTTCATGCGGGTCCCTCGCTGTGGAATTCCCTCCCACGAGAGATCCGCGATAGCCAGTCAGTATCTACATTTAAGATCAAACTAAAAACTTACCTTTATGTCTTGCTATTAATATTCTTGTGTTTTCATGTTGTTGTTTGTTATTTTGTTTCTCTCCCTCCCTTCACTTGTGCGCCTTGAGCATCTCTAATGAGATGGATATGGCGCCTTATAAATTACATTTATTATTATTAGATAAACAATGCTAAGAGAGTTGAACTTGTTTGATGCTTACCCAGCAAAGCAAGTGCAGTACGCATTCTGTATAGTTCCAGACTTTTTCTCTATGGCCACCCACACTTTCCACGGAATGTTATTAATTCGTTGTGATGGAACACACTCAGTTCGCAAAAAACAGTACTTGCTGGTTGTTGAAATTGGATGGTAGTACACCTGCTTCAGCCAGCCTGATGCAAAATAACTGTATGCTTTGCCCTCCTTATAATCAGACATCAGTCTTTTTCCAAGTGGGATGTCATCGATGTTTGTCAGGTAGGCATGGAGATCAAATGCCATTGTAGGGGGCCATTTTGTTATGGCAGAAGTTTCTGTCTCCCAATCAGTAAGGGTGCTCGGATCAGGCAGGAGAGTACCATCTTTAAGACGGAGGAGGTCCGTGATTGACCCACTACCTCCGGCTGAGGGCCCGGCGTAAGGCTGCGTGACAGGGGCTAGCCCTGGTGACTGCAAGACAGAAAAAACAAGGGCGACCAGCTCGTCTTTCCGTCCTGAAACCTTCAGTCTCCGCTGCCTCAAAAAGTCTTTTAGACGTGGCACAGTCCACAAACGGATGTCATCGATCGAAGGAGCCTCCTCATCCATTTCGATAGCTCTTGAAGGAATTTTCGATAAATTATGAGCAAAGAATGTAGGCGTAGGATCAATAATACGCACACAATACAGTGAAGGAAGCACACGGCACAAATTTACCGGCCGTATTTTCGGGAATTATGTACAATTGACCTATGACACGATGACATCATAAGACTCCAGTAGCAAACTACGAACTGGCTTATTGTCATCACACATACTCTTTATTACAGTTCTCCGATACGGTAGCAAGCAATCTAAGGCACAACGACATGGATAAGAATCTGAAATAGAAACAGATGATTTCGTTCTAGAAAATGTTCACCATATTAGCTAACCTAAACACGTAAAAGTACCAGGTATCTTGTAAAAGTACCAATTTTCAGTTCAATCTCATTGTACCTAAGCAGAAGTTGATCAGCTGTTTACAAACTGACTCAAACAACCTATTGTTTCATGTTTAACTAATAAGGCAGAACTTTAATGATTCAAATTCTCATAACAATGTGATATAATTCCAGACATGTTGAACTGGCTATGTACAGGCAGAATTTCAATTACAAAATTTACATCTCATTGCATACTAATGTCAATCTTTCATTTGTTTCACCTACCAAGTAGCATTATAAAGTAGAAATCACTCCTAAGTCTAAATCATAATACCTGTATTAAATCATTATGCCATGTAATAGCACATTCCGACTACTTGTTTATCTAGAGAAGAACATTGGAGAAAATTGTGTAAAGTATCTGGACTACTGGATTCTTTCTACCATTTTGCCTATCTTTCAATCCAAAGAAACCTGAACAGTCATTCTTTACTGGGCCTGCCTAGCCTCTCAACCACTTTCTATCTGGCTATCCAAAGCCTCAACAAACTAAACAACCTTCAATATCAAATTTGATCCAATAATCAAACTTATCTTCTTTCTAGCATTAAGAAATATCAACCCTAATCACCTCTCAATGGGAATATGTCATTCTGATTTTTGTTTGTATTTTTATATGTTAATTGAAATTATGAGCGCTTTGGGCCATTTGGGAAAAGCGCGTTATAAATATTGAGTATTATTATTATTAATTTTACTTAGTCTGGTCTCTCCACCCCTTTTGTCACCATGTATGCTCACTCTGCTACATGTGACCTAAAACTTTAGTCTATACGATAGCATAGTCTCTAATACTACTTCCTATCGCCAACTTCAGAATAAACTGATTCAGTTCCTGACTTGCTCGATTCACGACAACCGGTACATCAAGAAAATTGACATGCCCGATTTTGAGATAAAGTGGAAACAAAACTTGGCAATAAAAATAAAGAAAATTCTGATGGATATAAAAGATGATCCGTCATATTCATGACAGATCACCTAATAATGAGGTCTAAGTAAGAAAAGTATGTCATATTTACCTTAGTCTCAGACTCTTTCTTGATTATGAATAGTCAAAATGTGTAGTGGTTGTCTTAATGTCTCCTCTTCTCTCTATTCCATTGGCGTAATTAAACTTCTCGGTTACCACTACCATCGATGTGAGTCTCAAAATTCCTGCTTTACATTTGCCTTGTCTTATTTTAACCACAACTTCCTGTTCTTCATTGTCGTCTTCTTTGAGAACCACTATCCGTGGCTCCACGGTCAGAGATGCAGTTTGGCTTTCATCCTCATCAATAGTGACTGGATGGTCTGGTGTCTTTTCTTTGACCTGCATATCTTCTGGTTCTTTTCTCCTTCAGTCTGTTGGCTGCTTCTAACAGACGAGTGGTATTTTGTTGACATGTCCCTCAAAGATCCATTATTGATATTCTAAAACAACCTTTATCCGAAGCCAACACGTCTCGCATCTCCTTGCTCCCTCTCTGCATCTTATGTCTCTTCTGTAGGTGATTGTCCAGGCGGGTGACTTCCCAGCTGCAAAGAGGGTTTCTCTTCATACTCCTGCCATGCCTCGTTACAGGCTCCCTATAAACAGTAGTACATTTTAAATCTTTTTATGCCAGTAAACCTCATTTGGAAAGTGAAAAAAATTAAGACGTTTCCTCAATGAAAAGCACAATAAGAAGAGTAAATGCTTTCCACTCACCAAAAGTTGTATTTGCATAGTCGGCAAATCCTTCTAGAAAATACAGTGTGCCAAAAAGGCATTTGTGGTTGCAAATGGAGAATTTTTAGCCCATCCATAATACTTGCTCTCAGAAGGACACTTTGCCTATAGATTTTGGAGGAGTTCATTGAATTTCATTTTAATATATTTCTGGTATTTATCATATTCTTTATGTTTAAAAGAATCCTTGAATAAATCAGTGGCTTGCTTTTTTGTTTTGGATTTGGTTTTTCACTAATTTCATTTAACATTTCGAGTGTGGTATCAGCTGTGTCGTCATTGCTCTCGCGTATTCTTAGTCATTCTAGAAGTTCCATCCCCATGAATGCCTCAAACACTAAAGATGAACATATGTTGAGGTTGCGTCACTGGCTAAGGATATATTTTCGTTTTGAAGACTTTCAGCATCTTGAATGTGTTCCACTGTACGTGCCTTATCAAACGTAGTTGACGTAGTAACCCCTCTTTCTGTGGCTGTATAAGCAGTGAGACCCTCTAAAACTATTTGGACAGCACCGTGACAATCTGTTGCATTTACTCCAATTCTAGTAAGCAAAGATAACAGACAGCATGTATTGCTGTATTGTATTTATGGCTGTCTTTAAAACTTGCATCTCAATGTTATTTCCTAGTAAGCTTTTGCACTTCAGGCAATTTTAATTTTTTCACACAACACCTACACAAATTAAACAGAGAAATATTGAGACAGAAAATGGTGAATTGATTAATGTACATGATTGGACAAAACATATACTAGTAGTAATGAGATTATTCATTCATAACTTTTTCAATTTCATGGAGATACTTCCAATGTCTTGTATTTTCAGATGTCTGGTTACATTTTGTATAGTTAGTGTTTTTGTCAGGGGCCTCAAGAGTCTGAATGCAGAGTCCAGGCCAGTGATTCTGATGGACTGGATCTAGCGATCTTCCTGGTTGCATTTCGGGCATCTATCGGATGTCTGCCACCACATTTCTATGCAAGTTCTCCATCCCAGGAGGTTCTTGCAACAGCCAGAAACATAAGGGCCCACAGATCCATTTGTAATTCAAGTCCTTGAGGCATGTTATTCCGAAGTTGTCGCTCAGGTGAAATCCATCTCTGGCCCAGTGTTCGGTTGGGGAGAGATGCTCGATGTCCAGCCAGCCTACTCCCTCCTCCTGGGCTATCCTCCAAAATGACTCATTCCATACGTTGTTAAACTTTCTTAGGTGGTTGAGTCTTTTTATTCCTATTGCAATGACCTTGAGGTGTGAAATATAATGAACAATCAAATATCAATTTTTTGTAAAATGTGACCCCCTCTTCATCATGAATTTAATACTACCCTCCCCCTGCATCTGTGTCTGTCCCACCAAACACACCATTAAAAACATTCAGATAACTGAGAAAAAACATCTTTTATCTTACCTGTAACGCAAGTCTTGAAGAAAATATTAATGCGACATTATACGTAAAGACTTGCAATGTTATGCGTTAGTACTAGTAGTTCAAGCTATGACATTATGTGTTGACTGCATGTGACATTATGCATTGATCATCTAGCGCATAATGTTGCAATCAAAATTATTGGTTGTATCAAGGTTCACAATCCCTTTACTATATAAAGGGAAATAACATTAATATTCTAAAACAAACCTTTATCCGAATCCAATACGTCTTTCATTTCTTGGCTCCCTCTTTCCATTTTGTGTTTCTTTTCTAGGTGGGTGTCAAGGCGGGAGACTTCTCTCCTGCAAAGAGGGCATTCTCTTCTCTTCTTGATTTTCCCGTTCCTCGTTACAGGCGCCATATAAACAATAGTACATTTCAAATATAGATTTAGATATATATCATTTGGAAAGTGAAAAAAAAATTCCTGCACACCAATCCCTACTTGCTTCAAAATGCTTTTCATGGTCTTGAAGTTGATAACTTGAAAATTTTGTAATTGAATGCGATGCCTTGCAATTTACAGGTTGTTCCACCAGTGTTTACCTTATATAGGCGTAATTTTTTTGGACCGCCCGAGATGAAGGATGTTATGTATTTGCCTTCCAGTTCATCAATTCACCTAGCTAATCCCCGAGAGGAGGACATCGTTCTTCAGGTGCATTGGATCTTTCAATATACAGAATACTGTCCGTATCTTTATGAGTACATGACTCCTTAATAGATCCAACACTTCAAACAACTTCATTCTTGCTTGTGACGTTGTGAAGGCAGCTATTACTTTGGTGCTTACCTTTTCAAACTCTTCTCTCCAATCAGTACGTACTTCTACCACATTATTAATGACAAAAGTAAGATCATTCACCTTGGCGTCATCTGATGTCAGAAGCTCATACAACTGATGCTGGTCTCGGGAAGATTGTTTCTCATCCCGAATCTACCCCAGAACGAGCTGAGCATTAGTTTGCTGAGGTTCCAGTTCAATGCCCATTTCTTATATTATTTTGTTCATCAAACACAATCAGTGAAGTGTGATGCACATACATTCTGTGTGCTGTCTGCTCCACCACATGTCTGTTGTAAAGCTGATTCCTCCCACAGTGGTTTTGATGTCTGCCTTGAGGTTTCTTTTTACCATGTGGTCAGAGTTCGGGATGAGTCTTGGAAAACCTAGGTCGTGAAGGAATCCGATATCAGGATCGATTGACAAGGTCTCTAAAGCCAACATTATTATATAATATTGGATGGCCTTGAGGTGATACAAGGAAATATTTTGCAAAGCGAGTCCTATATTTCCTTGTATTGACCGAAAAATGGGACATCCAGTATTATGATTATTATTCATACAGAGAATTTTAGCAAATAATTTTTAACTTACCCTCCCGCCCTGAGACTCTGACTCTGCTGTATGATGGGGGGACCTAAAGCTACGCACTTTGTTTTCAAACAATAAAAACTGTCCCAATTTTAATATTTCAACAAATTATATTTCACTAATTTGTGGCAAACATTCTAAAGATCATTAACCAAGTAGAAAATATCACAAAACTCACTAATACGAAAATCCCGTCATGTTTTTCGAACACCTCTTGATTTCGCTGCCCGATGTAGAAGGGGTCCTAAAGCTACGCACTCGATTTATCATGCAAAAAAATAGTATTTCCTGTGCCTCAATTTCTAAAATATATTCAAATTATTATAGGATAAAATGAAATTAAAGCGAATATAACTCCAAACTTCCTAACAGTTGTTGGTTTTCTCTGCATTTAGAGATTTACTGCAGCCTCTGTAGAAAAAATTTAATAGGAATTCTTCATCACTCTGCAGTCACAGTTCGACACACAGAGTGCGCATTTGCCATTGAAAACTGCATGCGCGCACGATGAGTGGTGCGTAGCTTTAGGACCCGCGCAGCTTTAGGACCCCCTACCATACAAACTTCGGGGATTCCCCTTCTAGTCCAATATTTTCAATATTGTGTCACCTCGGAAAAAAATATTAGGCGAGTTCAACAAACTTTTTAAGTGGGTCGAGTGCATCAACAAAATAACACTTGTATTTGGGCTCTAAAATTGTCTGTATGAATAATAATCTACCATATTGGACGGTTGAAGATCAATTGCCAGCCTCAATCCAATCTTCATCATAATTTCCATCTGCCTGGGATGTTTCCTCTCATGTTCCGATTCATTTGAAGGGAGGAAAGATGTCATTGAAGTTTTCCTACTTGCCGAGCTTGTGTTGACGAAGCCGACAAAGATATGCCATTTTACTAACTCTTTGATCGGGTGCCTGAGAAGGAAACTGCAAACTCCCTCGCATATGTAATGACATATTAGTTGTATTGTACGTGTGTTTGCTTTATCACCTGGAAAAGGATCGCTGACAGTGGATTCAAATTGCTTTGCTCTCATCACTCGCATCAACCCTAACAAAGATGATGCTGGTCATGGGGAAATTGTTTCTCATCCCGAATCTACCCCAGAACGAGTCAAGTATTAGATTGCTGAGTGAAACAAGACCTTTATTCTTATTAATCTTCTCAAGTTCCAGTTCAATGCCCTCATGTTTTTGATAGTTGGTAACGTATGCAACTTAATCCCTCTCCTGTGCAACACCAGTCTGGCCATCCCGAGTTTCAGTATAGCCTGTGAGCAACCCCAAAAACTTTCCCTCGCCTTTCATCAGGTGGTATTTAATGTTGTATGGGCAATATCTGGAAAAGTACCAAACAGACTCTATGACCCCTGTTACATCTGAGAGATTCCCTACCTCGGGCCGGCCCTGGGCCTACCTCAGGTCGGAAAGAAATCAGATGTAAACATCCCAAACCTACCTCTAGCCACGTTTTAGCGAACCTACCCGAGACCACATTCAGAGGTAGTCTCGGGTAGGTATCGGGCCGGCCCCGGTCCACCGATTCGTAGATGTAAACGCACACAAGCTTTCGAACCTATCTCGGTCTGTTCGCCAGCTGTCAAATTATGTCATAGCGCGGGCTATCCCCTCCCCAGCCCTGTCGTTCTTTGAATGTTTTGCGGCATGCAACATGTGAATTGTGATTGATTTGAGTGGAAAGAAGGAAGCATTTTAAACGTTTCCTTTTCAAGTCGATCATATCTTCAACGACTGCTGGGATCAACAGCATAAACCAAATCTATCCTCAAACCCTCTCATGGTTTCTCTCAACCTTCTGATGGAAATGAAATGTATCTTGCTAGCAACTCCTGTGTAATGATTTTGCACGTTTCATTTACAATCAAGCAGGCTGTACATCTTGCCACTCCAAAAAGATGGCCAACCATCCTGTATTCACAATTGGTCGTAAGTTTCCAAAGTGTAATTGTTACTGACTCTCTTCCGTACGGATATACACTTCCTGAATTTTGTATTGTTCCTCTCAATGTGTGGTCCAACCTCTTGACATAAAAATTC
Organism: Lytechinus variegatus; assembly: GCF_018143015.1. NCBI lineage: Eukaryota > Metazoa > Echinodermata > Echinoidea > Temnopleuroida > Toxopneustidae > Lytechinus > Lytechinus variegatus. Next base: position 24,838,645 of record NC_054741.1, on the reverse strand, counting down.
AAAGGTTTTAACATTCACTCTAAAGTATTCTCTGAAATCTTCAGCTGTAAACTTGTTTACCGCTCGTTGCCAGAAATGCCCCGATCGGTACTTGCTCCAGAGTTCCCTGTCGCTTGTGCAGCCATAGCTCATCGCCATCCTTATTCTCTGCCAACGCCTTTCCTCAAACCTCACTCTGATTGCCCTTTCCCGAAGAAATTGCTTACGACTTTCCCGAATCAGGGAATACACATTATTCTTCATAATGTATTGGAGGGTCTGTACTTTTCGGGGTTTTAAATATCTAGAAATAACAACTAACGTACGCTATCTGATCGTAATTAAATGGCAAGCTAGCAGCCGACAAGTGTAACGAAATGTAAACAACTTCAATTAGTGAACGCAAATTATTCAGAGCCTAGATCGAGAGCGCCCTTTGGTGTCAGCAATCGGATACCGCTCGAAACCGTACCGATAGGGGAGGGAATGAACGCTGTGATGTAAACAGACCACATTTTGGACTCGGTCCGTTCGCAAAGCTAATCCACCAATAATCCAGTCAAGGTTGCAAGTGGACTCGATCGGGTCTCGATAGGAAACTTTCAGATGTAACAGGCCTCTATGTTGGTAACCTCCTACCCCTTCTCAATGGCTGGTTGCAACTCGAAAGAAACCCAGGTGCTCTGAAGCATCCGTCTTCAGTATTGTGACATGGAGTGGAATTGGGCAGGTGTGCAAGAGCTCTCGTTCCATTCACATGGATAAAAGCACCGCCATCACTATGGACAATAATTGGGTATATGTTCCCTTTATCTGGGGCAAGTTAGTTATTGATTTGTTTCATTACAGCAATTACTCCTCCACAGCTTGAATTACTGCCCATAACTTTTATGTGGTCTAATTTTTTTTTTTGGGGGGGGGGATGAGGGATAGGCTTGATAGGATAAAGTTAGTTCTCCAAGAATCCCCACTTTTATGTGAAGAGTGCTATAGTGATCAAAGTTTCCCATTACCATTTCGTTCTTTGACCCCCTTACCCCTTTCTCTACCTAATATGACCAAAATTTGATAGTCAGCTGTGTATCTTTTTCCAAAGTAATCATACATGACTGATTTGGCTCCCTTATGGAAGACCCTTAGTAGTACATATTGCATGTGGATTTATAACAAATTGGCCCAGCTCTGAAATAGGCTTATTCTTTTCAAATGAAAATGCCATTGCATGTTTATAGCATTTTGTAATCATTCGCTTCTCCTTTTCTATATCTGATATCTTTCCCTTTTCTTTCACAAAGGTCTCTAATTTGAATTTCCTCATCTTTGGTCTTTTTTTGTATTTTACGTCTCCCTGCACAATAGCCCTCATCATCGAATTGCCAAACAAACACACAAGTACAAGAAAACTGTAGGATCGCATGGTGGATTCGATGTCTGCCTTGAGGTTCTTTTTTTCTTGTGGTGCAAGCTCAGGATGACACTCTCGGAAAACACAGGCCGTGAAGGAATTTGATATCGGGATGGAGTGCATTAACAAGGTCTCAAAAGCCAACATTATCTACCATATTCAATGGTTGAAGATCGATTGCCAGCCTCAATCCAATCTTCCTCCTAATTTCCTTCTACCTTGGGGATGTTTCCTCTCATATTCTGATTCATTGGAAAGAAGGAAAGATGTCATTGAAGTTTTCTTACTTGCCAAGCTTGTGATGAAGAAGCTGACAATGATAAGGCCATTTCGCTAACTCTTTGATCGGATGCCTGAGAAGGAAACTGCAAACTCCCTCACATATGTGATGACGTATTAGTTGTATTGTACGTGTGTTTGCTTTATCACCTGGAAAGGATCGCTGACAGTGGATTCAAATTGCTTTGCTCTCATCACTCACATCAACCCTAACAAAGATGATGCTCGTCTCGGGGAAATTGTTTCTCATCCCAAATCTACCCCAGAACGAGTTGAGTATTAGATTGCTGAGTAAACCAAGACCTTTGTTTTTATTAAACTTCTCAGGTTCCAGTTCAATGCCCTCATGTTTTTGGTAACGTATGCGACTTAATTCCTCTCCTGTGCAACACCAGTCTGGCCATCCCGATGACTCTTGTTTGATCTTGAGAAAGGTGTCTGTATAGTCTGTGAGCAACCCCAAAATTCTCCCTCGCCTTTCATCAGGTGGTATTTAAATGTTGTATGGGCAATATCTGGAAAAGTACCAGACAGACTCTGTTGGTAACCTCCTACCCCTTCTCAATGGCTATTAGCAACTCGAAAGAAACCCAGGTGCTCTGAAGCATCCTTCTTCAGTAATGTGACATGGAGTGGAATTGGGCAGGTGTGCGAGAGCTCGCGTTCCATTCACATGGATAATAGCACCGCCATCACTGTGCACAATAATTGGGTATATGTTCCCTTTCTCTGGGGCAAGTTAGTTTTGATGTTTTTCATTACAGCAATTACTCCTCCACAGCTTGAATTATTCCTAACTTTTAATGTCTGTGTTTTTTTTTTGGGGGGGGGGTTGGGAGGGGGATGTCATGAGGGGCAGGCTTGATAGGATAGAGTTAGTTGTCCTAGAATCCCAACTTTCATGTGAAGAGTGTTATAGTGCTCAAAGTTTCCCATTGCCATTTTGTTCTTTGACCCCCTTACCCCTTTCTGTATATGACCTAATATGACCAAAATTTGATAGCTGTGTATCTTTTACCAAAGTAATCACACACAACTGATTTGGCTCCCTTATGGAAGACCCTCAGTAGTACATATTGCATGTGGATTTATAACAAATTGGCCCAGCTCTGAAATAGACTTATTCTTTTCTAACAAAAATGCCATTGCATGTTTATAGCATTTTGTAATCATTCGCTCCTCCTTTTCTAGATCAGTTATCTTTTTAACCCCTGACCTTTTCTTTCGCAAAGGTCTCTAATTTGAATTTCCTCATCCTTGGTCTTTTTTGTATTTTACATTTCCCTGCACAATAGCCCTCATCATCGAATCGTCAAACAAACACAAGCTGTAAAAAAGAAAGAAAAATGACATAAATATGATAGCAAGAATAATGAATTGTAAAACGTTGTAGTTCTCAAACCGGAAGAACATATTCGTCATGACTGAAGATTCTATCAGGTGAGGTTCTCACTAATATGGAGTCCATTTCTGGCCCAGAGAATAAGGTTATTCTTCCAATATTGTAGTTAGGTGTACAAGCTGTAAAGTGCCCTGTGATGAAAGGCATATTGAAAAAAACCTTCAGAAATTCTCCCCAACTGAGATGAGCAAATTAAGAAGCAAAGTCGGCCTAAACCAATAGGGTCTTAGACAAATCTTTTAATCTACGTTATTTTTAACTAAGATATCTAGATCTGAATCCAAACGACACACTGATTAATATTCATTAATCTTGATGTTACAGATTTTGAAGTTTAGGGGTTTTAAAGATGGCAAAATTCTCTGCTAGGATTCTCTTGATTTGGCAGAGCCTTGCTTCATGTAGTGTGCTTAGTTCTTGTCTTGTTTGGACAACGTGTTCTAATGGCACTTGTAGTGCAGGTATTGTTGCATCATCACATGTCTGTGTCCCGTGTAATGGTACGATATCCTATGCTGCGAAGTAGGTTTTTCCATATGTTGATTCCGTCTGTGACCTTTTTACTACCTTCATGTCTCTTCATGATATTCTTCAGAGTATTGTCATAGGTTATTCTGAATGCTGCAATCATGCAAAGCAATAAGAGGTAAGATTATGAGAAATGTCCCCAAACCGGATTTTCCAATGGTGTACCCATGCTGGTGTGGCAGATTAAAACATGGATGTTTCATTGTACATGTATTTTGTGCCTCTGCCCACCTAAGGGTTGCTGGAGAATTTCTTTGTGATCTTTCTGTCCCATCTTTTAGTCAATAACCAGATATAAGGGAATTGGTTTTATTAATAAAAATAAATTACAAATTGTATACATGTTAAGAAAACATATCTGATTATATGATTATTCATTGTTTATTATTTAATGTAGATGTGATGAGTTATTAATTATCTTATCAAACTCATCCATTGCCAAGTCCATCTATTTATATGTATTGAATTTACCCCTGATTTGTACTAGGGTTCCAAAGTATGAATTAAAAACAACCTTTTTGGATTTAAACCATTTTGTTCCATATATTTTCCTGTTTCACCTGCTGCTAGCTTTTTGTCAATAAGGCAGTAGAAGTGGAAGATATGGGCGTTATTCACTTGAACACTCCACCGTACTTGATAGTATGCATTGCAAATATGCAATATAGTGACCTTTTCATTCCCTCGCAGCTTTCCCAAAATACCAATCTTGACGTCTGTTTGGGAGAGTGTCATGAGTGGAATCAGCCTCGCTTACCAAGTCGATATTGGTCTAATCTTCAGTGTCATTTTCCAATATACAGAAAATGGATGAAAATAGAAATTATATCAAACCATAAAAAAATGTATCTACAAATGAACATACTTAAAAATGCTGTCAACGATGAGCCTATATTGGACTTCTGTACTTGTTTGTACAGATCATCGCAAGTTCTTCAATCAAGCTCTCATTATCAGACATGACATCTACAAACAGTTCACCAAAATCCATTCTTGTGATTTTCTGTACTGACTGCCATTCGTACATAGTACCTGGACCCATGCCACCTGAATTTTTCCCTCTTGATGACTCCAGACATCAAGGCACAACAACACTGCTCTTAGGTTTATGAATTCTCATCTACTGCAGATATGAAATGAGTATGGCATAGAAATATCAGTTAAATCTTATGTATTTCCTCTTCTGGAAAAGACTCAATAATCTATAATTATATTACCATGGTATGTCTCTCTTCTTTCTTTTATTCTGATATCTAGGATTGACAACTTTCAAGAATTGAAAAATGCCTTCAAAATGGGTCCTTGGGCCAATTGCTCTTTGTGTGGGTCTAAAATATACCCAATGATTACTCCAGTTCTGGGAAAATAGAAAGGAAGTTATGGAAATCGATTTAAGTAATCATAGCTATAAATTTTATACATTTCATCTTCTGTGGTAGAATTCCTCTGTAAGCCTTCTTTGTTTCCATAGGAAGTTCTTGTAAAAGTTCATTTATGAATATTAAAAATAACATAGGTGGTAGTAAATAAACAGACATTCAAGATAAGTTTGAGAGAGAAACATAGTTTGGAGAAGGCAAGTAAATGGCACAATAATTGTCTGAATTCCTTGGCGTTTTGGAAAATTTCTGCTTATTGCATTGTATAACTTTCTACTTACACCATTGTTCCGATTTATGTTCCTCCAGATGTTGCCCAATCTCTTCTTTGGAATGGCTGGATGTTCTTGGACACTTCTGCAAAGATTATAATATCTTCCTGCCACAGCTGATCATCCTGTATTCCTCTTTGTGAATTTCACAATTTTTCAGAGTACAGGGGAGCTGGTGTATATTTTCACTTATGTTTTCTTATCATTTTCATAAATCATTTATCTTACATGGCATTTTCCTCAAAGTCACGACTACTGCTACATTGACATGCATCATCATGCAGGCGAGACTGCCAAGGGCGTTCACTTGTTATTTGGTTTAGACTCTTGATGTTGTATGTAATGTTCAACTTGTTGTTTCAACATGTTGTGGCAATTGTGAAAATGCATTCTTGCAGTCTTTATTTCTAAAAAGCATCTTCTGAGCCTTGTCAAGTAGCACTGAGGATATTCATTTCCGGTGAGACTTATTAAGAAAGCACCTTGTTCAAAATGTTCTATGATGTATTCAGGTTAAGAATGTAACTGACAGAGCTGAAGCGGAATCAGATATGAATAATTTTGCCTATCAAATGCGGTGAATAGTGGTACCATTGATATGAGAGCTGACAGTCTTACATTCCAGTTTCCTACACAAATTGCTAACCACTGACTTTTATTACCAAGACAATCTTTGACTGAAATTCGGTAAAAAAAGGCAATGTTTCAAACTTTTCTGACATTTTATGACTAAATGACAAAAATTCTTCTTGCATTCAGTGGTTCAACAAACTGCCCGTTGTGCAGCCAAAATATTTGGCGATCCACATATTTGCCTTCTGTGATATTACAAAGCCAAAAACGACATTTTGTAAGAATCTGTCATGCATACTTTTATATGAAAGGAAATTAGAAACAAGTTTGCAATAAAATATTGCTGCATACTTGTAGCAAAAATGAGTGTGCATATCAAATTTGTGCAGATACCAAGGTTTTCAATGTAGATTGCTTTTATAAATCCAGCATCCCAATGTATTTTCCTAAGGACCTCTTGAAAATTCTTAAGAATATGCAAGTCTTCTGTCTAAGGTCCTCAAACTCCTGCTTGGTGTTGACCGATCCTCTGAGGTTTACTTCCCAGAATTTGCATCCCCCAGCAGTCCAAACTTCTGTCTCAGAGGAGGCACAGCTAAGTTTCCTTGGGAAAGTTTTGTGGTTCATTTTATAGTGTGGATGTTCGCAAACATTTGGGTACCTTGAAATTATGGTACTGGAGGAATGTCATTTTAACGAGTGAATCAAAATTTCATATCAAAGTGAAGAAATTTTTCAGGAGAAGAACTGAACGTGCATGAAAATATCTTCAATTCAACATTTATTTCCAAAGATAAAAGCATTTGTACATTTTCAAAAATTTAACAATGCAATAGAGGTAGCAACTCAGTAAGCAGAGCTTGTGATGAGTGCAGAGTGACATTAAAGACATATATACATGAAAAAGATCCACACAAAGTACATTACATAACAAGGAAAAAAACACAACAGGGCATCACTTATCCTATTATATCAAAAGAAACGGTAAATAATTTGTCAAACCAATAATCCCACAACTGAAACTTGGCAAATCACTCAATTTAGGGACCGCATGTAAGTTTTTTTTTCTTAAGTTCTGTCTTAAAGTAACTCAAAGATGGTGCATTTCTGTTGTCTTTAAAGTGTTTCACTTTTCAGACATTTAAAGTTTAAAACGAATATTATTTTAAAAAGCACATCCTGTGTCTTGGCAAATTAATTAATGAAGAGGAGCATGTATTGTATTTATTTGAATTCTGATCTGTATCAAACAGCTGAGAAAAATGAACAGGCACATGTAGGGATTGACATCCCATCTTTTTGGTACCGGTTCTTCTGTGTGTGATAGGGGTTGCAGGTGTAAAATGAGTGAGTAGCGGGCTGGGTTGGCTCACTTGGCTGATTGTTCCAAAGTGTGATTCGGCCTTGTTTCTATGTATAGCCTAACAAGAAAGTACCAAATAGGCAAAACTGCTACTTGTGTTTGGGGCTTGTCCCAATACAGTCATTTGTACTGAGTACCCCCCCCCCATGGCATTATCATTGTTATACGTACATGCTTTATATTGTAATCCAAATTTTAGGTGAATTATGCTAATGTAGCAAGAAGCTCTTCTATTTTTTTATATTGTCATTTCTTCTGGATCACTTCTTTTATCAGTGTTTGGTACTTCATGAAATTTGAATCGATTTATTTTTCACAGATGTGCATTAAGATTCCCTACCTTGTATGGAAAGAAAGTTATGTAAAAAAAAAAGATGACTTTACACATTCAATAAAGGGAATAATCTAGATACTATAGTAAATAAAGAGGCTTTGATAGGAGGTAATAATAATTTGTAAACAAATTTTCGGCATTACTCCTATGCGTTTAAGATCGCATGCTCGATCTGTAATGAAAGTCATAAGTCAGAAAAATTTGGAACCAGTGGGATTAGAACCTGTCATCTACTGCTTTCTGGGCAGCGACTTAACCACCGGGCTATTCTGTTTCACGGATAAGTCACGATGAACTGGAATACAAATACCCTCGATCCTGTCCTTTCTGACTCAATATGATTTTCATTACAAATCGAGCATGCAATCTTAAACACATGGGAGTATTGCCAAAAATTTGTTCACAAATCTTGATACTCTTAGAGGAAGTTCACCCTAGTGATAAGTTGGTTTTAATTTAAGTAGAAAAAATAAAGAAATATATTGGTGTGAAGGTTTGAGAAAATTCCATAGGAGAATAAGAGCTATAATTTTTTAATTTGTGATGTCATATGCGAGCAGCTCCCCCTATGTATCATGTAATATAAATTCCTTATATTCCATTTTTCAATGAAACAAAAATATGTGTCTCATAAAATATTCACCCCACAAATAAAATAATTTTCAAATTTGAAAATTGTTTTTTTATAGAATTTATATCACGGGAGGAGCTGCTCTTCAGTGACATTACAAAAAATTTTAAATATTCATAATTCCATTATCTTTTCAAATTATCATCAAACCTCCGATAATTTTCTGTTTCTGCTTTTAGAATAACCAACCTATCAACAGGTTGAACTTTCCCTCTAAACAAATAATTGTCCGATCCTTGCTCCACAAAATGTATCTAGCAGAGCAAAAATAATTGTATTTGTAATTTTATGTAATAATAAAATACTGAAGGACATGCGTGTTTGTGATGCCACCATCACATGCATTTGCACATAGCCTCATTTGATTTGTATTTTTGAAAATGCCATCTATAAAATGCTGAAAATTTAATCTTAAATTTGATATTTTCAAATCGATTGCACTATTTGGCTTGTTTCAATTTGTTTTCCATTCAAATCAACATGTCAGGAATTTAGGATCTTTTCAGTATGTTGGCAATGTCCCAACACGAATGTCTTATTCTTACATGTTTTTAGTTAATTTTTTTTGTGCTAATATTTTGATGTGCCATTCTTCCTCAAAGCATGTGTACGATAATTGTGCCTTCAACCTCAATGATTTATTTAGAATGTTATTTTTCATTTTTGTTATCTGTAATGTAACTGTGTAATTGCATTGTAATTGCTTCAAATAAAGAACCTTGTAGGGAGGGGGGGTAAACAAAAATTGATTAGGTTGGAGTCTATCCTGACACAAAGATGAATGTGAATGGAAAGGGTATTGAATACCCCATTATATGATTCTTATTGATATGATTTCTAAGGGCACAGTTGATTGCATACATTATTCATTATCTACGGTGCAGAATAGATACGAGACAGTTATTCATGAAATGATTTAGCCAAACGTATCATTCCACTGTGTGTGCCTCACATGATATTTGTCTCCTTGTACATGTAGAATTTTTTGCTACGTAAAATGCTCATCTTACTATCATTCTAGAATATATTTTTGGAAGTAAAATTGCCAATAAACCAAATTTTCTTCTTTATACTGTTATACTGTTGGGGGATGAATTACAACTATCACCCGTTAAGGAACAAAGGAGAGAGAGTGGGAGAGGTAGAGAAGATAGAGAGAGGGGGAGGGAGAGGGCGGGGATAAAGAATAAAAATAAGAGGGAAGGAGCTTGAAAGAGAGACACACTGAAATAACTATGTACAGAAATTAGATATTGAGAGGAAAATGAGATGTGGAAAGAAAGTGAAAGATTTATGGTAATTGAATTCTTGAACTCATTGTAATTTTTTTGGCATTCTCTGCTAGTCTGACCACCCCCCCCCCCCCCCCCACACACACAATCTTACTCACTCTCTTCGCCATTTTGAACTCTAAATTCAACAAGGACTGAAAATTTCTTTTATATACAATCCCATTAACTTCACTATACCAGAGCCTGTTTCGCAAAGAATTAGCAAGTCGTGTTTTAACAGAGCTTATTTAACACATAATCTGATTGATGGATATGTGGTAGTGCGCATGACTTGACCAATACGGTGATGCATTATATCCTGCATGCTACTGAAATTGAAGTGCAACAAGTCCCACTTAACTTTTTGTGAAACACGCCCTGGGATGCAAACCCTGTATATAGCATAAAGGATGTGAAGTTATTTTGGATGGAAAAAACAGCATCTTCCACTTTGTTGTGGTAGATTCAGTTATTCTCATAAGTGATTGAACCCCACCACAAAATGCACCCTTTCATGCCAACAACACTACAATGTTCAGCGAGCCCAATGATACAAACTTTATTGAATGTTATATTTTATCACTTGACTTCACAATTAAGTTTCTGAAACGTGGCAGAACTTGAACACTTCGAATATGTTCATTTTCTGGTGGGGTTCACTTACTTTTGAGCACCACTGTACATGTACGACATCATTGTAGTTCTCGGTAATTTCATCTCAACATAATACCCCATCTGCTCTTTATGGCCGTTGTCTACCTGTATCATATGTACATGTACATCTATGAAGGAGTGACAATCCAACATTTGCTATTGCTTGTATGAATGTTCCTGTCATATTTCTCTTTAGGATATTGGTTGAGGATTAGTGTTAGGATTGAAGTTATCCCTGGGTTATCCCTGAGCAAAGCATACGGGACAGAATTCAGTACTTAGTATTAACTGGGTTAATAGGGACAGGTGTTGCAACTTGCAAGAGCAAATGTCATCAAATCCCCCAAATTACAAATATATTTATTTCCGCAAGCAAACATCAAATATACGAAAAATTGACAGCGACTGAATGTTCACATCAAAAGTTTATTCCTCAAGCTATTCCACACAAACTGAAAATCATGCATTCCTTTAAGAATGAAACATGTTCATCTGAACATGTATTGAGATAAATAGTCAAACTTGAGATTCATTCACATAATGTAGACATAAGTTGTCAAAGAGAAAAAAAATAGTTATACAGAAACTCTTAAGTTCCTAATCAATAAACCTACAGAACTGAAAGATCTACATGTATACATGTACATGTTTAGATAGTCACAAGCTTGAACACAAAGATACGAAGCAAGATTATCCTGGCAAGCAGAACTCAGAACTGAAAAGGAAGCCTGCCAATAAGATTTTACTACTTTATTTATAACACACTCTACCAGAGAGATGCTTACAAAAACTATACTAATGATAAGATACATGCATGCATGTATTATTTTCTAAATACAATTTGTTCATAATTCACCATGGCTGGTTATGTATATTAAACCCATAGGATATGTAGATTTCATTGTATCAATGCACCTGATTTAGTTGTTGGTACATAAAACAATGATCATACTGATTGTGTGTTTTAGCAAAATGTGCTAAATGCATTTTGCTTTCTGTTAGATACTTTGTTAGTCCTATTTCAATACATTCAATAAATCAAACAATCACATAGCATCTAACAGAGGTATAACACATTTAGCGAAATGCTGGCATTTTGCTGAATTTCATTTGTCTGACCAACTAATACTTTGAAATATACATGTCCCATAAGTTGAAAAATTATTATTTGGAGGCGTTTGTATAAACATCCGTTGCCTATGAACTGCCAACTATTTTGTCAATATCAAAAGGACATGATATTTATGACTTTCGCATATCACTGAATATTTATGCTGATTCATGATTATATAATTACATTTATACATTATCTCACAGGTCTTACCAATAAAAAATACAAATATTAGCAAAGCAAATGTACAACAAAATATGTAAGCTCTACATCAAAATATATAGCCAAACTAGATAGCTTCAATGTACATTTCATACACTTTTCAAAGCAGCAAATAGAATGAAAAAAAAAACAATCTTTAGACTTTACTGTAGGCCTACTTTGGGGTGGTGTACAAGTAGTATGACAGTACAACATCCATTTTAAATATATTGATTTTCTACAATCCATCACTGACTGACTTTTCCAGTATCTGTCCAACTCAAGAACAAATGTCTCTGCTTAAAGTATGAGCTGTATTAAGGCATTCAAGTTAAAATGAATTATATGATGGATATTTTGTGCAAGTGAACATGCTTTAATCAATATTTGATGAATAAATTTAAACCCCAGATTTGCAGTACCATAAAACAAAAGAATAAGATACTAGTACAAAATGCTTTGATTTGGTCATTGACTACATTATACACGGTTAAAAATTTGCTTTCCACTGGCTATTTTACTAGCATGTAATTTGTGGTGGGTGGAGGAGAGGTCATATTGGCCACAGATTCTTGTAATATCTCTCTCCTGGTCATAGGTTTTTGCACTCAATTGCTCTCCATCTTTTTGCCTTCTTTGAAATAAACTGAAAGTACACGGCCATCGCCGTAACACTTACAATTTAGGGTAAATGGTACATATATGAAGCATTTCGACCAAAAATAGCACCTAAAAACATTACACCTAAATGTAATTCCAAATGTAAATATTTACATTATGACTATAATGCACAGTAAATTTCTTCACCTTAGTCAAAATCGTTGGATGGGTACTTCAAATCTTTAAATGTGGCAACCTGCAAACAATTCTTGTAAATTTTACAGGGAACCCAAACTTCCCTCTATCACAATTAGGCTACGTCTTCCCAGTAATATTTAGAATTAAAGTTGTGTCATTTGAACACTAGGTACAAGTAGTTTCTGCATTTTCTGACTCTCCAAAAAAAATCACATATTGCACCAACCTTTTTTTTAATGCTGGCTATATCTTTTCATATTGTGTTTGGCAAATATAGGAGAGGGGTTCAATTTGAAAAGAAAACATCAATAAACTGGTTTCTCTTCATCTTGTCTAAAGATAGAATGTTCATATAAATGTACATGTAGGAATATAAAGAATATATAAACATTATGATCTAGCAAACTAGCAAGAAAAAAATTACAATAAAACAAAACATTACATGGCTGATTTGTTAACAAGGACACTTCACATTTTTCTTTTGGAAGAATATCAAGTTGATTGTAGATTATTTTTACAGTTCTTTTAGGACAAAATATTTCAAATAAAATATGATAAAAGTCAAATGAGACAAAATAGGAAGAACTTCACTCTTAAAAATAAGAGGAATAATTTAGTTAATTCACATCAATTGAATGAGTAAATAAATAAATAAGGAAATAAAGATATAAATAATCGGAAATAGGTTGTGAAAAGAAAGGAAATTACTGTTGTATCATCAAATTTAAATAGAAATTTGAAAGTCCCCCAAAAGCATCAACATCTTGACCGAGAAAAAAAAATGTCTTCAAATTCAAATATTATTAAAAACCAAACATCAAATGATTACTAAAAGAAGTTCCAGTGATGATATTGCCATGGAGGGTCGGTTAGAAGCATTTGGAATCTACTTGTCTGCCTTCTCAGAATCATCCACTCCAGCTTGCATCATCAGGTCAGCCACACTCTTTTCAAGGTCATCTATGCGATTTCCCATCTCATCTAGTGAAGATCAGCAACAGTCAAGGAACCTAATTTGAAGCATTCTTTAGTGTAAGAGCAGGTTTTAAGGATGTTATTGGGGTTGCCTACCCAGAATTTTATAATATCCCACATTATTATACTGGTTGGCAATCACTGAAAAAAAATGTTAAAATACTACAGAATTGGGTTCACAATTTCATTAGTTTTTTTATGAAAAATTATCAATTTTGTTTTGGCAATATTCAGATACGTGGAAGTTATATGTAGTGTTCAGATCCCCTCCTCTTCTATAACACACAATATAAATAAACATTTAGCATATTTTAGCCCCCCAAAAACAAACAAATTATCATGTGGTTGCAGATATAATATAACAAAAATAACATTACAATCTTAACTGATAATGAAAAAAAAGTAAGATATAGAAATCAAAGATGTAAATCACAAGCATGTTAGAACAGGGGCCCGTTGCAGAAAGAGTTGCGTTTAAACGCAAGTCAAAAAATCAAACGCAAGTCCCAAATGCGCGCTGTTGATTGGTTGAAAATCAAGTTGCGCATGATTTTTAGAGTTGCGATCGATTGCAACTCTTTCTGCAACGGGCCCCAGGACCTGATTGCAGTAAAAAAAAAGAACTTCTTCTCATCAGAAGCTAATTTTAGATGGGAAGAGGTCCGGTTGACAACAAAGTAAATTTGAAAGGATATTCCTGCCTATGATGCGATCAGACATTGCTTGAAAGTTGTTCTGCATTTGTTCCAAAAGTTGTTGTACCTGTGACATGATAAAAAAATGGAAATCAAATGATCAAGAGTAAGACAATGGTCTTATTGTTTGATAAATTTAAAATGAAACATTTAAAGTTTCTCTGTCAAATGTCATCATGTAGCCAGTACAAGTTTATCTTCCACTCTTTATTTCAAGAAATTGGAAAGAGAAGGGCATAAAATATTTTAGGTAAAAATTTAAGCCCACAATAAGGTATGTTATGTTATAAATAATAATAAATTAACTGACCCAACTTTCTGATTTTGGGCTCATGAGGGAATTGTTTTTTAAGGCCTAAATCTAATATTTAATGGAAACAGATATTATTTTCAAGAAATTAAAATTATCCTACAGTAGCCAGTCAGACGGAATGAATTACATGAAATAGTGAAAAGGGGGCACAGCAGTTTTAAAGGGGAATAGAACTCAGTATTGATAAATGGGCAGTCACTGACTGTTAAAGGGGAAGTTCACCCTGACAAAAAGTTTATTGTAAAAATAGCAGAAAACCTAATAAAAAATATTGCTGAAGGTTTGAGAAAAATTCATCAAATAATCAAAAAGTTATTAGAATTTCAATTATTTGATTTGTGACGTCATATGCGAGCAGCATTCATACATAGCGAATGGTAAAAAATCAAAGAAATGTCACTTTCTCGGAAAATTGAAAATGGTTTTCACTGTACCTTTTATATATCAATAGACAAATCATTTCACACCCGATCATGAATAGAAAACAAAATTAAGTCATCAGGAACCATAAAAAAGGTGAAATTCATGCATTTTATATTACATAACACATGGGGCAGCTGCTCGTTAATGACGTCACAAATCCAAAACTTTGAACTCTAATAACTTTCTTACTTTCCAACGGATTTTCCTCAAACCTTCACCAATATTTTTTACTAATTTTTCTGCTATTTTTACAACAAAGTTTTTTTCAGGGTGAACTTCCCCTTTAATTATAAAAGACATAACATTAACAGTTGTGAACTTTAATATCACTAGCGATTTTCACTCTCCGAACTAGGCCCGGTTTGAAAGTCCATTTTTGATGCACGTGTACACGGCTTGTTTTTCGGTCGTGTACACGTGTACACGTTGTAAACACTGAGTGAGAGTGAGTTACGATATTTTTTCAGTGTTTCCTACAATACATGTAGCCTAAGTCACGGTTTAAAAGCTTACCTGAGAAGTTAGAAGTATCAATCCACAAAAATTGGTGCAATTAAAAAGTTTACTCAGCTTAGCAGCGCATTAAATTAATAAAGAATGCAAAAGTAAATCAGTGCAGGGCCCTAGTTAGCGCCGACGTTCATTGGATGCGCATTTTGCATACTGTACCGTACATGCATGCACAGATCGCTGCAGAATTAAGTGTAACTGAAGTTATCGATTGATTTTCATTATTTTATTGCCAATTTGAGGAGCGTGTGTTTGTAGGCTTGTAGCACATGTTTATGAGCGTATAACACGTAACTGGAGCAATGATCGCTGTCGCAATTGGTGATTCTCAAATTGGCTCTAAAAGTGATTGAAGAACGCTTTCGAGAGTCTCCAGTTACGTGTTATACGCTCATACACATGTGCTACAAGCCTACAAACACGCTCCTCAAATTGGCAATAAAATAATGAAAATCAATCGATAACTTCAGTTACACTCAATTCTGCAGCGATCTGTGCATGCATGTACGGTACAGTATGCAAAATGCGCATCCAACGAACGTCGGCGCTAACTAGGGCCCTGCACTGACCGGAGCATACCCATTTCGTGTGGTACAAAAACTTGAGTCTCCAGAATAAATGTGGATTAAATCGGCGATTTTGGAAGTAAACTCACTCTAGGTTAATTGAAATATATTGACATATTAGTGATTAAAACATGTGCAGTGTCTGAGAACTAAGAATTAATGTGAGGCTGTGAGCTTGTTCACTGACTTTACAGTCCCACGCAAGCTTTATGCAGATGCTACCGTGTACACGGTGATGGAATTTAGTACACGTGCACTGACTTGACCGTGCGTGTACACGTGTACCCGAAACGGGCCTACTCCGAACGCTTCCTGGGCAATTTCGTTGTGCACTTTATATCATTGAATAGCAATGACTCACGCATGACTCAACAACACTGTCAATAAATTAAATAATTATCAACCATTGCCAATGGCAATTTTCAATTTCAGTCAAATTACATTTAGTATTTAATTCAATGACAATGCCATTTTCAATTTCAGTCAAATTACATTTAGTATTTAATTCAATGACAATGCCATTTTTTTTCATTAGAAAGGACTTGGAATCGCACATTGATGGTCAGAACTCAGATTTACAAGATAAAGTAAGCATATGAATAACTAATGAACTACAACCTGGGATTTGGCTCCCTGCAATTGATATGTGACTAATCACTGACTAGAGTTCTCGGCCTAAATCACAGAATTGTGATAACCCCCCTTGAAATGTATGCAAAGAAATTGCACACGCCATCAATGGCAATGACTTCACGAGCCCTGTTTTGTGTGCCAGACCCACCTAGTTTAGAAAAGGTCCCCCCCCCCCTTCGATACTCACAAACTGTGTTAAATCTTGTACATTTTTCCCATCAGCAGGATCTGCAATATCTTGCTTTGTATCAGTCATGTTGAACAGTAAAGCGACGACCGCCCAAAATAGAAGTATTTGACCCGTAAAATAATTTCAGTCTGTCGTGAATTACCGCAAATGATGATTTGATGACATTCCGGTAGGCTATACAGATCTGTAAAAAAAATGAAAGCTTTATATAGTATTTTAAGTATTTTAAATATAATGAGAAAATATGAAATTAATATAATTTGTTTTTTTAAATTTTATTAAATAAAACATAATAAATATTCATAAAATCAAAGGCCATTTATAACTTTGTAATAATAATCGTGAAAGTGCCTGGAGACGAAGACGCTGCTGCTAGAGTCTGCTGAGCCGGGCCGAGTTACCCAAACTGGAAGAAAAATCACTCAATTCTATTCGAATGAAAAGTAAGATTTAGTGAAAAATATTTGTTTTCGGTAGATGTGTTTATGAAGTTAATTATTAGGCTTAGATTGTAGATGGATTAACCCGAATGTGTGCCGAAGCAGCCGGGCCGCGTCCGGCGCCCTGACGTGACTGCTGCAGTGCAGTTCATCGCGCCTCATTCTCAGCAGCCTGGCCCGGCCCAGCCGCCCTCGCTCCGGTGCAGAGTGGGATTCTATTGCAGCTAGGCTGGACCAAAAGCTTCAGTCTCTGTATTGTCATAACTGTACTTGATGCCCCCAGGGGACATCAACGTTTTGGTACTCCTTGATTTCCTGATGATTCTACAATTCCGAAATGTAAACATTTCTTTTCTCTCGCTTATAAAAAAAAAATAGAAAGTAGCCTGGAGGCGTCTGGGATCACAACCTATATTCACATACGGGTACAAAACCTGAAGCTTTCGCACCCGAGAATTCTACTTTCCCTCTAAAAGATCTAGCACTAAAACATGTACATGTGGTCCAACTTCATTTCCAACATTTCTGCGATATTGATTTTATTTTTAAAGAAGAATTCATTAAAAAAAACGAGAAATTTCTTATGAAAAGATGGGAAGAGCTTACATCCGTGTGTCGCGGAAATTAAGGCCTTACAAATACTTGTACGGGACATAAACAAAATATTCTGTTCAGCCAAGTAATAATGTTATATAAAAGAATTCAAATATTTATTATTGGAATAAACTCTTTGTTACATGATCTTCGAGAGTTGAATACATCACTTTAAATAGCAATGTGTAGATATAAACAGTTTCATCTCAAAAAGCATAACATTAAATAAATGGGACAGATTAATATAATTAATTATAAAGGGAACTTCCCTATTTATGTTCGCGAAAGTTCTCTGAGGGAAAACATCTGACTCATAGAATCCTTGCGTGGAACAATCGCTTGCGGCATCAAAGTCCTTCTTGCGTTGGACGATCGTTGCCGTAGAAACGTCGATCAAGCTTCAACTGTAGAGGGCGTTTACGGCTCGGAAGGTTACTGAAGCTTTCGATACAGGGGTGTACATTCTCGTAGAACTTCGTTCAAAGTTAAAACTCCGGAAGAGATGGGGGAGGGGCTGTATAAGACAAAACAGTCCTACACATCAAATACTTTGTTCTACTTAAACAATCAACATATTATAACTCGCGTATTATTTTGTTAATAATCCATTTAAATCTTGCATCGAATTTTACTGTGATAAATTAAACATTCAATTTTCTCAATCATGATAATAATAAAAAACAATTGGTAAACTACCCGTTATATCCTTTCACATAATTTTCACTTTATATCAGTAATGAAACAAGGAAATTATTCATGTATAAAGAAACAATTTCTATACACGCTTCATGCTAATAAAATTTTGAAGTACCGAAATAATGCATTTTATCATTTTTACAAGTATTCCATTTGAGACGAACAATAAGATAATCCTGTAAAGTATACACTTAAAGCTAATCAATTTTGATGAGATATAATATAAAATAATTTACACTTACGTTATCCCGAATCCTTAAATATCAAATCAAAGTGCAGGGCAGCTAAAGCAACCATGGAGGGAGATCGAGAGGCCTGACCACTGGAAAATTGCCATTCTCTGCAATTTTTGACGAAACCTGAAAATCAGAATAACATGGTTCCACTTCTCGCCTTTCCTTATTTTCTCCTCACATACAAACAACCAGTTGCAAATAAAACGCCTGCCATAACGAGTTGACTGCAGAACTCAAAACAAACACGTCCTCCGTGTAGCAAAATCAATGGTGCAGTGTCGGTATGCCTAAGGTTGGGCGCGGTTTTCGGCGGTATGTAAATTAGAAACGATAATTGCCGAAACCAATAGCCAATGCGAAGCTTCAAAAAACGAAATCATGCGATATAAACAAAGCATCACGCATAGGTCAGAGGGTGGTGGAAAACTGCGCAAACTCACAGGTTTGAATGGTATAAATATTAGTTGTTTTATTTAAGAGTACGATAAATCTGTCGACTATAAAATTAAATAGTAATCTTAGCACATTCTTGTGACACCGTGTTTACGTCGCCATCTTGATTTCTTTTTCTTCCACTTGGCGACAGCACGCAAATCGCGCGATATATACATATAGTATATGTATATACACACACACACACAGTAGCTTGTTTTTAATATATTTTATATTTGTCTCACCCCCCCCCCCCCTTAACAGAGCTTGTATGATCAAACTCAAAAGCCTGGGTTGCAAAAAAGGACTATATCCCCCAAAATAACAAAAACTAGCTAAATTTATATGGAGATGAAATATATATATGGTCATGATGGTATACATTGTGATTCTCATGAATATTCTTTATTGGAAAAATATGCTGTCTAATTCGGATCGCCGACGTGCTCTTTCCTAAAGTCGATCGGCATTGACCCGCAATCACCATCTCACTTTTCCCACAAAATCTTACCAAGTTTAGCCCCAGAAAACGTTAAGTATTGAGTTCATACTTTCACTGGGCAATCATGATGCAAAGATTGTTCTATAAATCCACATTCAAGTATCCAAAATAATTTATATACAAAGAAATCAAAACCTGGATTTTGAGTGACACTACACAAAACATGGCTTTGTATGGCTTCCCGAAAGCCGATTCCGCCTTTGCCCCCTTTCGCATCCCGTGATCCTCTATGATGACAGACGCCCTCACATCATGAAAAAGAAATCACATCCATATTTACGAAAAAATGTTTGAAATTCAGAAATATCGTACCTTAGACCGCAGTTACCGCTAATTCCTTTCAAATGATGATCGAAACATTGTCATCTTCAATCCTTTCGTTGGTCAATGTAAGTTGCCATCTTGGATGATGTGACATGTCATCATCCTTACAGACGTATTTACCAGTCGCTATATATCGCAATTTGTGCCGCTGCTTTGCGCTTGTAGATGTGCGTGCATTCAGAACTTGTCGCTCGCATTGATTGGCCAGGATATCGAAATTTAATCGGAAAGCCTTGATAAAAGCAGAACTCGTTGACAGCTGCCATTTTTCCTCTCCGGCAGAAAATTAAAAAATATAAGGAATAACCCGGGGAATAACTCATTGGTAACGGATATTTTCGATATTTTATAGAACTTACATAGTATCAATAGAAAGATTAGAGTCTAATGAAAATAGTGGGCCTTCGTTCAAGATAATATAATGTCATTTAGAAACTTTAAAATTAAAGTCTGGACAAAACCTGTCCTTCAAATTGCAGACCAGGGGCCCGTTGCAGAAAGAGTTGCGTTTAAACGCAAGTCAAAAAATCAATCGCAAGTAAAAAATGCGCGCTGTTGATTGGTTGAAAATCAAGTTGCGCATGATTTTTGGAGTTGCGATTGATTGCAACTCTTTCTGCAACGCGGACCAGATTACACATGCAGGCTCGCACTAACACACTACCGTTGCTGAATGGGGATTATAGTAAAATGTCAGAAATTGTTGAATAAATCCCCAGAAACGATGGTTATTCCTGTCTACACGTATGCCTACTGCCAAAAAAACACTTTCGCCCCCGTTATAAAAGATCTAGCCCTAATCATGTAAATGGGATACTACTTCATTTCCGACATTTCTACGCTATCAATTTCATTTTTCAAACAAGAATTCATTAAAAAATGAGAAAAATATGAAAAGACGGGGAGACTTGCCCAAATGTTTATGCCGCCATCATGTTTCTCATTGTTGATCGCTAACGCTATACAGATGCGGCGTCCGTAACGTTAGCGAACAACAATGGAGCACAACTTATCGTTTAGTAAAGTAGCTTTGATAATACAGGACATGCTTTGGTATTTTTGTCAGAATGGCTGATGGAAGCAAACATGGGAAAGACTTGGCTGATTATCTTGGGAGACACAGAAGACAACAGAAATTAGGACATGCATCTCCTCAGAAGAGTGCTCAAGGATCAAAGTAAGTCTTAATCCAAAGATAGATATGCAACTTCAGATACAAACTCTGCATCCTTCTTAGCTTTACTTTTCTTTTTCAAATACTTTGACCATTATTATTAAGAATGACTGTTGAACCTTTCTTATGTGCTAAATAATTACTAGTGAACATTTAATGGTGAATATCATTTACCACAAGAAAGGATCACCAGTCGTTTTTAAAGTCGCTCTTTAACTTACGATCAGCTTTATGAAACGGCCCCCAGGTAATTCACATAAATCACTTCCTGAAATGCACCCTAAAGTGTACAGACATGGGGCTATCCCCATAGAAACAGGAAAGTAATCCAACATCCCTGATTTTTATAGTTTTATATTTTTTTGTTATATGAAGCAATATCCAGGCATCTTCAATTCAGAGGAATTAATATTGCTTTATGGTTTTTCTTTTGTTTTATTTTAAGTAGTTATTCTTTGCTATGACATATCCCGTTTTCTTCCTATGCACCAATGTGCACTCTTGTCGTTATTCATCCATTATGACAGAGATGCAAATGAGATGCCTCCTCTTGGAAAACTCCAACTCCAAGACGGAACACCTTCCTCCTCCCCATCAAGAGGAGGAAGGAGGAACCCTGTGACTGATTCATCTTCTCAATCTTCAGTCAAGAGGGGCACGTCTGCCCCGGTCCCAGCTGGAGGGAGGGGCAGGGGGCAAGTACAAGTAAGAAGACTTGCCGGCAAACCCAATGTACAGCCAGTCAGGAATTTCAAAAGGAAGGCTACTATGGATGAGTAAGTGTTTTTTTTTTTTTTGGGGGGGGGGGAATCTTTGTTAAACTGGACTCCAAATTTCTGATGAACAGTGAAGAAAGGAGTTCAGGACTGCAAGTTATGGATTGTGGATTTGTGTTATTACATCGAACATTAATGAACAATCTTGCTTCACTACTATTCATTGCAGACTTTAATATTTTTTGTATAAATTCAACTGTGCATTTATTACTAAGCACTTTCAATCTTTGTAAGTGGTCATTGTTTATTTTAAAAGCAAACTAGAATCCAGCATACCTTTGCTCTTGAGTGTACTGTGTAAGTCAGAGCGTCACAAATATTTTATAGATATTTAATGTAATAACCGGATCTCTTTACTGTGCATTTTTTTATATATATTTTTTGCAGCCTGCCAACAGAAGTTATATTACACATATTCAGCTTCCTCCCACCAAGTGACCTATTGACCTGTGTATGTGTCAATCGACAGTGGATGGAGCTTGCCAGTGATAAGTAAGTAATTTACTCTATGGGACTGCAGATACCTTTTTTTTTCTTCTTTTTTTGCCATTGAAGCTTCTGTTTGTTGAAAACCGCACGTATCAATAAGGTAATCTTGTAATAAATTTTATATTGATATACATTGTATTTTGTAACAGTAGGAAATCCGTTTTCAAAGATAGTAATCACATTCATTGAATATGTTTTCATTGTTTAATACTAATTGTGAGAGTGAAATTTTTTCTTTGATTTGAGACCATTCAGGCATGGTAGATTACAAACAAAGACTGAGAATTATCAGAAATTATTTTCCTATAGATTCATGATTTAATCTGTATCCGCTTTTATTTTCAAAATTTATTGGAAAAAATAATAGAGAACACAAATAATGACCAATTTTCTGAAGTCCGGTTTAACGTTGACCATGGTCTAACTCTGGACCACAATTATGGAAAGCCCAAAGAACCCCTAAATCTGTTTGTATTGTATATTTCTTTTGTTTACTATTTTTTCTCCCTCTTGCTTTCATGATGAAAAAAAAACATATTTCAAGTATCATTCCCAGACAGTTATAAATGATTTGATTTGATCGTCAAAATCATTTGATAAATTGAACATTTACTAACAGAGATTTATGCCACAATTGGCTATTCATAATAGTCAAACCACAACTTTAGACCAGTGTTCAAAATATATCCGACTTCAGGGGAGCGTTTCATGAAAGGACTTGTCAGACGTTTTGTCCGACAAGTACTGATTTATCAGACAGTTACTTTGGTAAAAGTGCCTCTCAGCTAATCATAATCAAGGAAAGTTGTCAGACCTGACAACTTGTCAGACGAAAATATTGGTGAAACGCTCCCCAGAATACGTAACAATGTGTCATCCCTTTTTTGCACCATGTCATCATCTGTAACAAGAAATGTGACAAATTGTTTGTGCATCCTTTATTCTGTAGTGCACTAAATCAAATTAACAATAATAATGATCATAATAATAAAACATTGCTTATATAGCGCATATAACGATGATAAAATCATGTCTCTATGCCCTTAGAAAGAAGAATTAATAGAAAAAATGGAGAAGAAAGAAAAGCCTGTTCACAGAGGAGCAAATATATAATCAATTAATGGGTACATGTATATCTTTTTTACGAAAAGGAATGTCTTCAAAAGGGACTTAAAGGATTCTACATTATTAGCTTGTTTAACAATATCAGGTAATTTATTGCAAAGTTCAGCAGAGGACATTTTGAATGAACGAGCAAACGTAAAATTGAGATTTAATTTTGGGAACTACAAGGAGAGATTTGTTGTTTAAATTAAATTATAACCCTACCTATTACCCCCAAGCATCACTGCAGCGCATTATCACTCTAAGGAATTACTTATCTTGCCATTTACTACACCTGGATTGAGTGCATCACAAAATGGATGAAGTTCTTGCTGTAACTTATCAATAAAGTATTCATTGATTGTAATCATCATTATTGTACATTGTAAACTGCTGTGGGGGTGGCAGTGGTCCTGATTCTATTTAGAAGAACATTCATTTTGCAATTATTTTTCTTTTGCTTTTGTTTCAGTGTAATTTGGCAGCCACTATATCAACGCTATGCAACTCGGCCATCGGGCAAGGCATCATCAACAAAGACCAAACCCAATCCTGTGTATTCACTACATGCTGACAGCAAGTGGAAGAAAGCCTGCATGAAAGAGTAAATTCATCTTCTACTATTTTCTAGTGTTATCAATTTCAGGTTACATCCGACTGTTATGAAAATCATACTGTGATAGCGACTAAGAGCAAATTGGTTGGAAAAGTTACAAATATGTTTATGTTAGAGACTAGCAAAGTGTTAGGGGACAAGGCCCTGTGGGCACACATTACTTTTTGAGCTTTTAATTCCATTTAAAAATAACTCTTCATTGCTTTAATTTCATGGTCATCTTGAATCCTCTTAAATGTGGATATTTCATTCTTGTGGATATTGTATGTTTTTATTCATTTCAATCTCTCCCAAATACTTATGGCAGACCCTGTACTGGCTCTTGGAGCACTTGTCATTTACCGTCAGTTACCATAGTAACAGTGCTTCTTAGGATATGGAAAAGTGAGACCCCAGATGCTTGCACAATTGATGATTTAACAATGCATGCAATAGTGTACTCTTTTGTTATAAAAAAGGGGCATGCCAATTTAGCACCAATTCAAGTTCCTTGTTTTGTATTGCCTGCAGCGCAGAGCAAGACGACAGGTGCGTGCACTAGTTCCGTCATCAACATTGAAAAATCTTAACCAACATGGAATTCTATTAAGCTTGGATATAAGGATAATCAAGTATCACTGATTGTCATAAGTTGCAGGTCACATGATCAAGATCAAGGGTCATTAAGGATTTCTTGTTGTATCCCTACCCCTTCTTTTGAAAAATTATTCATCTCTGATGTTTTCAGAATCAGCAATGCTGCTATATAGAATCATTTAATACAGGTGAGACTGTCATTCCACTTGTTCACAGTATGTACCATAGGCCAATAAGTGGTTCTCATTCCCAGTATGTATGGAAACCTTACCAGTTCTACCCAGTTCAGGAGATTTTATTTAAATTGTTCGCTTTTTCTGTGTCACTCCGACAGATGCATCGAGAAAAGGAATACACGAATCTCAAATTTACTCAAGAAAAAACACCCATTCTCTTTACTCCCTGCGAACACAGAGATAGCCATTAAGTAAGTCATTATCTCTTCTATGGTTTGTACTCCATGAAACTGTTTCTTTTATTTCAGTTTTTGTGAAATGAAGTTTAAGGATGCAAATTCTGCATAGGAAATGAATTATATGTTTCCATTAAAAATATACGATATTGTTCATATTTTATCTTTGGGCATAATGGTTGCCCTCTCGGCATGGATGACATACTGGTTGGTGTCTGTCTAGTGGTTAGAGCATTGGACTCGTGATCATAAGGTTGTGAGTTTGAATCCCACCTCTGCCATTGTCTCCACTTTGATTTTTTTAAAAAAGACCAGAGTGTTTTTTGTCATACATAAGATCAGCCATTATGCCTGATTAACTTAGACCTGAAATGTAATTGGTTATATACCATCTTGGCAATATACCAGCAATAAGCTGCCCTGCCAAGTTCCTATGGGAGTTCAAAACTATTTGAAGTAAAATTAGAATACAGTATTGATAGCACCAATAGCACATATATGTAGATAGGTAGAGGCCTACCAAATGTGCTTGCATTGTCGGTGAAACCAGCTTGAGCAACAACCTGTTAATGAAGACCACTCTGACTCTTTCCTAGAATAATTGATTTTGTACCTAAACACCTGTCCAAAATGACCCCTTTCTTGCCTAGTCAGTGGTTTTCACCAACCAAGTGCCTAATTTCCTTTTGTCCTTTGACTTGTCTATAAAGACATGTTTCTATGAATTGGCATTCAAATTTTGATACTTGGCAGAAAGCTTGGTATCAGATGGCAGCTAGTCTTGACAGACTCCAACAAGACCGAACACTGCTTCAACCATTCCGATGCATTCCACTTCCCCACCTCATCCTCTGTAAGATGGTACAGCCTTGACCCTCCTCCTGTGACCTCGCTCAGATGCCTGGCCATCTACGCACAAGCACCGATATTCTTCACCAAAGATGGGTTGGCAGCTGATAATAGGTGGGTTAAGCAGCCTATAGATCCTTATTT
The DNA here is from genome assembly GCF_018143015.1 of Lytechinus variegatus. NCBI lineage: Eukaryota > Metazoa > Echinodermata > Echinoidea > Temnopleuroida > Toxopneustidae > Lytechinus > Lytechinus variegatus. Next base: position 24,812,796 of record NC_054741.1, on the reverse strand, counting down.
CCTGGAATGTTTGAAGTTAAATGTCGCAAACAAAGTCAGTAAAAATGGCTCATTTTCAGCTTATGAACCATAAAAGAATTTATCCGTAAAATCTGGTATGCCAAAGAAAATTTGTTTAAATGAGATGTCGTTTCTCATCATATTATTAGATTTTCTTTGAAGATCAAGGCTCTGTTCGTATCATTTGCATTATTCTATGAGTAGACAACTATAGAGTTATATCTATAGCCCAAGATTGGTTATTCTCGGGTAAAATTAACCAATGCTTCAACAGAAATTGTCAGTCAGAGCTCACTATTTAGTGAGGGCTGACTACTTTCATCACATAGTCCTTGTGCAATGGTAGTAAAAAACAAATGCCTCAGGAGTTGTGTTACTTTCATTATATTTAGAATCAATGGTCTTGGGGGAAATACCTCTTAGAGATTTCCTCATTGGAGATTTTTTTTTCTTTTCATTCCAAGTCCATTGATTTTTTTAGGCTAATAGCAATTAATTTTAGGGCTCTAATTTTCCTCTTTTTTTCCTACTGCTCAGGCAAAGACCTCCGCATGGTCAAAAGTTCATCTAGTTTCATATCCATGATATAAATTGTTGAAAATGATATGTTCTCTGAAAATTACACTGTGTATATTTTACACTTGGAATTGAAATTTATTAAATAATTTTGATATTTTTTAAAAATTATATTTCAGTCCTTGTCAACGTGCTCTACTTCTCGAGCAAAGAATCAAACCAAGTGACCTAACCAAAAAGCCGACCATTAAGAGTGATGCTGTCAATGTGTATACTATGGATGGTGGGATCATATTAGCTACATGGAAGGTAAGAGGTTCAGAGGCTTTTGTTGCAAATTTAAAGGGATGAAGATTGTGAAATACAAAACCTGTTTATAGTGACCTTTCAATGAAAACAAAATTAAAAATAATGGGACCCAACGTACCTTGCTCAGTTGTAAGCTATATACATCAACTATAGTAGCGTGGAGAGTTGTGACCCAGTGGATTAGTCTTCTGACTTTGAAACAGATGGCTGTGGGTTTGTATCCCAGCCATGGAGTAATTTCCTTTGGCAAGAACGTTATCCACACTGTGCTGCACTCAACCCAGGTGAGGTAAATGGGTACCTGGCAGGAATTTATTCCTTAAAATGCCTATGCGCTGTAAAAGGCTGTAGAGCTAAAGCCAGGGTAATAATATCCAATTGAGCACATAAGGACGTATTTGGAAGTGTTATGCGCTATATAAGCATGTTAGTATTATTATTATACTCAAATTACACATTTATGTAATAAATATAGTGAAACCTGTCTATAGTGCCCAACCGAGGGAAGCACAAAATGTGACCATTACAGACAGATAGCTGCTATAGATGGGCTATTATGCACACTCTGCCTCCATGGGAATCAGATTTAGTGGTTACTATAGACAGGTCGCCACTAACACAGGTTTGACTACAAGGGTTTAATAGTAAGGCTTAGGTTTTTGAGGTTCTAGAAATTGTGGGCACTGACCTTCAAGCGTGTAGACAAATCTCACATTTAGACAAATTGGATCGGTGAGCAAAAAATAGATCAAATGGTGATTAGACAAACTGTATGTACACAAGCTAGGGTTAAACCAACTTAGAAGAAACCAAATGAGCACAAGTGGGATTGTTATACCAATTGATATTAGACCCAATGGCCCTTTTTCTGAAGTCAGGTTTAATTTGAAGAGAAATGCCAGTAGTTGCAGTAAACACTGATTTCATGAGAAAGTCCATAAAACCGGGCTTAATTGTCAGTATATCATCGAGGATCTAGATCTGGTACAGTTACATAAACTGAACTTTGTTAAATCTTGAAATCTACGCTGAAAATGTTCACACTGAAGATCACCAACAAAGATAGGCACACGTGGGACAGTGTATTATTATTGCTGGAATAAAGACCCGACGGAAGTGACCGAATCCGCGCTTATTTTTCTTATTTCTCAGCAATTACACAATTTTATCCAGAATCTGTTGGCACATATTTTTTATTCATACAAACAGACACTTGGGTGGTCATTATATTAGTTTCTGTAAAAATTCATTTTGAGATCGTTACCAAAACTGGAATTTATCTTTAAACTCTGGTCTAAAGTTGCGGTTTAACTATGGACAGCCAATAGTGACATATATCTCTAACAGCAGAAGTTCAAAGTATCGGCTCATTTGACTCTCAAATCATCCTTCACTGTCTGGGAAAGGTGAATAAGATAATTGTCTTCACTGTTAAAGAATTATGAAAGAGCACAGTAGACATAAGAAACAAACCCTGTGAACAAATTTTGACATGTTTTGTTTCCCATAATGTTAGCACAGAGTTAGAGCATGGTGTAAGTTAAACCTTAAAGCAGAGTACAGGCCAATGAGTAGAATAGACCACTAGGCTATTAACTACCAGCATGTTCACACTCTATCTTTTCTAGGTTTGCATATATTGAATTTAACATAAAAATTTAATAGATTCACCTGAAAATCAGATAATTTAGAGGTTTTATGTTATTACATACTGTAGGAAGGAGGAGAGATTGCCTTTGTTTCTCTGTGTCTTCACCATCATGGTATCGTACAACGGGCGGTCTATGGAACCTCAGATAGGTAAGCTTGAGATACTACCACCATCATTAATTTCATACAGGAGAATAAGCTGTACAGTGGTGCTAAAAAGTTAGTAAACCCCACCAGTAAATGTGCTCCTTCATGCTGAGTGTTGTACGTAAACAACAACGCTGCAAAGTGTCCGGAGAGTCCAGAGAAACAAACTTTATTGAATGTAATATTATATTGCCTGGCTTCACAATTGAATATCTAAAACATGGCAGAATTCGAACACTTTTAAATATGTTCATTTTCTGGTGGGTTCTTTTTTAGTACCACTGTATATACATTACACATAAAGACTCCAAGGCATCTGATATGTCAAATTGCAGGAGTTAGAGGTGATAAAGAGCTCAGCTCCAACACTAGATTCAGCTTCTCTTTTTTATGTTTTTTTTAGCTTTTTTTAATCAATTTTCTCTATCCACAATTTGTAATTTTATATTTTCCAGCTCTTGGTTGCCAGACAAATGTTGTAAATATTGACTTGACGTAGCTCTACATGCAAATGAATTGCTAATTGATGCTCCATTTTTTTTAAATTCATGACTAAGGTGATACTTTTTCATATTCATTGGGCTACTGAAGATTTTGTTTGAACAAGAGTTTTAGCTGGATTTGACATTCATCTAAGTGCATAATGTGTATTACTACCACCCATGTTGATGGAACTAGTCATATTTCTGCAGCAAGCAACTTTTACACTCAACAATACTGTGTAATAGATGTAATTTTTTTTCTTTTATTTGTAGAATGTACATCCCTCCAGCTGTCAAACCTAGGCCTGACGACATAGATTCTGAGTATGGTAAGAGACAGAAATTAGTTTGATGGTTAATATATGGTTAGAACATAATGCATTTGAATGATATCATGATCATTAAGGGAATCCAAATAAGGGGTACAAAAATAAAAAATGCAGGAGATCAGAGAAAGTTTCAGTCAAGACAGTAATAACATAACTGTCTGTTTTCATCTAATATTGTATCAACTCTCATATTTATTCTGTAACAAAGTCATATGTCACTTAATGTTTTGTGACATATATGAATAAAACATATGTAAAGAAAAGTTCAATCTGGTATTCGTAACAATCAGAGTGACCCGTCATCTTGGATTTAAAAAGGTCCTCTTCTCTTTTTGTATTTTGGGACATATATTTGGACATTGCATCTTATTTCATCATAGAGCTCACATGGTGACAAGATGGGCCTACTTAAGCTCTCTTGAAATATCTAAAAAGTGGTTTTAAATCCTTAATCACTTTTTTATACCCTTTTCCACTTTTAAACATATTTTGTGACATTTATGTCTCTTTAGTATTCATATTTGAATTTCAGGTTGATTTTATACTCACTGCCAATTTGTGTGAACCGATTTTCCTCTTTTTTCATTTACTTTTTTAAAAACTTATTTTGTCTTCCTTTTATCGGTTTAAAATGTCTTTGCTTTTACACCCCCATCCATATGCGCATAGGGGCCTATACACATATTTTGGTGAAATGAAATAATCATGCCATTTATATGAAATGTGTGATTTATGATTGAGATCATGTTATCTTTGATTTCATGTTTTCATCGACTCTGAAAACAAATGATTCAAAGAATATCAAGCAAAGATATTACAAATTGAAATGACATTGTCTCTACTTGTCAGGTTTACATGATTATACCTGTATCATGGAATTGAGAAACCAGAGGAATTCATTCTGGAGTCAACAATTCTTGAGACTACATGCAAACAAACAAGAAAAAGGTATGTGTCCCTCACACATTAACAAGTATCCCCCCCCCCATTTCCGTATATTGCAAAGAGAAAAATTATTGCTAAGACGTATTGATGTAGAGGATTGCTCTGTGATACAAATTAATTGTGAACAAACTTAACAGCCTGAATTCACAAAGGTGGTTTTTTAAAACCATGGTTGAGCCCATGTTTTATGCAGATTTTCTGTATAATTACACTTATGTACCTTGTATGTTAAAAAATTCCAACACTGATGTGGGCTTTTGTCACAGTGCGCCAAATTGATGTCCATCACCGTGGTTATCCATGCTATTTTATTCATGAGTGGACTCATGAATAAAATAGTGTATTTAACCATGTTAACAGCCATCAATTTGGCGCACTCTGACTAAAATGCGCATCAGCATTGAATATTTTTTTATACGCGGTAAATAAGCATGATTCATACAGAAAATCTGCATAAAATATGGGCTCAACCGATAGTTTTAAGATCCACCTTTGTGAACTCGGGCCAATATTACTAGCTTTTATATGATTTGGATTTTCAAAATGTTAAGTAATTATGCTTCATGTTGAACTGCACAACCATGTGCCATCTTAGTTGTTATCAAACAAACAACATCACAGAATAGTGATAAAGCTTTTGAAAAGTCGGACATTCCTGCCTGCTTTTACTAGTGTGTAGTTGGAAAGATGTCAGCAAGCAGTACAGTTAATTGCATTGCTTAGCTGATGATTTAATGTGATATTTCATATTACTTATGTAAATTTGGATGATTTTTTTTTATTGGATTACTTTTTTAGGGGAAAACTAGGGATAGAACCCACCTTTCACAAATTATCTATTATTTTACGTTAGCATTCATCTGAACCATCGTATTAGTCAATTTTGGTAAAAATTTTGATTTTGAGATTTTTGCAAAAAATGAAAGTACCGGTACAAGTCCTATTTTATTCATAACTAAATTTCTAGGAAGCAGTTTATTTTATTTTCTGAGATATGTGGGGATTTTCACGGCAATGCAATGCAAATTGTTGATAAAATGCACAAATTCCATAGGAAACGTGCATGGGTGTCGATCGGTATTCTTGGTTGGGGGGATGATTGACACAAATGTTCTTGTGGACGGGGATATTTCAACATTACCCCCACTAAAATAACAAGTTAGGACATTTGGGAGTGGTTGATATGCATGGTGTTCTTGGAAATTCCTTCATTGTTGTAGTGTACTATACTTGTATATTTTTTGTGAAAATTCAATTTGTGTTACAAGTAAGCCTATTCTAAACTCATACCGAGAAAAAAATGACAAAAATTGACTGGACCATGTACATAGTGATCTGTTTATTGAGCATGATGTATACACAGGGGCGTCGATCCATTTTTCAGAAGGGGGGGGGGGCAAAATTATGAATCAACGTTCCAAAGGCGCTCGATCACAATATATATATATATATAACTCATGAGAAAGAGACACATATCTCACCTTCACCAACAATGCGAGCGCGAAGCGCGAGCTAAATCTTTTTAGTATGTCATGAAAACAGGAAAAATGTACCTGTTTAGGTTTGTTTGTAGTAACTCATGAGGAGGGTCGATACATGTATCTCACTAGAGAGCGAGCTGAAATTTCTTTATATTCTGACCTGAAAGCTTGATATTCTAAGCATTTTTGGTACCAATGATTAAGATGGGTATCTAGAAGAACAATAGATGCGAGCGCGAGCTGAAAATTTTGATATTTTGATCTGGAAAAAAAGGACACTTTAATGAAAGATATATATCCAACAAAAGATTATTGCAAAATCAAAGTTCTTTTGAGGTTTAGAATTGAGAACGGGACATTATATTCACCTATATAATCATGAAAAGTATGGGTTTTTGGTACATGATGCGAGCGCGAAGCGCGAGCTGAAAATTTTTATATTCCAATCTGAAAAGCAGACATTTTGAGCACGATTTTAATTCAAAATCGAGTTGGTATCTCAATCTCCCTTGCTGATTTCAGTGTAGCATTACAATCTTATTTTATTTTTTAGTTGCACATGCGGAATTATTGGGGGGGGGGCAAAACGATATGTTTGCCCCCCAATATTTTATTGGTGGGGCGATCGCCCCCTGCCCCCCCCCACCCAGGATCGACGCCTCTGTGTATACAACTTCTCTCTTAAATCTAACCTGACTGGCAATATCTTTATTCTTCTTAATGCATGATGATAAAATGCAGATTCGGACCAATTAAGACTAGCACAAATTACAACCTGTGTGGCTTCTCGTGCGCCATCGGGCTTACCGTCATTCCTTTATTTATCTTGCCACCCTTTTACTCCCGTTTATTTTTCCACCCTTTTGAGTTAATGATTTATTTAAATTAATTTATTCACCACTGGTGGGATGCAACACCCTATCAACAAAAGTTGATTTTCGTTGGGGTCCTTTTATGTCATGTGTTAAAAAATATCAGATACATAAACATTTCATTCTTTTTCATCTTGAACCTCCACCCATCTGTTTAATAGTCCTGAAAAAGAATGTTTTTATTTAATAACAATATACACAAATTGCGAGGGAAACAAACTGATTGATGGCATACTATAATCATCATGATCAAACTTTTCATTTTTTCATCATCATTATTAAATTTTTCTACCCTAAATTATTGGGGGGGATGATAATACAGGCCATCCCCCCCACTTGAAATATTGGGGGGGATATATCCCCCCCATCCCCCCCGTGATCGACACCCATGGAAACGTGTACTGTAGCAAAGCAAACAACAGCTGCACCCACTTAATATGCAAATGAGCAGTCAGTCAAACCATCGTATGGGCACTGCACTGACTTTGGACGTGAAGAAGTGATACAACGTTTTGACTGATCACGCACATTGAAATCGCGGTCAGGGTTGATGTGTCCCCTATGGCGCTTTTGTACAGGGGTAATCTAAACTCAAACCAAAATTACCAAGCATGTAGCTGTTTTGCGTTATTTTCTCTGATCCTTGGTTTTGTGTAAATATAGAGATACATGTACCAATGTCAAGCAATTTTATTGGTCTTTCTGACCAAGTGTTTTTCTAGCAATGTATATGTTGTAAGGCTGGGGAACTAAGTGTGAAAATTACATTAGACTTTTAAGTTGATTTTCTCTGAAATGGGTTTGCACCGTCGTATGTGTGATGTATTGGATGACCGCCAACGTTTTGATTGACACACAACTGTTACAGCATTTATGGTGTTGTAAAATCTAAGTCATTCATAAATCCTTCCAATACTGACATTGCTTTAATAGAATGTGAACATGTCATATGTCTTAATAAAAAAATATGACAGGGGTGGATTTCATATTATGTGGAAATGTACATGTAGGATCACCCAGAATGTGTAATACTTGATCATGTTGGATAATAAACTCTTAAAATTCTTCTTTTCCTTTATTTCCACTCTAGTTGATGGCTTCATCAGATTTAGCCCTGTGAGAGCGGATGTTGTGACCGATCATTCGTATACCACCAAGAAGATACAGTTCCCATGGAAGACCGATGTATTCAAAGGAATTATAAAGGTGTGACTCAATTCTCATCTGTTTGATACTTATTATTATTCAACACCTTCAGAACAAATGTGCTCGATTAATCTGTCAAAACCCAGATGGTGTCGTGCTTCCCCTCTTCTAAATGAACTACATTGGCTACCTGTTTTTGATAGAATACATTATCAAATACTTGTTCAAACCTATAAATCTCTGTCAACCACACTACCTTCTTACATTTCTTCATTATTTCAGCAACAAAGATCTACATACTCTCTTCGTTTTGCAGCTGCTCCTTCCTATGTCATTCCAAAATCCAGAAAACAGTCCGGTTTCAACTCCTTTCAATCTCTTCCCCCCCCCCCCGTCTTTGGAACAAACTCCCTCCATCTCTACGAAACCCCTCTTCTCTTGACCTCTTAAAAAACATCTGAAAACACACTTATATAACCATATACCTCAACTTGTCTTATGCAATCAACAGCGCTTTGTATCCTCTGGAAAAAGCGCTATATTAATCCAATTATTATTATTATGTTTCATTTTCATATTGATATTTTAGTAACTTGTTACTTGACAAGGAATGTTGATGTGAAATTGAGAAAGATTCTCATTTTCTCACTTTACAAAATCTCCTAAACTAATTGGTAAGATGATATACATGTGTATATATTGATAAACATCATCAATTTTTGTTGTGAGCTTTTTATCATTGTACAACGGCTAATTAGCTTGTTGTACGCGATCAAATGGGAGGCTGAATGTCACACATTCGTACCGTTGCACACAAGACATACCATCCAAAATGTACCATTGCACGGCTTTAGGAGGTGACGTCACAATGCGATTTCATTGAATTAGGTGACAATGCGCGTACAGCCCGCTGGCTAAATTATGCGCATTGCTGTCCAAGATCATGTGCGCTTGTGGGCCCGGCTAGCTTGTGGGATTTTGCTTTTTGCTTTCAATATTTTTGCTCCCTTTTCATAGATTACTGGAGGGAAAAACTCTTGTTTTTTCATATTTTCGCTAGATTCCGAGGCGTTGTACAACACAAATAGCGAATATTCTTATTCGTGCAATGGTGCGAGATTTCGCATTCGGTGAAAGAAAGAAACGCTCTATTCAACTCGGCTAACGCCTCGTTGAATAGAGCATCTTTCTTTCACCTCATGCGAAATCTCGCACCATCGCACTCATGCCTATTCGCTAGGTGTACATTGTTTTTTCATGGAAAGCACTTGGATTGGATCGATAAATTAATTTCCATTTTTGTGTCATTTGACCAATAAAAGTGTGATCCTCCTATATCAAAATGATGTACTTTTTATCAAAAAGTAGAGAAGCAAAATAAGTAAAAGTGTTCCTAAAGAATTAATTAGGTACTATTTAAAAATGAAGTTGATACATTTTGTCATGAATGAGTGAGCAAGTATTGGAGGGGAGATAATCATTTTTCAAAGTTCACCTGAGACATTTGTATACCATATTAAGAGTGAAATTTAGCATTGCATGCTGTTTATTCAATTTGTAGTAACTCAACAATGATAGAAACATTATCCCTTGTGTTTTGAAGAGTAAATTGTTGTTATTTACCATCTCTACTTTTATAGGATTTTGCTGTTCTTGATTGTACAATCTTTGATGAATTTCAGCAACCCATGTGGTGCATAAGGTGAGGATATTAATAGTGTAAGAGTTATGTTCATACTTAGTTATTGGTATTCAAGTAGCATTTCATGATCTTTCTTTTTGTAAATTTGTTTATTATATTTTAAGATTGTGCTAACACATAAAAGAGTGTGTACATGTATACCAAAGAAAAAAAATTATGTGATTAAGTTTTTGTTCTCATTATTATCATCATTGTCACCTTTGTTATCATAATCATTATATTTAATACTTAATAAAGCTGTAATGAAGAATGTTTGAATATTTATTTTTTCTAAAGCCTGGTACCAGTTTCATGAAGATTTACAACTATGGCAACATTGTCATTATTGTACTTACCATGAAAACCTTGTTTATGATTGATTAAGTCATATTACCATGGTAATTACTATAATGCCAAAGTTACAATAGTTGTTCGTAAGTCTTTATGAAATGGGTCACTGATGTTTTCACTCATTCTAACATTAACTATAATTTGTTACATATCTTGAATTTTAATCAAGGTTATCATGTGGTCACAAACCATGACTAAACATGGAAATCCACTGTATTTCCTAATTTTCATTTGCATTGCTGGATGCTTCATAAAAACCTATTTAGGAAAAACTTAGAGTTAACACTTTGGCACTTAATATTCCAGTCATCCTTTACATCTTTGGTAACTCTATAAGCATTATGTAACACTATCACAGACTGTGTGTTAAATTCACCGAAGTTAAGATGAGTTAGTGGTCACTGGAATGATACAAATTTCTTATTTGTTTTTCTCTACCCATAGTTTCCCTGTTGTCATATTGCCTGATGAAAATGCACCAGGTAAGCTGTTTAATAATATTTTTACTTTCTATTTGATTGACACTTTTCCTATTAATCAGGAACAAAGAATATGGCTAGCTCTATTACAAATAGATTGCTTCCAAACTTTTGTTCTTTTTCTTCCGAAAATTAATGAAGTTAATGTATTTCATGATAAACATGTATGTTACTGATATTTGATATTCAAGATGCTGCATTATTGTAGAGAGTTTAAAGACTTCTGATAAAAAAGTAAGTGATAAGCACTATATAAGCAAGTAAAATTATTGCCATTATAAGCTAATAAGTGTTTTTGATATGTCTTCCAATCATTAGTTACTATGGATTATGAGGGTGAACCATACATCATCAGTCATGCAGCCCATAAGGGTCAAATGGAGATCCGTATGTTCTGGGTAAGTTTGATGTCATTTATAAAGACACTTAGATTGTTCATGTTTGCAAGTTTGTTTAAAATACAACTGAGAGGGACAGGGAGGGAAAAGTTTAGTCAAACTGTTCTCGAAGGCTCACTTTCCAAAGGATTTTTGTTGTGATGAGGCAAAGGGTGTTGGAATTATTTCCAGCTAATTTTTTAAATGTGCAGATACAGATCCACATCCTCTTCACTATCAAACCTTTTTTTTTAATTAATGGAATACTCAACTTGTGCCAAATTGAATAGAGACTACTAGTATAGGAAATACAGAAATTCCTTTTATTGTGATATGAAAGTGTAGCGAGTTCTTTTATAATGCTGTGATGTTTTGGATGGATCCAATGGACACTAATTTGAAAAATTTAATATATAATACTTCAACTTTGTATTGATTACTGAATTTTGTATTTATTGCACTGGTGTTTAATTGACATTTCCTTTTGAATGATTTGTGGCAAATTATGATTAATCTATTCACTACTTTCAACGGACCCAACATTGTCATCATATCAAAATTTTAAGTCTACGAGGTCTAATACATGTATCATTTTAAATAGGTATCTTTTTTTATATGTATATACATGTGAACCATTTGTAAACACATTTTTTTTTTCAGCCATTGGCTGCCAAATGTGTATTGTTTTTGGAATAAATAAATAAACCATGAATATTCTTAACCTATTAAAATATCAGGGTTCCATTTCGTAGAGAATTGTTATAATGACAAATGGACAGTTGCTATTACAAATTTGTTTTCAGCCAATCAGCTTCAAGGATTTCAGTAGCTTTTAACTATTATTGCAAATTTGTTATTATAATAAATTTTTATGAAACGGGCCCCTGATACATAGCAGATCACCTATGAAGGCATGACTTGCCCTGCCACCATTCAAATACGATATGTTCTTGGTGCCCGTGAGACTAGACAGTGTCTGACTATACCCTGCAAATGCAAATGGTATTTTAATGATTATTAGATCGAAATAACTCTCACGATATCTACATTTCGCTCAAATTTTAGATCCCTGATCGTGAGCAGCACATCGTAGTAGCTGTCAACATTGATATATCTGTTAAGACGATCAATGATTGGTTTGGAACCCACTACTGACAGCATTCTACCGCAGTACTCAGCCCTGGTACTCCCTATTTCGGATACATCAGGGCACATTCTAGGTCTGTCCAGCCTAGTCTACACAGCTGTGCCAGAGCCGGCCACAGTGCATCCAAATTGCTCAGATACAAGATTCACACCACGTCATGTCAGCAGGTCTGTACTCGTGTCTGCTTATCTTGTGGTCTCACCCCAGATGGCCTTGTCCTATGTTGAGAAACTGCATACGGCAAAGTCATGGACAGAACTTATAGTAAGCTACCATATTTTGATAATTTAGATCCTCTCCATCAGTAGAAACATTCAAACTTAGACTGAAACCTATCTTTTCAACTAATCCCTTACATTCTTTTTTCCCTTTTTTTAGATACGTTTTCAAGCATTTCATTAGCTCTTAATTACAGCGCAGTACAATATATGCACATAGTTTCTGCGCTATACAAATAAATATATTATTATTGTTAATAATAATTTAGTACGGGTTTTCAGATTAATATTGAACAGTATTTTTTTTTTCAATTTATTACGGTACTAGAAATATGTAGGGTCAAAGGTTATTTAGGGTCAATATTGTAGTTGTAGTTTATTTTCATGTCGTAGGGCCCTGCTTATATTGCACATCATTGAATCTTTAGTGTCCAAAGCCTTGTTTTATTGTGCAGTGTGAAATGTGTTACTACATGTATGTATGTAATATTTTGTTGGATAATGCTTGAAATGAATTGAAGTGTTTATCTTATTCTATTTCAGTCTCAGGGAAATGCCCACCTCAACGGGACCAAACTCCTTCAAGAAGGGCATGATGGGAGTCAGTAGCCCCTCCGCCTTCAGAGCAACCCTGAGGAAACATGCCTCAAGAGGCACCACCTGGTTGGCAACTCATACAGTATCCATGAAAAGTGGGTATATCCCATGAAAACGTTTGAATATCTCATTCTAAACCTCTTAGAATTACATCACACACTCACAGTGGTTTATTGGGCTTTATTGTTTGTATTGACCATTGTTTAATGAGTACAGACTCAAAATGATATCCAACAAATCGATTTCACAAATACTATGGAGCGTATTCTGAAGTCAGGTTTAACTTAGACCATGGTCTAACTCTGTGCTAAAATTATGGGAAGCCAAAAGTGTCAAAAATTTTATTAAGTTGTATGTTTCTTATATTTACTGTGCTCTCTCCTGATTCTTCAATGGTGAAGACAATCATCTATTTGTACTTTCTAGACAATTATGACTGATTTGAGAGTCAAATGAGCTGAAATATGATATCTCTACTGTTGGTGATTTATGTACCAATTGGCTATCCATACTTAAACCACAACTTTAAACCAGAGTTTAAGTTAAACCCGACTTCAGAATACGGGCCTATGGAAACTTGAGGAAATGATGGTTACAAGAGTGAGCACACACTACATTACATGTATATCTCCATTGAAATTTGATCAAATCATGAGTACAGTTTGTGTCATGACTTACAAAAAAAAATTAGATATCTGACATGGCGCTAAAATTCTAGGCAGAAAATAAGGGTGTTCCATGAAAGCAAATGCTTATCTGACAAGTTGACTGGAAAGAGATAGATACTTGGTGTGAATGATGTCCTCTAACACACCTCAAGAACACTGCTTATTATGAATACATGAATGTAGGAAGGTGTTCAACTCCGACCTAGATGTCACCAACAAGGGGTGAAATGACATTCGAAAGAATTCCAGGATACAAAATGAGGTGGCATCTCACCAGCAAAAATGTCAACATACTCAATGCTTGGAATAAACAAATGACAATGTCAAGTCCTAATATGATCATATCTCATTGCCAATACAACACAAGATGTACTCACTATAATTGCTACCATTTTGTCATGTATCGCCAATACATTTTAAGATATTTAGCATGTGAATTGATACTTTGTGCCTCTTATGATATTTACATAATGTCCATTCTTTTTTTTCTATGAAGCTTGCAATTTAAAACCAGCAATGTGAAGAGGTACATTGATATGTACCATTTTTTGCATGAGTTGTACTCACTTTTGTTGGATACTGTGATATCGGCTGGAAATAATGATGATAATAATAGCTAGTTTTTATAAAGATTTTCCAATATTCTGCTCAAAGTGCTTTCCAGCATATTATTACTCTTATTGATAAAGAGAAATGCAATATTCATTGTATTCATGAACAGAGAGAGAGAATCTAATGAATGGAGTGCAACAAATTTAGTATTTATTTCAGTTAAATCAAAAGAACAGAGATTGATATTGTATTTGTTTTATAGAGATACTCCAAGCTGGAAATAATGAAAGTACAGTATATTTATGTGCACTATTTCAGTTATTCTATGAATGGGGGGGGGGCTTATGGGGTATCTTCTAACATCTTCTCTTTTGATCATGCAATCATGATAAAAAACAGCATACACATCACCCACAACGTAATTGGTTGAAATTTATCATAATTTATACATAAAATCAGAATCTGGCTGTAAATGTTCAGATATATATCCATATTGTTGTGGAATGTCACTTATGATTCTAAATTTAGTTTGAAATTGGCAGTATTAAAATCTTGTGTTTTTCGTGGTTTTTAAAGCTTTTTTTTTCATTGACAACTTTTTGGTTTTTATTAATTGTCAGTGTATATTATGTCTTTCGATTTGCATCTTTATTATTAGTGACAGTATTTTAATTTCAAGTGATACTAGTTTGTTAACCAGTTAAGATGAAAATAATGGTACATTTATGGATTTTGGATAGATTTAGAATTAGTATGGGAATTCTATCTGTTTTCCCCTCCCCTTCCTGTCTTCTGTCCCTTCTCTTTTCCTCTCCTTTTATTATACCTCTCACTTTTCATTTGAGAAAAAAAAAAGATTTACACAATATGCAAGATATTAAAAGAACGATCTAGACTCGACATACGCAAATGCGTTTTTAGTAACAGGGTAGTGGATGACCGGAATAGCCTCCCCCAAGAAGTTGACTTGGGCTCATCAATGTATTCAAATTAAGACTCGATATGTTTTGATGGTCTGAGCGTTTCAATCTTCAATGATCAAAACCATCTCTACCCTCCACGTGTGCAAGTTTTTGCTCTTGTATAATAACGCATCGTATGGAGATGGATGACTGTAATTTCAGATGAAGAGATCGAGGTCAACAGGATTACCTCACCTCGTAACATGATGATGATAATGTGGGGTGGTGTCTCATATCATTCTGAACACTTGTAAGAAGTTGCTTTTATTCATTGTGCTATATATAAGTTCTTAAGGGTACTTCTAATAGTATGCTAAATATCGGAATACTGGTTTAAGAAAAAAAACAAATGAGTACAATATACTTGCAAATAGGTTTAGACTTCAAGTTCCAATTTATTTTTTATAAATAGCACAGATCCTGTCACTGACACAGAACTTGCAGTGTAAACCTGCAAATCATAAAAAATAATGAATACCATCAAATTTAGAACCATAGAATCAAAGTCACATTTTGTCCATGGATTGAAGAAATTTGATTGAAGACTTTTTTGGAAAATACAAATTATTGCCATTTAAAGTTCCACCCCAACAAAATGTTGAGTTCAATAAAAACAAATTAAAAAATCAGATGTACAAGTAAGAAATCATGACATTTGTTATTGGTAGCAGGCAAATGAAGAAATTTTGATGTCAAATACTATCTTTTGTATACATGTCATAACAATATAATTGATAACTCCCATAAATTTCCCTTAATACACATATGTTCTTGTTCTATCAATAAAAACAAACGGTACTACTCCATAAGGCATGGACATCATAATGATTCACTTGATTGATTTTCAAATTCAGATTGTTTTAAGGTTTTAAAAACGTGAGTACTATCCTAAAAACTTGACTGTACAATTATAAGAATCAATATATTCTTGACTGCGATCAAGGTACAAGATTGTTAAGTTCATATGGCAAGAATGAGAAGGATTGCAACACGCATACAATTACAATCTACATAATTATTCAATTAAACAATATTTTTGATATATATTCTCTGAATACAATATAATTATCACACAACAGACATATTGAATACCTATCTCACATATAATTCAACACATAAAGACGTATTTCTTCCTGAATCTAATAAAATCAGGGGCTTGTTGCATAAAACTTTGTGATCAAAATCAACCCCAAACAGAAATACAAATTCATTATAAAACCAATCAATTCAGCTGATGGGTTGCATTTGATTGAAAGTTTCATGCATCAGGTCCCAAGGTGACCAGTACTGAGCTCAAAATAGACCATAAGGATTCTTGGCAAAAAACATACATAAATAAATTCTTTGAAATGCATACACAATTTTACACATTATTCATGATATCACACAAAAACAAGAAATGTATGCCAAATAACCCATGACAAAGATCTAATAAATACTGAAAAGTACCAATCATGAAAAAAAATACAGATTATAGTAGAAACTTAAACTTTTCATCATTTAGTAAAGAAATAGTTTTTGTTTGAAAGAAGGATATCTATATCACATTAGCTGCCACCTCACATTTTTAGTACACTTCAATTTCCAGTAAAACACTGTTGGCAAGCATTCAAAATACCTCATACTCCTAGTAAATAAATTATATATTGGTCTTGTTCCCCCCCCCCCAAAAAAAGAAAGAAATGAAAAGAAATATACTAGTTAAAAAAAGTAATAATAATGATGATAATAGAATATGAATTGTATTTAAAACACAAAGTCATGAAAATATTTAAATCATAATAATGCTATACAATCCCAGAATGATGTTCATTACAATGCCCCACTGAAATGTAAGAAGAGCAAGAAAAATTATACCAAACACTCTTTTATATTACTGTGGGCTTCTAGAAGAAAATAAGATGTATGGTTTATACAAGTTAGATCTATGTATTGGAAATGGAGAAGAAAAAAATTACTGCTTGCAAATTCTTTCAAAACAACTGACACTTCATTAAAGACATAATGGGATTTTTGTTTCAGAATAATGCATTGATAATGACTGGTGCTGCTTTTTAAATACCTAATAAGACCTTGAGAGATGGATTCAGTTCCCCCCCCTTCCCCATTGACATTTATCACAATTAATATGTAACGAGAAAAGTGTGCAATGATAAATACCATGTATATAGATTATTTCATATGCATATTTCAACAATTTAAAACGAGGAAATTTTATAAGAATATTTTTTATGTTAATCATGTAGGAAAAAGATTATTTTCATGCAACGTTGAAAATGATTGTACTTATATACATTCCTTTGTTATTTAAGTGTGAAAATAAAATCAATCAAAAGATCAAATCAATATTCAAATAGTACTGTTAGATTTCTATTTTAGTTGTATAGAAAGCTACAATAAAGTCAGTCCTGAAATGAATAGTGAAGATAGTATACAAATATACCAGGCTTTGAGTAAGTATAGCGGAAATTATTCATCCGAGGTTGGACTGGCATTACTAGTAATTTTGCCAGTACAACCAAGGATGAATAATTCCCTCTATACTTTCGAAATAAAGGCCAGGAATATTTGTTTTATATCCTACTTTAATAAGTTAGAGCAATAGATCTTGAAAATCTAGTTCTTGTGCTCGTTTAGTTCATACTTTTTCATCTGAACCAAACGCTGCGCTGATTGATCTATTTCTCCTGCGCCGTCACGGAATAGCAAAATTTCTTCAGTAGGCATTTCATTATCAACATCATCAGAAAATATTGAGAATATGTTTGGTCACATGATGCTATTTAAACCAATGAGCACACAGGATTTAATTTATGTAGGATATAATGGTGTCTATGATAAATCAACCTTACTATTGGACTGTACCCATTTTCTGCTTGTCTATCTTATCTGTAAGTATGGGTTAAGATGAACTTTGGGATGTCCTTAGGTGTCGAGAAAGAAAGTCTATCCAACATTCCTTATTTTTTGTAATATGATCTCTCAGTCTATAAGAACATGAAAAACCCTTTTGTATCTTGTAAAAATAATTTGTATAGCCCAGCCACTATATAGATATACTCTACTGAGCTTTGGTTACTCCTATTGCTTCTACAACTTCATAAAAACCAATGGTCTACTTAAACACTGCCCTACACAGATGTGTCTTCAATAATGTTTTGAAAGCAGGTATAGATTGGGCCGTTCTAATTCTAAGGAGGAGTTGGTTCCACAGTTTTGGAGCTGCGTAGCTGAATGTACAGTCTCCAAGAGTTGGCTTTGGTTTTAGAGTAGGGTATTTTCAAAAGTAATCACTTCACAGGTAATGTGAAGTTGATGGCAATTTCATGACACCATATGCAGCAATTTGAATCTAAGACAAAGGCCAAAGGGTGTTCAGGAGCTTGATATAGCAATCTGGGCATAGCATAATGAAAGGGTCTATTAACCCTATCTAGGCCGGGGTATTTGGGGAGTTCCTATGGCCGGGGGGGGGGGGGGGGGCCTCCCAGGCCCCCCCTAAGATCTCGGCCGTCGACCGCACGGTCGCGCCGAAAATTGGCACGCGGGTTGCCTGGGACATAATCTACAAGATTGTATAGTAATTTATTTCATGCGAATTGCTATTAAGTGATTATGCTAATTTATGCGTAATTAGTATGCAAAATCATACTTTTTCCTCTAACTCCCTAAATAAAGCTCCAAATGTACTAATTTTTGGTATAGAAACTCTTTGTGGTGTCCTTAGCAAGTGTACATGAAAAAATTTGTGATATCAAATTATTTTTTTATGTATTATATTGTATTTTGCAATTTCTTATGTATTTCTTTGTTTTTTTGACCTTTTGTTTTTCATTGTTTTTTCAATGAAATTTGTTGGGGACTCTTCTGTGATCATAAAAAGCATAAAATGAATACATTTAGACTAGCAAAACTAAAAATAATCATACATTTATGTATTTTGGTTGAAAACACAATTTGCATTGACTTTGTACACAAAATCACGTTTTTGAGCAATTTTCGGTCTGACATGCACTTACATAATGTTGCGTAATTTCGGAACCACGTACCCGGGTGAAACAAAATTGGTCTCAAAAGTTGCGCAAGACTTGAAAGTAAAAAGTCAGCAAGCGGCGCGGTCAAAAAATTTCGCACGGCGAAAATATCGCGCGATTTGTTGAGGGGGGCCTCCCAGGCCCCCCCCCCGGCCTAGATAGGGTTAATAGAAGCACTATCTTTTGTACATGGAGATGTCATTGAATTCACTGTGAGATGTCATATCAGATTACTCTTTGTATCTATATAAATTGTATAGCTTATATAATTTATAAAAGGACAATTCTACTTCAGAAAAATGTTGATTTGAATCTATATATAAATTGAAACAAGTATAACACTGCAAATTTCATCAATATTGGATGTAAAATGAGAAAGTTATGAGATTTTAAAGTTTTGTTTATTTTTCACAAAACAGTGATATGCATAACTCAGTGACATGCAAATGAGACAGTCTATGATGTCCCTCACTATTTCTTTCACTTTTCATTGTTTGATTTATACAATATTTTAATATTTTTACAGAATTGACAATACGCACCAACTTAACTTTACCAAAAAAAGTGTTAAAACCATGGTAATTCCACATGTTCAAGGTGGAATAAAACTTTGACATGACAATGGGGAGAAAATTCAGTGATGATGGTCATCACTACTCTCTAATACCCTTTTTGTCTCCTTGTTTCTAGTGTTGTTGCATGTCTCTGGTCTATATTATGGTTGTTCCACTTTATATGTTTGTCATTTTGCCTCCGACGAAGATATTGCTAGGATCGAAAGCTTAGGCCCCTTTTGACTCTAATTTACTCCATTGGCTCTCTAGTTTTCAGCAGCTTCTTTTTGCTATTTTTCTGAAATTCAGCGAAACTTTAAAATTTCATATCTTCCTAATTTCATATCCAATTTTGATGATTTTTTTCAGCATTATGCTTGCTGGATTTTTCTCTTTCAAAATCAACTTTTTGGTGGGATGTACTTGTCATCTATATTTCTTCACAACCAGATATCGATCTTCAAATGATCTTGGAGACAAATTGAACAGTGAATCATAATAAGTTACAATTAGGCACCTCACGTGGCTTCTCATAGTAAATCGGGGGAGCATTTCACCAACATTTTTATCCGACAAGTTGTCAGATCTGACATATCTCCTGGATTTTGATTGGCTGAGAGGCAATGTTACTATGGTAACTGTCAGATAAATCGGGACTTGTCAGATAAAACGTCTTAACAAGTCCTTTCATGAAATGCTCCCAGGATTACCAACAACATCATACATGAAATATCACTCAATTGATTAAACATAAAGACTGTCTCATATCAGCCTTCGTTGGAATTTTGACAAGCATATGTATAGAATCAATGTTGTTTATCAGAAACAGTGGAAACGACCAATAGAAGCTATTTAATTCCCAATGGGCCAGAATAATTCGCTAAGTCCCAAATAAGCAGGTATATTGTTTGGGAGTCGCTTTTTCAGAGTCTGGTATCATTGAATTGTAATCTACTACTCATAAAAGCTCATGACAGACTGATTTCAAGGCAGTCTAAACGGGACTATATCACTGATATGAATACTCTAATCCTGTTAGAATATTCTAAGAATGTTCAGTAGTTGACTGAAATGTGAATTACATGTAAATAGAATGTACAACATGGAATAATTTTCCTGGTATCGCATCGCAATTTGCTCTACATTTTTGAAAGACAGCTATGCTTAAAGTTTTTTGTATAGCATATTTTTACATAGGACTGTACATTACTTAGTTGAGAGCTTTTCTCTTATGACTAAAAATGCTATTCAAATACATCTGTAAAGCAAAATTATTCCCTGTACAATATTCACACTTGGGCAAGATTTGATGCATAATAATAATATTCCGCATTTATATAGCGCTTAACACATCAGAACGACATCTGTAAGCGCTTGACCCCGGTCATCAGATCCTTGCATGCTCGCATACAAGCACCTTCTCCACTCCCTGGGGAGCATTCCAACATTAGTTCCATGATACAATCGCTAGGCATACTACATAGGCTTTCGCATCCTACCGGGTACCCATTTAAAACCTGGGTGGAGAATGCAAAATGTGGATTGACGCCTTAACAAAGGACGCTAGGACATGGTGGGATTCGAACACACGACCCTCCAATTACAAGGCGAGAGTCAGAACCACTACACCACGGTGCTTCCACGCCAATCATCCAATCATTCAAGGACAATAAAAATACATGAATATAATAGAATATAGTACTGACAAGAGTCCAGTGACATAGAATATACAATCAATTCAATGATTGATTACAACATTGGGCATATTATTGATTGTATAATCTCATGTAACAAGGTACAGGGCCCAATCGTCCATAATGGTATTGTGTGACACACACAAATCAATTGTAATCATACTGAGGTGCAATTTCTAGTAGGGTATGGTGCATTGGTTGGATAGGACTCCAGGGGTGAGGATAGAACAACCCCTGAATCAGCTGCAGGATAATAGTAGGTACCAGAAGCACCTGACGGTAAGGGGTAGGGTGCCGAGGGTTGTGGGTGGGGTGCAGGAGGTGGTAGGTGTGTTTGAGGGTAGGGAGCTGTGGGTGATGCGTAAAGTCTCTGATTGCATTGTTCCCCCGATGGACTGATGCCTTCAAAACCTACAGATCTATAATTTCTGATTTCATCATATGATGGGGGCGGCAGTAGACCCACTGCATCCACTGCAGGTTGGATATTGTTCTGTTCTGGTGTACCTTCCCTTGGTACAATTACATCAGCCAAAGGCACGGCTCCTGGACTAGGGACATCCTCGGTGGGGACTGCCCTGTGTTGCGATGGTGTCCTTTTATTGCACTTCAAACAGCAAAGACAGAGAAACAGAACTCCTGCTAAGCATCCAACACCGATTCCCACCATCACTCCAACCGATGGACCACTACCTGAGAATGATCAATCCAAATATTTTCATTTCATCTATAGAGCAATCCGTCGCAGTTTTAAATCCATTCAAAACTATAAAGATCAGTTAAATTCCTTTTCATTTTAATTACATTATTCTCACAGTATTGTTTAAATGTTTAGTAATCTTCCTGCTTATGGGAGATCCCTAAAATTACATATTTATTATCTTCTGTGTGTATACCAATTGCTTATTAAGATCAGGGGACCGTTTCATGAAAGTCAGTAATGACAAGTTGTCTTTCTCTGACAGTTACCATAGTAACAGCCAGAGCCAGTACCTTTCAGCCAATCAAACCAAAGATTTCACTGAAATTGTCAGCACTGATAATTTAGTCAGTGCTTATATATGGGTTGCCCGTCAGTATTAATCACTGGACATGAATAGAAGAAATAACACATTAAAGCTTCATATGTGCTGGACAATATAAAGCCTGAAATGGGAAGTTGTCAGAGCCTTAAATTGCAACAAAAGCCTAAAATTTTGCATCTCGGGTCAAAATCACTGCAGTGCACACAATAGTCGAGCTATTCCCCCCCAAAAGTCTCCTAAAGATGTCTTAAATTTCAAGTAAATAAAGGCAAATCCTAAATTTTAATACCCAAAATAGCTGATTTCATAAAAGTAAAAATCTACATAACAGGGATGTAGTCGAGGCTGGCCTTGCCTCAAGTCACTTGTACAAAGTCTATTGGTGGAAGTTTTGTCCAGCAGCCTTTTGACCTGGAAGAATCAGCCTTGACTACATCCCTGCTAGATCAAATACACAGTACTCATATTAATGGCATGATGAATGAAGTGAGTACAAGCACAAGAGTCACATTTGACCTTAATAATGGAGTTTTTTTTGCAACAGCTACGCAGACGTTTTCTGAAATGCAGAGAATCTATTGTCGAATGCCCTTCATGAATAAAACAACTGACATATTTGCATTTTTTTTTTAGTTTTGAACTGCAGACATGTGTTGGTCCGGTACACCAATTTTCAACAAAGACCTCCCTGGTTTTCATTGTGATTTGACTTGCATTTTCAATGCATTTGCTGCGTGCTAGGATTGATTCTGCTTTGCAGTGAGAAAACTCACCGAGTGATACAAGAACCCATTTGTCTTACCTTTGACATAGCACTCAATGCCTATATCCTCTGAGTGTTGGCAGTCATGCACTCCCCAGCCATTGTGAACGCAGTACTCCAACCGCTCTTCATCTCCGATGCATTCTACCGTATCCAAAAGTATTGCTCTGGACTCCCCGTACGTCCCGTACCCATGATCAGCCGCCATGAAGTAAGCTCCGTTCTCAGTAAACCCAAGCTGCCTGCAAACCACTTGAGTGTCCAGTGCATCCCAGCCATCATCACAGATAGTGCCCCATTGGTGATCGTGGTAGACCTCTAAACGGCCAACCTTGTCCGAGGGTCCATCCACCAGGCGCACTGACATATCACCTGGATTTGATCAAGATGAATTCATATTCAGGACATTCTTCTTCACTCGTATCATCCTTATTGGTTCACGCTACACCCTTCGTTCTACTTTTCTGGGTTCTTCCATTCTCTCTCTCTCCCTCTGGTTAAATTGATCATGTAACCCTACTTGTGGATATATTATAAAAATATATCAGGCTTTAAGAAAGTTCCAAGTTACGAACAACATCATGAGGGACTGGTGACCCTTTCTTATGCTTAATCAGATTCTAAATTATTGATATTCTCCTCGGCTTATTGAGTTGAATCCCAATCTTCACAGATTTATAATTTTGTTATTTGTGAAGATTAAATAAAAAAAGTTCACTGCCATTGTGTTAAAACGGGCAAATCTGATTTGGCACAAGAAAGAATCATCAGTTGTGTGCATTCAATTTGTGCGTAAAGTCATGCATAACTTAAGAAAAGATTTTATAAGACACGATTCTCGGTTTAATTTCTTGAAATGGTTTCCCTTAAATCAGTATGGAAGATCACTTCTCTTCACAATCTCCTGGCCTGGTTTTCAGAACCACTTCACTTGAAGCAGTCTTGTTGCTACGGAAATGCTCTTAGTAGGGTCCCATGCTTTGCACAGTGTGGAGTAATCCGCACAATGTGTGCAAAGATCTATTCCGGGAGAACGTTGTGTCCTCACCTATGCTTAAAGATAAATTCCAGTATTGATAACGATCTCAAAATGAGTTTTTACAGAATCTAATATAATGACCACCCAATTGTCTGTTTGTATGAATAAAAAATATGTGCCAAAGGATTCTGGAAGAAATTGTGTAATTGCTGAGAAATAAGCGCGGATTTGGTCACTTCCGTCGGGTCTTTATTCCAGCAATAATAATACACTGTCCCACGTGTGCCTATCTGTGTTGGTGATCTTCAGTGTGAATATTTTTCGGCATAGATTTCAAGATTTCACAAAGTTCAGTTTATGTAACTGTACCAGATCTAGATCCTCGATGATATACTGACGATTAAACCTCGTTTTACAGACTTTCTCATGAAATCAGTGTTTATTGCAACTACTGGCATTTCTTTTTAAACTAAATTAACAAGGCAAAGCGATATTGAAAACCACATCACAAGGTGGGTTTCCAACCTTGGAAGACAAGATTGCTTCCAAGACTGTTTTGAGCGTTCCAATGACACGTTTAACTAGTTTCCACCAAACTGGTTTCCACTAAACTGGTTTTAGTACTGTAATGAGAACAGGGTCACAGATGCCTTGAGATGCCTTACCAGACCTTGCTAAGCATCTGACGCCTACATCTTCAGAATGCAAACAGTCATGATGATCACTACTACCGCGGGGACAGTCAGTCAATGCCAGCTCAGCACCACTGCATTGCATATTATCCATCCAAATTCTCCCATAACCTCGCCCAAATGAGGCTTCTCCGTACACCGAGTGAACCCCTGGATAACCAAGCTGACGACAGGCCACTTTACCATCGTTCATATCAAATTCATCATCGCACACTGTGCCCCATTCATTGTTGAGGAAAAGCTCTAGCCGCCCCTCATTGTCCGTCTCCCCATCCATCAGTCTAAGTGTTTGGTTGCCCTCTGAAAGAAAATAATAATTATACGAGACTGTAGAGGTATTTTTTTAGAGCTACAGGGCTCAATGTGACAGCTAATTAAAACAAAATTAAATCCTACAAATTATCTGAAATATGAAACGACATATTCTTTACTGATTGTGGAAATTTTACTGCAGAGAGGATGAGGGGCGTCTGTGTATAATGTGGTCAGAGACGATTTGATGACCACCCTTTTCAGACCTCAATTTTAGTTCTCTAGATACTCAATTCCACTCCAAAGTTGCTAAGGCACTCCAGATATACATGTAAGCTCGCTCTATAACATAGCATGAGCACCCTATTTTGCATATTCATTGACCATGTTTTTCTTTCTGCCCGATAGATCACAGCTTTCAAGACCCTTTATTTCAAACATTGCAACCAGTTCCTTGTACCATCATTTTTGAGGTTTTATGAGGCACACCTCCGTTAAATTAGAATTTGAGTGCGCCCCCTGCATGGACAAATGTCTGAGTTTAAGATGTTTACTTATTAAGTGTTTGAGATATTAGCCCTACTAGTCACCATGGAAAAAGAGGATGTTGAATCACCACCTCAACAAAGCGGTCACTAAAGTAGCAAGTACAAATAAATTGAGGGCATTTGATAAAACTTTTCATGAAAATACCTGGGAACAATGCACACCTGACTCCTGCATCATCTGCATGGTCACAAACGTTGGCTCCCCAGATATCATGATGGCATTCATCAAGTCTCTTCTCGATGCCGCTGCAACGAACAACGTCAAGCCAGATTTTCCCTGTACCTTGTCCACTGGCGAGTCCTACCATATCAACGCCTGGGTAACCAAGTTGTCGACAGGCTACCAAACCGTCGACCATGTCCCATTCTGTAAAGCAGACTGTACCCCAAGCCCCGAGATGGTAAATCTCAAGACGCCCCTCGTTTACGTCCTTTCCTCCGGTCAATCTCAGTGATCCTTCAGAGTCTGATAAATAAAAGAAAATATGCAGTAATATGAAAGCAGGCAGTTTATAAATACTCATGCATACCAATAGACAATGAATAATCTGAATGTTGACACTGTGCTTTCCCTCCTTGATAACATGGGCGGAAATCCCAAGAGGGGATTTTTGTCTCGTCCACCAGAGGTGAAGGCGAGACTTATGGATCCAAATGTTGCCCGTCACAAACCTAATGACACATAACTCCGCAACCGAAAGTAGCTTTTCAAGCAAACTTGGATGGTAGATGGACTTGGGGGACCTGCATGTTATGCTGCAGTCAGAGGTCACATGGTAAGGTCAAAGGTCATTTCCAGGTCAACGTTAAAGTTTACATACAAGACTCTTATGACACCTAACTCTACAACCGTAAGTCACTTTTCAACCAAACTTGGTTGGTAGATGGACTTGGGGGACCTGCATGTTATGCTGCAGTCGGAGGTCACATGGTAAGGTCAAAGGTCATTTTTTAGGTCAACGTTAAAGTTTACATGCAAGACTCTCTTATGACAAGTGTTATTCCATTCAAGTCATTTCACAATGAAGTTTCGATACAATTGTTGCGTGCTCTCGCAAATCACGATATTTATGGTTATTTTCATAAGTGGGTGAGACACAAAATCGCTTTTGCCTTGTTTGAAAGGGGGGACACAATATCAAATCCCCCCCCCCCCTTTTTGTGGAAGGAGCAAAAAAGAAGGGGGGGGGGAGAAAAATAGAAAAAGGGAAAAGAGAGGAGAAAAAGTGGAAAGACATCTTTCATGTCACTGTATAAAATTTTTGCTCACGCTTCCTGCATTGCCTGTTCTATGAGATACATATCTCACTCACATTTTGACAGGTGAGTCATGTATACCTATATAAATTCTAACAAACTACATAAAATCTCCCATTCATGACAGTTAATAAAAAACTTCAGCTCGCGATTTGTGCTCACATTATTTTTGTTAAAAATATATCAACCCATGCATCCTATTTATAAAATCCAGTTTTCTGGCCGTAATATATATCAACAAATTTCACGCTCTCATGAGGCTTCTTAGATTTAAAAGTAAGATAACATTTTCATGAATTCCTAATAATCAAATTGTTCCTTTCATCTCGTACTTAGGAAGAGGAATAGGCAGATAGTCATCATTTTCATATGACAAAATATCCTTAGAATATCCCAGTCCTAGGTCAAAATAATAATCCATATCAACTTCAGAATTTTCCTTCTCAGGGCTTAAAAGAGTGCTCAACCTTTTTCTGATTGGAATATCTTATAGTTTTTAGCTTGCACTTAATGCTCACATTTTCATAACAAAATGTATTTAATACCCAGATTTTAGGTCTAAATCTAATACCCTTTTCATAAGAGTAATGCGGATAATTCAATAAAAATTCTGTACACAAACTCCGAAAAAAGCCGCATTATTTTTACGAGCGCCCGTCCTGAAAAAGGCGGATAATCGTCATGACAACTGGACACGCCCCCTCCGATGCGGTTGTGTTGGAAAAGGGTGACCTTGTGACCGCACCATGGCAATTATCCCCATTATTTGGAAATGCGTTCATGAACTCAAAATCTTGTCCCGATGCTGCTATTATACGGATAATAGCAGCATCAAAATAATGTGGATAACTCTGGTCCTCCTCCAATTTTACGACCAAATTATGCTGCTATTAGCCGAATAATTGGGTTTATGAAAGGGGTATAAACAAGCACAAGTTTATTGAGATACGCATCTTGTTCTTTATTCAAAACGTGCTTAAAGGACAAGTCCACCCCAACAAAAACTTGATTTGAATAAAAAGAGAAAAATTCAACAAGCATAACACTGAAAATTTCATTAAAATCGGATGTAAAATAAGAAAGTTATGACATTTCAAAGTTTCGTTTCATTTCACAAAAACAGTTATATGAATGAGCCAGCTACATCCAAATGAGAGAGTCGATGTCATTCACTCACTATTTCTTTTGTTTTTTATTGTTTGAAATATGAAATATTTTGATTTTCTCGTCATTGTCATGTGAAGTGAAGTTTCATTCCTCCCTGAACACGTGGAATTCCATTACTTCAACATTTTGTGCTTCAGACAAGGAGGTCCCAATCGTCAAATTCGTAAAAATTGAAATATTGTATAATTCAAACAATAAAAAACAAAAGAAATAGTGAGTGAGTGACATCATCAACTCTCTCATTTGGATGTAACTGGCTCGTTCATATAAATATTTTGTTAAAAATAAGCGAAACTTTGAAATGTCATAACTTTATTTTACATCCGATTTTGATGAAATCTTCAGCATTGTGCTTGTCTGATTATTCTCTATTGATTCAAATCAACCTTTTTCTGAGGTGGACTTGACCTTTAAGTTATCCAGTTTCAGAGCAGAATAACTTTTCTGCTCCTGCTTTACACTCGCATTATTAGTTTAGGAAGATACCCAATCATCATCCTCTTCCTGATTTACAAAACATGATTAGTGTGTCCCGTTTTTAGGTCTAATTATTTTTTTTCCTGTAAATTATACCTATCCTATTAATTAATGAATAAAAAGAGTGCTTAGAATGTCCAGATTTTAGGTCGGAGTGTCAAAAATTGTCAGCTTGCGCCTCACACTCACATTTCATTCTTAAAATATGAATCACCTTCATGATTAACTAAACAGGCCTTGACAGGTCCTTTTTGATCAGACCAAAACGTATTAAATATATTCAAATAAACTTTGAAAGTAATGACAGCAATTTAATAATTACCTCTAACATGGCCAAAGTTCATTGACCTTAAGTGACCGTTGCCTTAATCATGTGACCTGAAATTCGCACAGGATGTTTAGTGATATTTGATTACACCTATGTCCAAGTTATATGAATCAGATCCATAAACTTTTAAAGTTATGATGGTAATTCAACAGATACCCCCAACTTGGTCAAACTTCATTGACCATAAATGACATTTTACCTTGGTCATGTGACTTGAAATTCAGGCAGGATGTTCAGTAATATTTGACTACCCTTATGGCCAACTTTCATGAACTAGGTCCATATACATTCGAAGTTATGATGACATTTCAAAAACTTTACCTTAGGTTAAGAATGTGATGTTGATTCCCCCAACACGGTCTAAGTTCATTGACCCAAACTGACCTTTGAACTTGGTCATGTGACCTGAAACTCATGCAAGATGTTTAGTACTACTTGGTTAAACTTATATAAAAAGTTTCATGAACTAGGTCCATATACTTTCTTATGTATGCTATCATTTCAAAAACTTAACCTTCAATTAAGATTTGATGTTGACGCCACCGCCGTCAGAAAAGCAACGCCTATAGTCTCACTCTGCTACATGTATGCCGGCAAGACAAAAATGATCACCTTGATGATCAACACAGATATGCACGTGGAACAGAGTGTTATCATTGCATGGAAAAATGTTGTGCTTATTTTGCTAATTTCTCAACATTAAATAATTGCTTGCAGAATCGTTTGACACATATTTTTCAAACCACGTATGCAGCAGACACTAGGGTGGTCATTTTATTGGATTCTAAATACAAACTCATTTTATAGTCACTACAACTGGTATTTATCTTTAATCTCGTTGCTTTGTATAAAGAAAAGTGAATAACATAAATCAAAAGACACCATGTAACTAACATTCTTGACATCTGACCCCTACATCTTGAGTGCAATCATCACTCCCCCAGGTGCGACGATGAAAGCAGTACAACAATGATGTCTCCGTCCCTGTACAGCTCACTTCAGCTAGCTGAACTAATCCAGTTCCTTCACCGTACACGGCGCCCTCGGAGAACGTTTCAGATACTCCTAAATAGCCAAGCTGGCGACAGACCACCATAGATTCATTGTCATCCCAATCATCACTGCACACTCTTCCCCATTGCGCATACATATAGATTTCCACCCTCCCTTCAGAAGGTGTTGATCCTCCGACAAGCCTCAGGTCTGGCAAAAAAAAAAAAAACAAGATCAGGAAAAATTGAAATCACATTGAATGATAGGAAGGCAACTTAAATCCCCCCCCACACCCAAGGCCCTGGGAATGATTTTCAAATAGGTTGTGCTGTGGGTCTTGTTAAGGGGATTTTCATCAGTACTGCCGGATTTTTTTTAAATAACTAACAAAAACAAATTCCAATTGATATTAGGTAGCAATATGGATAGCAGCAAAATGTGTTATAGGAATAAGGTATATGTAAGTGAAGAGACTGAGGATGCTTGAAAGAAAAAGATATACTTATATGGGTGTATTAATGTTTAGGTATATTACGGTATGTATGTGCGTGTATATTTATGCATTGATATGTATCTCGCATCTAATATTTCATCCAAGATTGGTATTTTTTGTTTCTGTTTTTTTTCTGGGTTTTTTTTTACCTCGTTGTTACTATGTTAAATGTTGTATTATTTTTTTTTCTTATGTTTCTTTGTTTTTGATGATGATCCTTCAATGTCAGGATTTTTATATCAATAAACTTTTGAATTTGAATTTGAATTCAGAATAATATTAACAAAAAGAAAGGTTATTGCTCCAAAATCTGTCATTTGCAAGGATTATTTTTTTAAGGGGGGGGGGTCGTCAACCTGATATCCAGAGGATGCTGCCTACATGTAAATACCATACTAAGCACCCCAACTTAAGGGCTATGTACAAATTATCTTGTCCATGACATTTGCTTCAAAGGGAAAAAATTACTGATTGAAACTCTGCACACTACAGCCAAACATTTAAAGGACAAGTCCACCCCAACAAAAACGTGATTTCAATAAAAAGAGAAAAATTCAACAAGCATGATGAAAATTTGATTGATTGATGAAAATTTCATCAAAATCGGATGTAAAATAAGAAAGTTATGACATTTTAAAGTTTCGCTTCAATTCACAAAACAGTTATATGAACAAGCCAGTTACATGAAAATGAGAGTCGATGATGTCACTCACTATTTCTTTTGTTTTTTGTTTGAAATATGAAATATTTTGATTTTCTCGTCATTGTCATGTAAAATGAAGTTTCATTCCTCCCTGAAAACATGGAATTCCATTATTTTAACGTTTTGTGCTTCAGGCAAGGAGATCCTAATCATCAAATTCGTAAAAATTGAAATATTGTATAATTCAAACAATAAAGAACAAAAGAAATAGTGAGTGACATCATCCACTATCTCATTTGGATGTAACTGGCTCATTCATATTACTATTTTGTTAAAAATAAGCGAAAGTTTGAAATGTCATAACTTTCTTATTTTACATCCGATTTTGATGAAATCTTCAGCATTGTGTTTGTCTGATTTTTCTCTATTGATTCAAATCAACATTTTTCTGAGGTGGACTTGACCTTTAAACCTAACTTTACATGTATTATCATCACATTCCTCTGATCCAACACCATAAATCCACGTCAAACCCCCGTAACAGATTCGCTGCACCAGCTCATGGCTTTGGTGAGCACTGTCGTATATCCTGATAACGAAATCCTCGTTGGAGGAACCAAGGTATTTCGCTCCCAAGCCCTATCAATAAGACTAGGTCTTATACTCTTATGTAACACTTTTCCTCCGCAGGTGTAAGCCCAAGTGTTAGACCATAAACAACAAATTTGATATATATTATTACTCAACAGTGTAGTACGCCTTTCGGAATTAAATTCTTTGATATTTAATCAAGTTTTCAAAGGCATATTGTATTTTGAAATCCAATGTTATTCTGTTTTCAGTTTCAAACCAAGAAAATCGGCCCAAACATAAAGAAACTATTAAATAGAAATAAAACGACTGCATGCATGCGGAGATGTAGGCAAGATTCCTATCACTTGACACTTAATATCGTTTCCAAATTGTTTGATTCACTTATTTTATTCATCATGTTTTAGTAAGTTTTGTGTACATTGGAATTATTAACATAATGTGTAACCAGTTAATAAAATATTCTGAGTTAAATGGCTTGAAAATTAATTTCTAGAATGAGAAAAATAGCATTATTTATTACTAGCGCCGTAGCGGCATGAATGAGTGCACTAAATGAGAATTTAAATCCTCGCTCTGATCTGGAATGACCTCTCTCTTAGAATGATTACCAGTGTGCTGTTATCAAGTGATTTAAACCATGTGCAAGATGGATGTGTGTTTCACAGAAAATGTTATATAGGGCCACTCATTCAATGAACAAGGTTATGATAACCTTGTTCTCAGTTACATCCCTATGCCATGTGTGGCAAAAAAATTGGTGGCAATGTTTGGCTTAATTTCTCTTTTTATATGGGACAAATGCTTGATTTTCTTACACTGTCAGTTTTCATTACAGCTATTTATCATATAACTTGGCTCTTATGTAAATTTAATTCTTTCAATTATTTTTTTCTTAATTAAATACAGAGATTGAAAAATGAAAATTTTCTTGCCATATTACTTTCCACCAATAGAGGGCGTACACAAAAATATGCCAAAATTTCATTTTTTTGAGCGCTCTGGTGAATACAAAAATTATTCCCAACTTACTAATGAAAAATAAAATGCAACTGTATGGAAATCAGTAATTTTGGTCACAAAGGTGATATTTTAATAATTTTTTAAAGTGTGTGCTATGTACAGCATTGGCATACCATAGTCTTACCTGTAGATTCCCCACAGGCAGGATGGTTGCAGTGAACAAGTGTATAGGGTCTACCATCGTATATGTGTGCATAAGAATTGTACATGGAAATGGTCGTGCTTGTTCATATTTTACCATACTTACCATAATTTCCTTGAGCAAAAATTGTCGGGAAAGGTACAATCAAAAACAGAAAGATGCAGCTTACAAGGCCAGTCATCAAATACATCACTTTTCTGGACTCGACTGCACTGATGCCTTCACTCTAAGAGCGAGAGATGTACCACGGGTCGCTCGACATGCATGGGTTCACGGGCCGCGCCGGCGATAATATCGATACAGGCATGCAGCGCCGCACATAAATCGTCGATTCGGCCTGATTTGGCTCAGCTCAGCTAGCTAGCTGCGAGCGAGCGCTTTCGACATGAAAGGTGGGCGTGGCAAAAGGGGCGGGTCACATGTGTGGTTCATTATCTTTTTGCAATCTCGAGCAATTAAAAATGTTAGCTTTCTTTTTCATTCTATTAAATCTGCCGATGAATGTACAAAACGTGTAACTAGATTAATGCGGTAGATCGTGTGATACTATTTTTGCCACTGATTAGAATATAAATACCGCAAGAGAAGAGGTAACATTTCTCATAGAATTGATAATTGGGATAATTGCTAAGAGTAAGACTAAGTCAGAGCAAAGAACCGGTACTCATGAGACAAATTAAAACATTTCTCATTGGCGTACCGTGGGTCACGGCATTGGGGAGGCACCAGCAAAAATTGTGAGTCAATTATAGAGTGCGCAAAGCGCACTCAGTTGCCAGGTATACTGACCTAATAAAAGACATCTTAAAAGACATCTTTAAGGACAACTCATTAAAGGGATATGTATCTCATTGGTCAAATAATGCGAGCGCGAAGCGCGAGCTAAAAATTTTTGATCTTCAGACCTGTAAAGGGACATTATAATCAATTTTTTGTAATGAAAGGTAACTGCCTCGCTTAACAATGTGAGCGTGAAGCGCGAGCTGAAATTTTTGCATATATTGACCCCAAACAGAGATTTTAAGGACTATACTTTAGGAAATCATTAAGAGTATACAAATCTCACCATCGTCATCTCATGCGAGTGTAATCATGAATAGCTTATATGCTTCTCACTAATCAAATATTGCGAGTGCGAAGCGCGAGCTGAAAATTTAAATAATTCAGACCTGAAGTGAGGCATTCTAAGGCTTGTCGGGAGAAATTAACTAGGACCATATGTATTTCATTAACCAAATGATGCGAGCGCGAGCTGAAAACTTTTGATATTCAGATCAGGAAAAAGGGACATTTTAAGGACTGATTTTAGGAATTCATGAAGAGCAGACATATCTCACCAATCCACTAATGCAAACGTAATCACGGAAGGAAATGTTTCATATATACGAAGACCTTAACATGGGACAATCACTTTAAGTAGTCATGAAAAAGAAGCGTATGTCACTATATAAAACAATGATAACTTGAAGTGCGAGGAAATATATTTCGTGTATATTGACTTGAAAACAGGAGGTTTTAGTACAAAAGGAATATCTAGATCTCATTAAACAGACAATGCGAGCACCATAATGAGACATAGGCCCTGAGCAAATTATGTTTATACAGTTATGATAAAAATGTTTCGTATGTAATGTAACATGATATAATTATAATATAACATTATAATCAATAATATTTTCTTCTTTCCAAATACGTTTCTCTTCCTTTCTCCCTTTTTCTTCTTTTCCCCTTTTTTTTGGGAGGTTCACCGATGGGGGGCACTTGCCCCCCCCCCCCTCCCCCCGTAGTTATGCCACTGAATGGACATTATCCCGAAAAAATATCCCTGCTGGGTCTCAACTGTCCCATAATAGATATTCCTTGGTCTGCTTTCTCGGTCCAGGGAGTCTTCACCCAGTTCATCTGTCATTGTATTTTGACCATAGAATCATATTTCAGTCGAGGGAGGTGAGAGACAAATCATCTTAATGGTCAGTGACGTAGTGAACCCAAAATTTTGAGGGGGGCAGAAATGAATCAACGAAGAAGAAGAAGAAGAAGAGAAGAAGATAAGATGATTTTCTTGGGGATGCTCCAGCACCCCCGCTTCCCGGGACCATGATTATCAGTGTTTTATAACCACATATAATTAACAAATATCAAATTATTTTGATTGCTTAAGGACTTTATTCAAAATCCATTCTTGTAGTCAGAAGAATAATTGCAAAGGTAACAATGTATATTCAAGATAGAAATCAATGGCATAATGGTTAAATGTATGATTCAACATGTTCAAGTCATAAATAGCAAAAAAAAAAGAATTGTTAAGATTTTAGTCTTTTTCTTTTACGTCTAGGCCTATGAGTAGGTAAAATGATTTGAAGAAAGAAACTTACACTTCATTTAGAGTGCAGTTAGCTGTTGAATTTTGAAGATAAAAATATCACTTCTCGAAACTTCCTTAGCTAATTTTCTGTTTCTCAATCAGGGTCAATTACCTATAGGAATAACGACAAATCATTCCACTGACGATTTTTATTATTTTTAATTTATCTTTTTTGGGTATACCATATCAAAATGAGTACTTTCTAAAGTTTCTTGTCACAAAGGCAGTAACAATGTAATTAAAAAAATAAAATCCAATTAATTTTGACAAGAATCTTCTATTTTTCAATCTTAGGGCTTCTATTACACGCCCCCTTTCTGTTGAGGTTTGATAGGAATCTAGTGCATAAGCGTCTCCTTAGTTTTCCATACATAATTAAAACCAAAAGAAACAGAAACAACCAAGTCAATTATTAAGTTATGTTCTTTTACTTCGATAAATGAACAGTAAAGATAAATCATAAGTTATCGCACAATACAAAATGATTAACTTGGCGGGTTTATGCATGAGATTTTGATTTTCTTTGAAGATTGTTGCTAAGTTTTCTCCCAATGGCATTAAGAAATTACATAATATATTATGATATAATATAAAATGACATTATAAAAATGAGAAGGCAACAGCTGTACACATTCAGCAATATGAATGTATCTCTTTGGATATCTGAATACTATTTTGATTTTGGAAAAAAAAACATTAAATGAATCAAATTAAACAGTAAGATTATGACCAATGGTATAATAATATTATATATATATATATATATATACTTTTTAACAGTAAAAAGTTGGCCATTCTTTCCTGGTTTTCTCCTTCCCTCCACACTGTCTACTTGTCTTGTCTTGGGTTAAGTCGGCAATATGCAGACTTGATTTACTCCGCCAACTTTATTTTTTTCAATGTTAAAATATAATTCAAACAATACCGTTAACTATGTGAATCGCACAGTAGTTGTTTAAACATTCTAAACAAGTGTTCAAAATCTTAAACAACAAATTCTAAATTCAAATATTTAATTATAAATATTCTAAACACTTGTTTAAACTGTTTAAACAAATAATGTGCGATTTACATAGTAAACTGATCCATCCAGGGCCTTCATCTCTATTACCCCTTATCCCTTCCTGTGGCACCAAGTTAAAATAAGAATTGATGCTCTGTCTATTCCACATGTTATCTAAATCGATTCATTATGCTCTGAAATTGGCAAGAGCCAAATCGCAAAAGTTTACAAAACATTTCAACAAATCATTAAAATATTATAATTTTCATGTCAACAGCACAAATGACCAATAAAAATTTCATATAACATTTTTGAATTATTACATTACCGTAAATACTATTTTCTTTTTTATAGATGCTTATACAATATACACACACTTGGATGCATAGACGTCAATAATACAAAAATATATAATTATATTGATGATGTAGCCTAATGACCACCGCGCACCTTACGATTGATCTACGGTCGTTTTTTGGGGAAAAAATTAATGTTTGATGTAAATATTAAAACATGGAACATACTCTGTAGGCCTACAGAATTTTTATGGTAGTCGTAATGAAGTAATAACAGTCATACAAAATGTATACAGTTTCAATCCAATTTGGCTATCACTCTGGGGTAATTAGTGGCTTATTGATCATAATTATTTTGATATCAGTATTCTAATAGTAACTCTGAACATCAAATCATATCATTATTATAAACATATACTATTGTTAATATAAAAATAGCAATGCGCTGATCCTTCCGTAAATAGACTTGTCGTAACGTGTGCGGTGGCTGAAATCAAAGAAGAATTTAGTACTGCCTAGACTAACTAGCTGGAGGTAAAGAAGTTGCTGATGATGGAACCTGCGGCGAATAAAGATATGCAACAGAACCATCTGAGATTTCTGGTGGAGGTGGTGGAGGGTATGATACGGATGGGGGCGGCGGTGGGTAGGGATATGCTGAGTTATAAGGTTGACTAGGAGGTACAAATGAGCCTGTAGAGGATGGCGGAGGGTACAACGCTTCCGAATCCGGCATTTGCAAGGTCGAAAATTTTCCGATGTCTTCGTAAGCTGGTGGCGGAACGTCCGGTAAGCTCGAGTTTGGATCACCCAAATGAGTTAAAGCTAACTCCCCGGTATCCTCTGGAGGAGAATCGCCCGATTCCTGAGTTCTATCTCCACCGGTAACATCTAGTGTAATTTCTGTTCTTTGGGTGGGTACTGATGGGGATGATTCGTTCTTCCCCTTTTTAAGACAGCAATGGTAGAAAAAGAACACCCCTGTCAAGCATCCAGCAACGATTCCAAATATTTCCCAACCAGAAAGACCACTACCTGTGTACAAAATGAAAAGATATAGCAGATACAGCAGTTTAGGAGTGATGCATTCACATAATGTACTACATATGGCTATAATTTTACAAGGGCATACATAAAATATAAACATAAATAATAATAATAATGATAATAAGTAATGATGGTGATGTCGTATTAAGCACATACACCGTCTGAAGAATCGACGCACATGGCCCTGCACCCAGCAACGATTCATTTGGATATACAAACAAACATGGTACCTGTTCCCTCGCCTTGATTGGTGCCGGTTAATAGCAGCAATTTCATATATAGATATCAGAATATCCAAAACTCTACAAGAAAATCCTTACTCGATAGGCCGTGACACTCTACGCCAACATCTTCTGAATGTCCGCAGTCGTGTACTCCCCAACCATCATGGGTGCAATAGCTGAGCTGACCCTCGTCCCCATTACACTGTACGCTGTCCAACCAGATTGATCCTGTGGCCTCTTGGTAGCCCCTAATGCTGGTGGTGAAATACCCCTCACCTTTGAATCCAAGTTGTTGGCAGACCACCCGACTCTCTTCCAAGTCCCATGTGTCGTCACAGACAGTACCCCATTGGCCATCGTGAAAGATCTCCAAGCGTCCCTCTGCGTCGTTCGGACCGTCCACCAAACGCACTGCCCCTTCCGTGGCTAAATTAGAATCGTCATAAATAGAAGTACAGTTAAAAGTGTTACATTTAAAACAAAGACGGACGTCTAAAAATATATAATTTAAAAAGATGTTTCGCAGATTTGCAAAAAGAATCCTGTTCACAGCGTGTCATCAATCATATTCCAGTGATAAATGGCAATAAGACATAAAATTACTTATTAAGAGTAAAAGGGAATCTTCCTTAATCCTGTGTCAAATTATTTGGAGAGTTATGCTTTTTTCACTATGTGCGTATCAATAAGTTTACACTTTGAAAAAGTCCCCTAATTAGGGATAATTTTTCACAAATTTCATTATAGGCTTTGGACTCATCTTCTAGTTGACAGTTAACTTTTTTCGACAGAATCTATTGTTCATTTTTGTAATTGGCTTCCGCAGAAATGATAAATTTCAACTATTTTGGGAAAAGGCGAAAAAATGAAGTGACCGTGCTGTATAGTTTTATCTTTTGGAGGCCATTTCGGGTCAGTGCATGGAACCAAAGAAATTACATTGTAACATTTTATAACAACCTTTCTGCCTGAAAGGTCATTTTAAGACGGGGCAAAAATAACTTTTACGTTGTGTGTTCCAGCTGGATCTGAGAACATAAAATTAAATGATACAAATCAGTATGAATAAAATTTCTTTTTAGATATCTCCAGCATTTATCTTTATTGAGTTTTGTCATTCAAAGGTAAATGCCAGTTTTGGTAACGATATCAAAATGAGTTCATATAGAATCCCATGAAATGACCGTTTGTATACATAAAGAATATGTGCCAAAGGATTCTGGAAGAAATTGTGTAATTGAATAAGAACAGGATTCGGGTCAAGCGTCTCGCACGACATTCAAAGCAATAATAATACACTTTCCCACTTCTGCTTATCAGTGTTGGTGATCTTCAGTGTGAATATTTTTCAGCGTAGATTTCAAGATTTCATAAAGTTTAGTTTATGTGACTGTACCAGATCTAGACCCTCGATGATATACTGACAATTAAGCCTGGTTTTACAGACTTTCTCATGAAATCAGTGTTTCTGCAACTACTGGCATTTCTCTTTAAAGGGGGTTTATATTTCATACTTCATATCCACCTGTTTCTCCTATTATTTTATGCAACTCACTACAACAATGGAAAGCAGATATTATTGCAATGGTCTAGGCGTGTGTAGGGGGGGGTTCTAGGGGAGATATTTTGCCTGAGGTAACAAGTTAATAAGGAAACAGCATTATGCGTGAGACTCAAGCATTTGGGACTCTTGTTCATCCCCTCAAATCTCTGTCTCACGCAACTATCACAGCCTATCCCCATTGCCGTTGTACACAATGTCAGTGATCTCACTCAGATTCACAGAAAATCTCACGCATAGCTGGTCTTGGAACTTGGCATTTCTGAAACAGATATCTTAAAATCAATCTTCTTAGCTAAAGCCCATATAAGCTCTTTAATATAAAAGTCTGATTTTATTCATATAACTATTTCAAGTTGTGCGCAAATCATTTTTCACAAACTTTTTAGAAGTGGTGCTCACTAAAGTGGAAAGATTTTTCGACTATAGGCCTATCACTATTTGTTTAAAGCGACTTATACCAATATCATGTGTAAAATCCTTTAGGATATATTAGAAATATTTTATTTTATAAAGTTTAAACTATTTTGTGCCCTGTTTATCACGAACCCATGCTATCTTTACCCCGTACTAAATCTTTTCTTTTTCTCAAAGGCTAAATTTTCTTCATAAAGTTCTCTCCTACCCGAGTCTCGATCGGCCATTTGTTACAATTCATAACAAAAAATGGCCAATCGAGACGGGGTAAAAGGAGAGAACTTTTCGTTTTTTTGAGGTTCCAGTCTGTGCGCAGATGTCAGGAAACTGCCACTCGTTAGACCTTCATCCATATAATCATGGTAAGTGCATAATTTCTATTTTCACAATTCATTCGGAGAAATATTTACCATAAATCAGGCTAGTCCCGTGAGTATGGTCAAATGCACGGTAAGCCCCTGGGCTCCCTGGGTTAGGTATATGTCTATGTTGAAAATATTCTCATCTGTCTTAAAGGACTTACTGTATGTCTTTTTCCTGTGAGAACGTTCTAATCAAACAATAGGTTTGGATGGCGAACCACTATTGTGTGTATAAGGCTGCAAGCAAATGGCTAGACCCCAACTCTCTGTCTGAGCAGAACTTTCCAGCGCATTCAAGTCAAGTTCTGATTGATAAAAAAAAGTTACTCGCAAAACAATAGGATACGTACAAGCAGATACCGCACAGCGTACACCCGCATCCTCTGAATGGCCACAGTTGTGGTTCCCCCAGGTGTTACTCGGGCATTGTTGGAGTGTCAGCTCACTGCCACTACACTCCATGTTATCAATCCAAATCCTTCCAACTCCTTCCCCAAAGTAGGCTTCGGAGAATACTTCCTCGACTCCAGGATAGCCCAACTGTCGACAGACCACTGCACCATCGTAAGTATCCCATGAATCATCACATATAGTACCCCACTCTCCTGAGTAGTAGATCTCAACACGCCCCTCATTCGACGAAGAGCCGCTGACTAGTCTCAGCTCGGATTCTGATGAATTAGCTGAGAGATTTGAAAAAAAAATATGTCTTAAACCACGTGACTTAGTCACTTAACTACCTTAATTATTTTTTGGCACATACATGTATACCTTTATTCTACTTAAGTTAACACAATTACACACAAAATTCAGATAAAATCCACAAAAACCTCTGTGAGAGATTTTCCTCTTCAGTGAATGATACAAAGTAGCAATCAGGAAATGAGGGTTATGCCCTATGTCACGTTACAATTCTTTGCCCATACAGGATTCCTTTTAAGTTACAACGGATATATTTTTATTCTTTTCTATGTTACCTTTTATCTTACCTATTCTTCTAAATCTTAAAAACTTCACCCTTGACGATTCCTCCAGGTGAGTGCCCTAGGCTCAATTCTTGAAGCGTACGTAACAAGGCCTACAGATTGCAGAGTCCTATTTTCCCAAAAAAATTACATCACTCAACATTCTCTGCCTTTCCAGCCACATAAGATATGCACATAAAATAGAAAATCATCGTCAAAGGAAGTTTATGACTCGCTCGAAATTTAGATTTTATACATCAAATCACAAATTCGATACCAAAACAAATGTTTGATTGTTGGAATCAAGTCTTTAGAGCTAAGAAATTTTTCCTCTGTCAAATGAAACAGATCTTATTCCTTAAATACTTACAAGAGCACCTGACTCCTGCATCTTCCGAATGTCCGCAGTTATGAACTCCCCATCCATTGCTAGAACAAGCAGACAGTTCATCTTCCGAGCCACTGCATCGCAAATCATCCAGCCAGATAGTTCCAGACCCTTCCCCAAACTGACCTCCTTGGAATACCTGGTCGACTCCAGAATAGCCTAATTGTCGACAGGCAACTTCACCATCGTTAATATCCCATGAATCATCACATATAGTACCCCACTCTCCTGAGTAGTAGATCTCAACACGCCCCTCATTCGACGTAGAACCGCCTACAAGTCTCAGCTCGGTTTCTAATGAGATAGCTGAGAGAATAAACAAAAGCAAGTCTTTACCCAACCTGATTAGTTGTTTCATGTAGAAGACAATGATGACAATCTCTATACAGTGTGTATCAAAAAAAGTTTACACTTTGAAAAAGCTCTGAAAATTAAAAAATATACAACATGTGGGTAATTTTTTGACATATAATCTTGGGTTAGGGTCTCATCTATCACATGAAAGTAAAAGTTTTGACAGAATGTTACACTTGAGTGAGCACTGTCCATTTTTGTAAAGCTCGCAGAAATCTGTTTGCACAGAAATGCTCGTTTTCACGCTGTGTCAAGGGGAAAGGGCGAAATCAAACTTACCCTGCGAAACATTTCTCATACATTTCTCTTGCACTTTCAGTCAATTGAAATAAAACGGATACATTTAACCATTTTGTAACAATTGTCCACCTAAATTGAAATTTCAACACTTAGTAAGCACAACCTTTACCATTTTTGTGCCAGCTGGATCTGAGGACATAAGTGAATCTGAAGAAAAGTTAAAATCAGACATCTCTAGCATTTTTTCACTAAGTTTTTATCATTTAAAGTGGGTTTACATTTCATTTTTCATTTAATACTTGTTTCTCCACAGTTTTCCCAAGCTTGAAAATGATTAACACAATGAAAATCAAGCTTAAGTTATTTCATGTAATTCACAGCTCAGTGTAAAGCAAATATCGTTACGATGGCCTCGGTGTGTGGGGGAGTTGGGTGGGGCGCAATGCATTCTTCGGAGGGTTTTGGGAAAGGAAACTAGTTTAAAAAGGTTAAAGAGATCTTCAAATCAATCATACTAGCTAAATTCCACGTGTTCTTCATGATTAAGGTCTACTTTTATTTGCATAACTATTTCAAAGTTCTGCGCAAATCATTTTTCACCAGCTTTTCAAAATTAAGTGGTGCTCACTCAAGCGGAAATATTTTTCGACAGTTATATCGTCATTTGATTAAATGGATCTGTACCAATGTTAAAATGTGGAAAAATCTTCAGAATATTCTAAATGTATAATTTTACAGGATGTTTTCTAAGTGTAAACTTTTATTGGAATGCTCTGTATAACAGGAGCCTAACACTAAAACTTTCATCAAAATAGGATGAAAAATAAGAAAATTATGACATTTTAAAATTTCGCTTTTTTTCACAACTCAGTGATATGCAAATGAGAGAGTCGCTGATGTCCTTGATCACTCACTATTTCTTTTGTTTTTTTATTGTTTGAATATTATTATACATTATTTCAATTTTTACAGATTTGACAAGAAGGACCCCGTTATTAGAAAAAAAAATATTAAAATATTAATTACACATAATCAGGGAGGAATAAAACTTTATTTCACATGACAAGGGGTAGTAAATTAGAATGTATCATATTCCATGTAATGAACATAGTGTGGGGACGATGCAGTCCCCTAATTTGCATACCGACCAGGATGTGAATATATCTATTACGTGAAATTAAGCAAAAATTTTAAAATGTCATAACTTTCTTAATTTACATCTGATTTTGATGAAATTTTCAGTGCAATGCTTGTTTGATATTTCTCTTTTTATTCGAACCGACTTTTTGTAGTGGTAGACTTGTCCTCTAATTCTTACACCCTTCTTACATATTATAATATTATACTCTTCAATCTTGAATAATGCTTCTGTTCAGTATCCTTGCTGTAATTCTCAATGGGTGACGAAGTCATCAATTGCATAGTCGTGTGATTTTTTAATAAGTTTACTTATCTGGTTCGATCAGGCCGGGCCGTTTCATAAAGCTGTTCATAAGTTAAGAACGACGGTTGATCCTTTAATGTGGCAAAATGATATTCACCATTAAATGTTCATTAGTGATTATTGTGTACGAAAGATTCACCATTCGAAATTCTTAAAGTCATTCTTAACTTACAAACAGCTTTATGAAACACCCACCAGGTAAATATTTCATAAGCTAGA
Source organism: Lytechinus variegatus (assembly GCF_018143015.1). Taxonomy (NCBI): domain Eukaryota; kingdom Metazoa; phylum Echinodermata; class Echinoidea; order Temnopleuroida; family Toxopneustidae; genus Lytechinus; species Lytechinus variegatus. The sequence continues at coordinate 24,769,347 of NC_054741.1, read as the reverse complement.
TAAAAGAGCTCATAATCGGGATCTAGATAAAGCGGTATAAAGAAAATCTGATTATGACAATATGGAGTTCTAACTTTAATTTAAAAAGAAAAATCACTGTAAAAGGAAGTTATGAATCGATCGAAATTGAGATTTTATATATCAAATCATGAATTTCATACCAAAATAAATGTTTGAATGTTGGAATCAAAAGTCTTTAGAGCAAAGAAATTTTAATACTTACAAGAGCACCTGAGTCCTGCATCTTCTGAATGTCCGCAGTTATGAACACCCCATCCATTGCTAGAACAAGCAGACAGTTCTTCTTCCAAACCAGAGCATTGCAAATCATCCAGCCAAATAGTTCCAGAACCTTCCCCAAACTGACCTCCTTGGAATACCTGGTCGACTCCAGAATAGCCTAATTGTCGACAGGCAACTACACCATCGTTGATATCCCATAAATCATCACATATAGTACCCCACTCTCCTGAGTAGTAGATCTCAACACGCCCCTCATTCGACGTAGAACCGCCTACAAGTCTCAGCTCGGTTCCTGAGATAGCTGAGAGAAACAAAAGCAAATCTTTACCCAACCTGATTAGATGTTTCATGTAGAGGCCCTCCTCAAGAGAATCTCCATAGGCCTACATGTATAACAGGACTTTCAGTGCATGATCCAGTCCCTTCAGTTGCATACCGACCAGGATGTTACGTGAAATTGAGTAAAAGATTTAAAATGTAATAAAAATACATCCGGTTTTGATGAAATTTTCAGCGCAATGCTTGTTTCATATATCTCTTTTTATTCAAATCAACTCTTTGTAGTGGTAGATATATCCTCTAATTCTTACACCCTTCTTACATGTTATATATTAAACTCTTCAATCTTGAATAATGCTTCTGTTAAGTATCCTTACTGTAATTCTTAATGGGTGTTGAGGTTATCTATAGCAGAGTCGTATGATTTTTGAGTTTACTCATCAGGTTCAGGCCGGGCCGTTTCATAAAGCTGTCTTTTTAAGAAAAACTTTAAGAACGACGGTTGATCCTTTTCTGTGGTAAATGAAATTCACTACTAAATGTTCATTGGTGGTTATTTTGCACGTAAGAAAGGTTCACCATTTGTTCTTAACTTACTAACAGCTTTATGAAACATCCACCAGGTAGATGTTTCATTAGCTAGATAAATGTATACCTGACTAGCAGAGCAAATGATCGGGATCTTGACAAAGATGTATAAAGAAAATCTGATTATGACAACATGGAATTCTAACTTTAATAGAGAAATTTAAAGAGAACAATGACCGTAAATGGAAGTTATGACTCAATCGAAATGGAGATTTTTATATATATCAAATCACGAATTTCATACCAAAATAAATGTTTCATTATTGGAATCAAAAGTCTTTAATGAAAAGAAATTTTCCCTCTATCAAAAACATATCTTAATTTCTTAAAAACTTACAAGAGCACCTGAGTCCTGCATCTTCCGAATGTCCGCAGTTATGAACTCCCCATCCTTTGCTAGAACAAGCAGACAGTTCATCTTCCGAACCACTGCATTGCAAATCATCCAGCCAGATAGTTCCAGACCCTTCCCCAAACTGACCTCCTTGGTATACCTGGTCAACTCCAGAATAGCCTAATTGTCGACAGGCAACTGCACCATCGTTAATATCCCAATAATCATCACATATAGTACCCCACTCTCCTGAGTAGTAGATCTCAACACGCCCCTCATTCGACAAAGAACCGCCTACTAGTCTCAGCTCGGTTCCTAAGGAGATAGCTGAGAATATAGAAAAACAAGTCTTTACCCAACCTGACAAATGATACCTTATGCTCATTTTGTTTTCTTTTCAAACGACTTCATTCACTTTTTCTCCACAAATCATATAAACAAATGCAATATGCATGTAATACATAACAAATATATTATGATACATGTATAGCAAACCAGAAATTAAAAGAAATTTGATGTGCCTCGATCCATCAATATCTACAATAAACTTAAGTTGTTGTATATTCATAATGCGTTCTCACTCATGTTTGTATTTTAATTTCTTTTGAAATCACATGCATTTTATAAGTATTTGTAAATTTAGTTAGATCCTTCTCCATGAAATATCTGTATGACAGGATTTTCACATCACTGAAGACTCCAATATTTGTTTTAAACTCCCAGGAAATAAACTTAATTCTTACTCCTTTATCTTAAACTATTCATTCTTGAAGAATGGTCCAATTGGGTATCCTTGCTGTAATTTTCAAAACGTGGCAAGATAAACAATTGCAGATTCGTATGATTGTTCACTTAAACCCTTATCAGGTTCAGGTAATTGTCATAAGCTACAGAAATATATATATGACTAACACAGCTCATAATCAGGATCTTGAGGCGGTATAAAGAAAATCCTTAATAATTATGACATCATTGAGTTCTTAACTTTAATGATGAAATTAAAAAAGAAAATCATCGTCAAGAGAAGTTTATGATTCGCCCAAAATTGAGATTTTATACATCAAATCATGAATTTGATACCAAAATTAACGTAGCTTGTTGGATCAAGTCTTTAAAGTGAGGAAATTTTCCCTCTGTCGGATGAAAGAGATCTTATACCTAGGGATACCTAGGGAAGTTTCTGAATGTAGGCATGTTATGCCTCTGTACATATTCAGTTCTAGGTTTTTCCTCAAGATGGCTGGCTCACTTCCGGATACAGGGCTTTCGTAGTCATATTTTATTGGCTCATTTTTCCAGCATCTATCCAGGGCAGCTTCAAAACTGTGCACACTTGGGGCAGTGACAACATCATTATTTAGGCTATTCCATGTCATATTCTAACATAAAAAGAATTCCTTTATTTTGGAGTCTTTGTCCTTGGTATGAACAATTTTTTACTGTGACATCTGGTATGTTCAATATATTTTTCTTCTAGTACTCTAGATTAAGTTCTGTACATTGATCATAACTATTAAAGTGTTTATATGTTTCAATCATATCACCCCTAACTCTTTGATACGCCAGAGTTGGGATTTTTAACTGGTTAAGGCGTTGTGGATAGGAAAGTTATTCCTTAAATACTTACAAGAGCACCTGAGTCCTGCATCTTCCGAATGTCCGCAGTTATGAACTCCCCATCCACTGCTAGAACAAGCAGACAGTTCCTTTTCCGAACCACTGCACCGCAAGTCATCCAGCCAGATCGTTCCAGACCCTTCCCCAAACTGACCTCCTTGGAATGCCTGGTCGACTCCAGAGTAGCCTAATTGTCGACAGGCCACTTCACCATCGTTGGTATCCCAAGAATCATCACAAATTGTGCCCCATTCTCCGGAATGATAGATCTCTATTCGCCCCTCATAAGCTGACGTACCGTCTACAAGTCGTATGCCCCCCTCTGATCAAGGTATAAAAGGACAACATTGAAATGAAAAATAAGAAACCACTAACATAAACCCTACCGCTACGTATAATATCCCACAAATAATTGGACATTATAAGTTCTAAAGACGGAAAGACGTAGACATAAGCGGCGGAAGCGGGGAAAGAGGGACACGCCCCCTACATTTCAGGAGGAGGGGACGCGTCTTCCCTAAAATAAAAAAAAAGAAAAGAAAGAAAAATAAAGGAAGAAAGAAATGAGAAAGAAAGGAAGGAAGGAAGGAAGGAAGGAAGGAAGGAAGGAAGGAAGGAAGGAAAAAGGAAGGAAGGAAGGAAAAATTCAAGGAATTGATTGATTGATTGATTTTATTTGGCAAGTCACCATATATACAGTAGCATTAAAACAACAGGCTTGCACAGGATGACCCACGAAATTAAAGCTCGAAAGCTTATTTCCAGTGGGGTCCTGAATTAAGATAATAAAATGGTTTATTTACATATTAAAAATGAAGGAAAAAAATCTGAATTTAGTATTACCAATAAATAAGATATATAGACAATAAATTAGATATATACAAGAATATAACGAAGAAGAAGAAGAAAAGAAGGAGAAGGAAGAGGAGCAACAGAAGAATAGTGGGGACGAGGAGTAGAAGGAGACGGAAGAAACTGATAACGAAGGAAAATAAATAAGGAGAAGAACAACAGCAAACACTGTGACGACAATAACAACACGAAGAGGAGAATAGGAAGAGATAAAAGAAATAGAAAGAATAGAAGAAAGGACATATCGAAGCTTCAATCACACTATGTAAAATACACATAATACCTGGTAGAGAAGAGAAAAGACCTAGGTCAGTATTCAGGCTAAATCAACCGTATAACATATCATTTGCATCTTCTTTTTGACTCTCAAGTGAAAGATATTCTTTCAATTTCCTCTTAAAATGCAAAAAGTTTCCTATTTCCTTTCATATAATTGGGAAGGGAATTCCAATGTTTTATAGCAAGGAAGGAAGGAAGGAAGGAAGGAAGAAAGAAAGAAAGAAAGAAAGATAGAAAGAAAGAAAGAAAGAAAGAAAGAAAGAAAAAAAGAAAAAAGAAAGAAAAAAGAAAGAAAGAAAGAAAAAAGAAAGAAAGAAGAAAAGATAACAACTGAACAGCTGACACAAAGAAATGATTAGAATAGCGAAAAATGAGTTTTTAATATGGAAAAATGCACAAATTTTTAACCCGCTACCAATGCGATTTTGTTCAGAAAAACTTGACAACCAACAAAAAAAGTCTTTTTGCACCAAAACTTTAGGACAAATCTCTCCATAATAAAAAAAATAATAAATATCCGTTGGCGGTGACTCTACACCCATGCTTCCCGGGGCGAACGGGTATTTGTTAATTAATTTCTGTGCAATGTTGCAAGAACGAATAGTAGTGAAAAGACTAGAAACGCAAAAATATTTAAAGAAAGAGATTTGAGTCTGACTCTGAAAATGCGCGCAAATTTCCAAGCTCACACTCTACGCTAGCTCGCATTTCCTCATTTTCCCTTCTACAACCCCCTAATTTCCCAAACTGAGGCAACTCGGTTATTGTTCATCACAGTAAGACTTTGTTAAAACAGTCCGGAGATTGGCACATACAAAGTTCACAGAATATAGAAAAATGCATGAAATAAACAAATAAGAAATATCAAAATAAAAAAGAGTACGATTAAATATTGCAATTCAGATTTATAGCATCGTCAGTGATGATTTTTTTTTCTTTCAATCTTATTAGTTGTTGCTTGGAGCTGCCAGGGGCTTTGCTTCCTGGACCCAACTTCCACCGTGGGCTTCGCGCTACACGAAGAAGAAAAAAATAAATAAATAAAATAAAAAAGATTAAGGAGAAGAGAGCAAGATGAGAAGAAAAATAAATGTGAATAAATTAAGGGAAGGGGATAATTGGAAAATGAAAAAATATCGGGTCATTACATACAAATGAAAATTTCGCTCACATGCACTTCTCGCCGCATTCCGAGATAATCTGCATGCTCACTATGATGCCATAGAACTTTGATATATCAAAGTCAATAGTGCACAGATTATTTTGCTCGCGATTCGAGTTTCCATGATTGCATTTTGTTCATGTTTACAAAAAGTACTGAATATGAAAACAAAAAATCAGCTAGCGCTACGCGCTGGCATTATTTCACAGGCAAATTTAGTGAGATATGTATTCTCTTCATGTATTGCAGAAAACAGTGATTCAGGTTTTACCGTACCGCTCCTCGCATCAACTTTTTGTAACATGAACGAGGTGACGCAGTCCACCCCAACACAAACTTGATTTGAATAAAACGAGAAAAATTCAACAAACATAACGCTGAAAATTTCATCAAAATCGGATGTAAAATAAGAAAGTTATGGCACTTTTAAGTTTCGCTTCATTTCACAAAACAGTTAGGCCTATATGCACATCTCGGTCGGTATGAGGAACTGATGACATCACTCACTCACTATTTCTTTTGTATTTTATTATATGAAATATTTTTATTTTCTCGTCATTGTGATGTGAAATGAAGTTTCATTCCTCCCTGAACACTTGGAATTCCATTATTTCAACATTTTATGCTTCAGGCAAGGAGGTCCTAATCGTCAAATTGGTAAAAATTGAAATATTGTATAATTCAAACAATAAAAAAAAATTGTGAGTGAGTGACATCATCGACTCTCTCATTTGGATGTAACTGGCTCCTTCATATAACTATTTTGTTAAAAATAAGCGAAATTTTGAAATGTCATAACTTTCTTATTTTACATCCTATTTTGATGAAATTTTCAGCATTGTGCTTGTCTGATTTTTCTCTATTGATTCAAATCATCATTTTTCTGGACTTGACCTTTAAGGTATGTTTAGTTAGATAGCAATTCTATTCATGATAATCAAAAGTGCTCACTATGTTCAAATTTTAGGTCAGATTACCAAAATCTTTCAGCTCGCATCATATACCCAATACCCATCCCCTTACTGGTAACAAAACAAAAAGTGCTTTAGAACATCAAATTTTGGGTCGCATAAAATGTTTAGTTTATTCTTTTCATGATTATCCAAAGTGCTTAGAATGTCTAAATTTTAGGTCAAAATATAAAAAATGTTCATATCAATTGTTTAAATAGATACCCATCAGTGGCGTACCTAGGATTTTCCATAGGGGGGGGGGGCAAAAACGTCCGCCAAAAAAATTGACAAGCAAAAAAAAAAAATTCGTTCCAGAAAAAAAAATTGACAAGCAAAAAAAAAAAAGAAGGGTCTTCAATCTCGTCAGGGGGGGGGGCTGGGATACGTCCTTTGCATGGGTTGTGGCTCGTCAGGGGGGGGGCAGACTGCCCCCTGCCCCCCGTAGGTACGCTAGTGATACCCATCCTGTTCATGGTCAAAGGTGTTTTAATAGAATGTCCTGTTTTGTGTTGGAATATCCAAAATTTTCAGCTTGCGCTACGCATTCGCGTAAAATGTTTAGTAAGACTCCCATCCTGATCGATGACCCAAAGCGCTTAGAATGTCAAAAATTTAGGTCAGGCTATGAAAAATTTTCAGCTCGCGCTTCGCTCTCGCATAAAAGGTTTACTAGTATTTATATACTATTCTGTTCATTCATGTCCGGGGGCGCCATTTTTCGAAAAGTATACACAATGGCACCAAAATCAGGTTGGGCCCACGGGGTGCAAAATCCTGTAAATGCGCCTGCCTTGTTGGATATCTCATCATGTTTGTAAGAAAAACTAAGATGCACTTAAAATTACAGACTTAAGTGTAGACTACCCCGTAAACAAAAATAATAAGAACACTGGCTTTTAGCAACCGACAGTGAAAATACGGGTGAAAGTATTTTTTCAGCCCCCCCCCCCCAAATTTTATGCTTCCGCCGCCAATGCGGAAAGAGTATGGTAACATAACTCACATTGATTTAGTTCCTCTTGTATATAATTCCATAGGATCGATATTCCGAGATCTATTTATTTCATTTTTTCAGTAAGCCGGAAATGAAATAAAAAGGGTTCCTCAATCCGAAAATAAAATAGGATTTGTTACTCCGAGTCTCCGACCAAAGGTCGTAGACAAGGTTTTCTCGAAAACTTTACAACCTTACTTCATTGATGGACGAGGTGGGTGCTGCAAGAAAATATTTAGTTTAGTTTTGTTTACTCCAACGATGTTGTAGGACGAAGCCTGTTCATCGACCAAAGTATATTGCTGCTCTCCTTCAGACATATTTGCAATCAATTGCAAATATTCGGTTGCAATCTTACAATAATATTGATAGATCGATTTTAGCTGTAGCAAATCAGATTACACTCATTTTTTCAAGGAGCAAATTGGCAATCAAATGCAAACTTGCAATTAAATGCAAGACTTGTGATTGATTTGGGGACCCAAAATAGACTTGCAATGATCAGAAGTTTCTTGCAACACCCCCATAAGAAGCGTTTGGGATATAACAAACCTTCTCTTGGCGAACCTTATAGATTAATACTAATAACCTATGAGAAAATGTCAAATTGGTAACACATTTTATTATAGACCTGTATACATTTTTGGAATTCCCTCCCTATTAATGTTAAATCGGTTAAGACTTTTACACAATTTAAAAGAGTACTAAAACAACATTCAAAAAATGTCCCCACTCTGTAATGTTAGATATTCTTTCTAATTTCATGTGTATCGTGTAACCATTTAGTTATGATTTATTTAATCAACTTGTTTTACATTGTTTCATCATATTTTGTTGATGTCAAACTTATTTGTACTTTTTCATATCTTGTATTAGATACGATGCATTTATATAGCGCTACTTAAAAAAATGATTATTAGTATAATTCTCATACTAATGATCGTTTACTCAACCTGTTTTACAATTATTTCAATCATATTTTGTTGACTGCGTAAATGTTTTTCATGGCAAACTTATTTGTTTTCGTCTTTTTATATATTAATTTTTACAATTTATCGTGTTAATTTAGTGGTCTAGACTTATTTGATGTAGTTTGTAGATTTCTATAGGTGTTTCTTCATAGATGTTGTCTTCAATTACTGATGTAAGGACCCCATTAGAAGCCATCTCGGCTTTCATGGGCAATCCTGTCAAGGTATACACTTCTGTTCATATTTTCTTGTACTTGTTCACAGTTACCTGACAAATAAAATAAATCAATCAACCATGGAATATCGAACCTTGGGGAAAAAACGAATCTTCGGAGTAACGTGTTATAACCACTTATAAGGTCTTCCAAGTTGTGAACGTACCCAACACCACACTTTTTTTTTTTACAAAACAATAGACAAATATTATTCTACCTGAAGAAAGATTCGTCATTCCGATGATTCGATATAGACCGAAAATGAAATAAGGTTCATTCTACCCCGCATACTACGAAAATAACTGATGAATTCTCCGGAACTTACTTCATTTATAAACTATCAAACCTTCAGTATATTCTGCATTGATTCAAGGACGTCCATTTGTGAAAGGCTTTCGTTCGTTTCAAAACGTTTCGATTGGTTGTTTGGATAACGCTTCTTATTTTTTTTTTATTATTTTAAAAACCAATATAAAACTTTAAAAAAATTTAAGGACCTGAACGTAATAACTCAACAAAATCTTAAACGTCCTGTGGAGGTTCTGTGGAAGTTTAAAAAAAAACTTTAAAAACCGCCTGTAACGTTTATAAAACATTCAGAAAAAGAAGAAAAAAACATTTCACGAACTTTTCCGGAACGTTTAGGAAACCTTCAATTTCCGTCTACAACGTCCAAACACCTTGTGAAAACCGTTCATAAAAATTACAACAAAATAAAAATGGAATATGTATTATATTTCTTCGAGTATTGAGTGCTTTACCTTTTTTAGTCATAATAATCATAATATACATACAGTAGCTGACCGTGACCCAGCGGAGACAAAGCATTGGGGGCACAGCATTGTTTGTGAACACTGTGCCCCCCCATGCTTTGTCTCCTCCGGGTCACGGTCCGCCACTGTATACATAATACTATACTACAATACTATACTACTACTACTACTACTACTACTACTACTACTACTACTACTACTACTACTACTACTACTACTACTACTACTACTACTACTACTACTACTATACTACTACTACTACTACTACTACTACTATACTACTATGACTACTACTACTACGACTACTACTACTATACTACTATGACTACTACTGCTACTACATCTACGATATATTATTATATACTACTACTTCTAAGTCACATAAACTAATTTTTATTGCCTGTAGAGATTTGATTCCTTTAATAGTTACTTCATTATACATTTTTTCCTGTTCTCCTGCAGTTGCAATACAAAGTTGAGTATTAAGCTATACAAAATTCTTTTTCTCCTCCTCCTTCTTCTCCATCTCCTATATACTACTACTACTACTACTACTACTACTACTACTACTACTACTACTAGGCCTATACTACTGCTACTGCTGCTGCTGCTGCTGCTGCTGCTACTACTACTACTACTACTACTACTACTCCTACTACTACTTATTTACTACAACTACTGCTACTTCTAACACTACTACTACTACTATCGGTCATTGGTGTAACAAAAACTGCTCATATACTGCTGCTGCTTCTGCTAGAGGCTATACAGACAGCAAATGTATACGTAAATCCCGACGTAAATGTATGTCAGCAAGAGGCCAATGATGGTCGTGATATACATGATATATTTTAAACGGCAAGATGGCGATGGCGATGATCTTGATCTAACTGCGGGACTAACTGGTATACTTTTACTTTTAAGATTCTTTTAAAAATGGAGAGAGACATTATATTAATCAACATGTATTCATGTATCAGATGTCCATGCTTTCTCTATGGCTTCGAAGCGACAAAATATATATTTAGGTGTTTTACAAAATCTACATATGAATGATATAGCCTTTATAGGCCTAACCTCCACAGGGGATGGTATGTAGATAAACATATTTGAATGTGATTCCAAACTTTCACCAGAAACTAGATTGATATCATACCAAAGTCTTCATGCAATTGGAACAGCTCAGTGCGTATTATAACGAGTATATACACTACACGGTAAGAAGAGTTTGGCATATGATTACCGATTTCGAATGTCATATAATATACATACCGTATTCCCCCTGAGCAAGAACTGCAACTGTTCCAAATAGTTTAGAAGATGAGGCGAAGAAAAAGACAGTAATAATGGTTGAGAGTTTCCTTAACACATCTTCATCCATACTCCACTTCAAAGTGTCACTTCCAAAGAGAGTCTGGTCTATATTATTGCGTGTATATACCTGACGTGAAGGTGCTTTTTGTATTCGGGTTTGGTGTACAATAAATCATCAAGACAATCACAATACGCACGACGATATATTTACACGGGATATTACACTGTACTATATATAGAATTGATTGGTGGTATATCGCGCGAAGAGGATCTGAAGCAGAATCAGAGCAAACAAATTGACCTGAATTACGTAATTTGACTTCATGACGTCAAATTATGACCATTCAGGCACCCATGCTGAAGCCGTATAATAATGATGGTGGTTCCAGTTTATTGGAGGACGGCTTGTAGTTGTAAGCTGGGGGAGAAAATAAGAACATTTGAGTACGGGGTTTCTCTTTTAAAGTAATCCAAAACGTAATGGAATTATCTTGATTGCTAAAAAAACCCACATTAACATGAGCTTGGTATATATATATATATATATATATATATATATATATATATATATATATATATATATACATACATAATTCAAAAAAAGTCTTCCTTTTGGCATATAATATATACAGTTGAGGCAAAAGGTTTACATAAACCCATGAAATTTGTTCGCTTGCAAAACATCGGTAAAATTTACTTTTTCTTCAGAAATATAAATACTACCATTAAAGGACAAGTCCATCCTAACAAACACTTGATTTGAATAAAAAGAGAAAATTCAACAAGCACAACACTAAAAATTTCATCAAAATCGGATGTAAAATAAGAAAGTTATAGCATTTTAAAGTTTCGCTTCATTTCACAAAACAGTTATATGCACATCTCGGTCGGTATGCAAATTAGGAACTGATGACATCACTCACTCACTCTTTCTTTTGTATTCTATTATATAAAATATGAAATATTTTTATTTTCTCGTCATTGTCAAGTGAAATGAAGTTTCATTCCTCCCTGAACACGTGGAATTCCATTATTTTAATATTTTGTGCTTCAGGCAAGGAGGTCCTAATCGTCAAATTCGTAAAAATTTAAATATTGTATAATTCAAACAATAAAAAACAAAAGAAATAGTGAGTGACTGACATCATCGACTCTCTCATTTCGATGTAACTGGCTCGTTCATATAACTATTTTGTTAAAAATAAGCGACACTTTGAAATGTCATAACTTTCTTATTTTACATCCTATTTTGATGAAATTTTCAGCATTGTGCTTGTCTGATTTTTTCTACTGATTCAAATCAACATTTTTCTGAGGTGGACTTGACCTTTAAGAGCGCTTTCACATATAGTTGGGAATGCTGTTGGGATTAAAGTATATTTCATGTGGAATTTATTTTGAAGAAAAAAATGAAATATTTAGGCCAAGTGTATTCTATTGTTTGTTATATTTTCAAACATCGTTTAATTCATAGAAATATATAAATGTAAAATTTATGATTTATAGTAACATTTTCTGTCATGATATGTCACCACAGAACAATTAAGTGTAATCTGAAACGTTTGTGTTAAGAAGTAACTAGCACAAACATTATATTTTTTGTCAAGATGTTATCTTTAACAGCTTGTCTAAAATATGGAGATTTTTTTGGGGGAAAAATGACCAAATATTTTCAGCTCGTGATGACAAAGCAATTTGATGAAGGGTCATAACATATACGCATTTATTTGATATCTCAAATATTTTTTAAGATACAGTAAATTTTATGATGTTTTTCAAGTGTCAACTACTAGTATATATATATATATATATATATAGGCCTATTGTAATTTGTGCAAGCCCCATATAGCGTCGAAGAATATAAATATACTTTATTGATATGCCAATTAATGTCGACACATTTTTCATGTAATTGAGTGGGCCAACTAAATATAGGATGAAGCTGAAGGTGCGGTAAATAAAACAAACAGAATGACAATATTTAACAGCCCACTCATTGATCTTACCGTGATCACATGCACACAAATTCTTAATGGATGATTTCATTTTGGGCAAATAAAATGCCTAACGAAGATGACATAATTTTCTATTTACAGAATGTACAACCAACTGCATTCAAGAGAGGGTAGCATATTAATGTTCGATCGAACTGTAATAATATGGAACCTAGCTGGTTCATTATAAGAGTAATACTTGTATAAAGATGATTATGATGGATATATCTCGGTTGACCCATATATAATGTATGTAGGAGGCGGCGAGGTGCCATCCTTATTTAAACTTTCACATGATGATTAGTTTTTTGTTTTTTTTCGATATCACAATTGAGAAAAACCTGTTTAGTGTTTGATGAAAAAAAGCTATCCGATTACTTTTTTAAAGGTTCAAATCTGTGACTTCACGAGTGAGCATAATAATTCCAAACACAAAATAATTCCCAAGATTGAATGTTCATGTACATATATGTTTTCATAGAAGTATTTATGATATAATATGTCCAATTAGATCAATGTATGGGTTGTCCTGAGAAAATAAATTATACATAAAGGCAACTCCATCCCTGAAAAAAAGTTCGTTTGAATGAAAAAGCATAAAATTCTGCCAAAATTGGAATATTGCATATTTCATGTAATAGAATACAAAAGAAATAGTGAGCGAGTGACAGACATCGACTGTCTCATTCATTGAGTATTCATTAGTAATGACGGTACAATGATAATGATAAAAGATTATATCAAACAAAAACGATTAAATCATAAACCTTTGTACATGTACATGATTTCAAGTAATAAATTTAGGCTATCATAGTGTACTCTAATTGTTTCGTATATACTTACAATCAGAATGAAGATCAAAGATCGACAGCAAGGCAGCTAATAGAACTTTATAGACGCAGCGACAGTCTCATAGCATATATTTATACATAATAAACAAGATAATCGAAGAAAATTCAACTTCAACGTTCTAGTGGATTTATTCTCCAGGCAGTGAAATATCAGTAGTGATATTTCATTTTCTGAGAATAAATCAAAACTAGTAAAGGGACATTTTCTTCAAATTTTTCTTCGATTATTTCGTTCTTTACATTATTTCCTTACCTTGGCGGAGAACATAATATTTAATTGTTTTGTAATATGTATGGTATGTATATATATATATATATATATATATATATATATATATATATATATATATATATATGTAATACATATAATTAAAAATGAAATAAAAACTCCATAATAAAAAGTATGAAAAGTAGAAAAGTACTTTTCATTACGGAGTTTTTATTTCATTTCTAATTGTTTATGGGACCAACTCCGAGCAGAACATTTCCACTTTGTTTATATATATATATAATTGTGATAAACAAGGACCTAAACATTGCGTGGGTGCTTCAGTGAGTAATATATATATATATATATATATATATATATATATACATACAGTACCAGTCAAAAGTTTGGGTTCATATGTAATCAGAATTGATTTTTTAAAATTATTTACAATTTATTCACTTATGCTCTTCAAACGGTGACAATAGTATAAAAATAAAAGGTAATTATCAGGCTTCAAACTTACTTTTTATTTTGAAGATTAAAAATTGTTTCAGAAAGCACTCAGGCGTGTCAAAACACCCTCTTTCAACCTGGCAATTTAAGTCAAATGAGGATTTTTGTCATTTTGTGTAATAATAATAGTAATAATAATAACAATAATAATAATAACGGCCTATTTACCAAGGGTATACCCACTTCAGCTGAATAACTGTTCTCCCAGTGGGCCCTGCTATTATCCGGGGCTATTATTATTACCCCGGCTTTTGCACGGCTACCTTAATTGGGCGCTCGAGCCTGGGTCGAGTGCAGCACAATGTGGATAAACTTCTTGCCGAAGGAAATCATTAAAAACAAACATCACTTTTGAAGCAAATCAGACACCCTTACCTGTCAAAGATTTTCTTCTCCTATTTTATCTTTAATAAACCAATTATACCATTAAAAAATGTTCCTGAAGTTAATAAGAATGATAGTGTCTTTATTTGATTAAATGCCCAAGGCCCATAGAAAATGCAAAACGTAAAAGTGAAGAGAAGTTAAGCATGTCTTTTCGGTGAATATAAAATAATAAAAGAGAAAATAATTGTGATGATTGAAATCGAGATGAGACCAGACATAGAGTATAGGCAAAGTACCTTGTAAACAAAACAACAAATGCTATTTCTATATCTGCCATATCTGCCTTTCTAATTGACAAGTTCCAAGGATACGCCTTCCTTACATCGTTGATTCCTCAAAGAAGCAACCTCTGGTTTTTATGACGGCATGGCAAACACGTGGCATTCGGTTGAGTGGTTTCTTGAGGAAGTCTGGCGAGATGTTTCCAGACCTCTAGGAGGATTTCCCGAAGACGCTCAGTGCTCAGTTTAAGTCGGTTGCTTTGTCTTTACGATTCTGTCAAGTTCATCCCAAATCATCTCGATAGGATTCAGATCGGGTGACTTCCAAACTTCCTTAAAGGGGAATGAAACCTTTGGAATATGTAGGCTTGTGCCGAAACTGATAAATCAAAGAAACAGATCAACGAAAGTTTGAAAAAAAAAATGGACAAACAATGAGAAAGTTATGAGCATTTGAATATTGCAATCACTAATGCCATGGAGATCCACCCACTGGCAATGCGACAAGGATGTGTGATGTCACATGTGAACAACTTTCCCTTTGATGGACTATGAAATACCCCCAAAATGTCTCTTTTTGCTTTTTCTTATAGTGATGCAAACCTTTATCCATATTGTATTCTTTAAAAATCGGTATTACATGCCCTCCTATAGAAAGAATACATGATCTACTGATAGATGTGATAAAAGAGGCAAATTTAATGAAATATATACTAAAGTAATGGGGAGAGTTGTTCATCAGTGACATCACACATCTTTGTCGCATTGCCAGTGTGTGGATCTCCATAGCATTATCGCAATATTCAAATGCTCATAGCCTTCTCATTATTTGTCTGATTTTTCTCAAACTTTTGTTGATCTATTTCTTTGATTTTTCTGTTTTCACACAAGTTATCTTGTTCTAAAGGTTTCATTCTCCTTTAAGAATGTACTCAACCAAATGTCACGTGTTTGCGTCGCCATCATACACACCAAAGGTGGCTTCTTTGAGGAATCATAGATGTAGGGAAGGTGTATCCTTAACTGGAACTTGTCAAGAAAGTCAGATATTGCAGATACAGAAATAGCATTTTTTTTCAAGGTACTGTGCTTGTACTCTATGTCTGGTCTCATCTCGATTTCAATTATCACAATTGCTTTCTCTTTTATTACTTTGTATTCACTGAAAAGATATGCCTAACTTCAGGAACATTTTGAATGGTATAATTGAATTATTAAAGACAAAATGTAACAAGAAAAATGTAAAAATAAACAAACCTTCGACCGGTAAGTTTTGAAAATATGAAAATGCTCAATTATTTCACCACAAGGGTATCTTAGTTTGCTTCAGAAGTGATGTTTGTCGTTTACTGATCAATTAATATTGAAAGATTCTTCACTAAAAACCAATGAAATATTATGAAACGCACAGAGTCAACGCTAAAATCACAAAATGACAAAAATCCTCATTTGACTTAAATTGACAGAGAAAGCGGGATATTTGGACACGCCTGAGTGATTTCTGAAACGATTTTTCATCTTCAAAATAAAGTCAGTTTGATGCCTGATAATTACCTTTTTATTTTTATACTAAATTGTCTCTGTGTTTGAAGAGCATAAGTGAAAAATTGTAAATGATTTTTAAAAAATCAGTTCTGACTACAGGTGTACCCAACTTTTGACTGGTACCGTATATAAATATACAAAAAATCATACATCACTATACAAAACAAATGATGAATACGACCTCATCCTCCCTTTCATTTGCATATCATCTGTGTTGGCACAAGGTGACTGATTTTGTGAAATAAAGAGAAGATCTTAAGTGTCATATTCAGTGTTCACGTTGCTTGATTTTTCTCATTTTAATCACACTATTTCGCTGTTGGGATTACTTTTAAGGAAACAGCATTTAATCCATAAATCTTTTTAACTGGGAGGGGGGGGGGGGGCTGGCATGTGTTCAGTGTATCTTCATCACCTAACTACTGTTACTGCCATATCATAGTAAAATTACCATCTTCAACAGTATTAGACCATAAAAAAGAGTACACTGTAATTCTTTGATAATACTTAAAACAGGACGTCTATTTTCTGCAGGACCATCAGAGTAGGTGCAAATATATATGAGGCAATATTCATGCAATTCTGACAGTTAGGACCAATTCAACAACGCCAAAAGATATTAAGTCTTGAAGCACAAACAAAAGTAATAACATAACACAAAACAGAATAAAAAAATATAGTAATACAAGTAAAATTTATTATTTTCTCTTCTCATCAGCCATGTCTGCTTATACATCCACAGTAATAATATTTAGGGCGATGATGGCCCATCAATCTTAAAATATTTTAGAGACCACAGTTTTTCGTTTGATAAAATGCCAATTTCATATTAATCATGTTCAACCTCAAAAATACATTTCAAAACAAATTACACAATCCAATTTAACCTGCATAAAGCATTCATGAAAAGAATATCTTCATTGTGATCAATCTAAAATCAGTTTTCAAATTTTTTTTTTAGAACTTTACAAATGCCCTTCGACTATACAAGAACATAGCACAAAATCTGAATCTGACTCCATTGTGGCTCATTTTGCCTCCAGTGTGACTAGTGTATGAGACAATTGGTCAAATGAATGTACCATATTTGAACTCCAGTTGGGTGAATTCAAAATCCCCTAAAAATCTTTCAAGAATATTTTTTTAGGGCTGATTCTCCTTGACGGACTGCCAATTCTGAACAAGTGTCATGGGGTTTCAAACCACAGATAGGTTAGGACTGCATTCGAAGCTCAAACGGCCATGTTGGCTCAGTTCGTAAAGTTCAAGCCAGAGCCGTGTTAGACCATAAAATATTTAAAGTTGGGAGTTATTACTACTACCCTGTTTGGCACTCAACAATTCAAGGGATAGAGCAACCTTGATCTGGCGCTCCATTGGATGCCAAGCCCACAATCAATTAGGAAAATGAATTTTGAGAGAATTTCTATTTCAGATTTCTATTTGGAACAATAAAATATGGATTTCATCAGTGGAAGATACTTAATAAGTTTTATTCTCACTTCCAATAAGAACTATAAACAAAGCCAACCAAAACAAAATCAACACAGAAGGGTGTACACAAATTGATTTATAGTATACACAGCTAACAAATATGATGACAAGTACTCAACTGCACTTCGCTGAAAAAATCACAAGCACACCTTAATCCTTTGAGATTACACGATGTTTCGTAATGTTTAACAGTTTAATACAAATAAATTGCAGTATCTTTATTTCTTAATGCGTTGTCACTTCATAAATGGAAAAAAATGTACAACTAAACTTTTGTATTCATCATGCACATTCAAAAGTTAGAGTTGTCATATTCATAAATTTGGTTTAGCTTTGACATTTAGAGACAACCAGAACAAGAAATGTGATTTAGAAGTTTTAAAATCAAAAGAAAATAAATTAGAAATATGAAAACATAAACAAGATGTAAAGTAAACAATGGAGTTCCCAAAATGAGCCAAATGTAGTGAAGTAATTACAAATCAAATAATGAACGCAATTTTAAAGATAAATACCAGGTGTGGTAACGTTTGAACAGAATCCAATAAAATTTACTATGAATAAAAAATATGTGCCAAATAGTTCTGGAAGAAAATGCGTAATCGCTGAGAAATGAGCAAAGTAAGCACGGAATTTCACCAAATGTCTGGTATTTATCAAAGCAATATTAATACACATATGCTTTCCTGTTAGTGATCATCGGAATTATTAAATTTGAGCTAAGATTTCATGATTTTACAAAGATTAAGTACACATTAATGTACCGGATCTTGATATCTGATAATATTTTGACAATTAGCTTTACCACTGTCCCCAATGAGAATCATTTCTTAGAGATACACAGGCATTGTTTAGACAAACAGAAACGGCAATGCAAGACATCAAATGCTACTATGCCAATAGATTCATCCAATGAAAGTATTGACATAGAAAGTATACCTTCCGAGCCTGAAGATAAAAGCATATACCTCAGCCCTAATTAGATAAGTAATTATTGTAACCAAATCCGTGGATTGTCAATGAAATCAATGAAAATAACATCTTTTACATTTGAAATTGAGGAGGGATTGCTATTATTCCCAGCTACTCATCTGGGAGATGTGCAAGTATCCATGATAAACATCACGTATATCCAAACTCCAACACATGACATTGTACACAACTGTAACTGCAAAATGTAGGGGAAGGCGGGGTAAGTTGTGACACTTTTTGCTTTTTGCAAGTTAGAATTGATATGATTAATAATCTTGTCGAAATAAGTACCTTGCTTTGAAATTTCATTCTTCTGAAATATTTTCCACCTATATATAAATTTCTACCCCAACACTGAAAGTCATCGTGACCTTTGAAAAAAACGATGTCAAATGGCTCAACTTGCCCCATATATGGGGTAAGTTTGAGCCACCTTCTGGGGTAAGTTGAGCCACAAAAACTATGTACAAAATGTATGGGGGAGAACCAGCATGTCAATTTTTTGTTTAAAGTCTTTTCACTTGCTAATTCTCTATAAATACTAACATCCTGTAAAAGGAAAAGAGCAGTCATGTAAATTTGCTCCTTTCAGCCTGCATTTCAATCGATTTTTATGGTTTGTTTCTTTTTTAAGATACATTACCATAGGAATTACCATGGCTCAACTTGCCCCATGCTGTTTGGCTCAACTTACCCCAGTCCGAACTTAGTGCGATAATTTTGTATCCACACATTTATTATGCATCCATCATATAAAAGACTATGACAAGAATGAAGATCCATACCTGGACTAATAATGTTGTTATCATGTCTTTATTATATTTAAAGACTTGTGTGTTTATAAAGCACTTATCTATTTCACACTCTTTTTTACTTTTTTGGCTGAAATTCACATTTTTCCCTCTAAAAAACTACTTTTTGTTTCAAAGTTGGAAACAATGTGGTGGGGTTAGGGGTTATGCTATGGGTCATCAATACATGGCACCACCACAATGTCTGACTCATTCATTATTGGCCTGCGGCTGGTGGCTCAACTTGCCCCTATGCTCAACTTACCCCGCCTTCCCCTATGCATTTTCATAATTGCTCACCATAAACATGACAGCCATCAGTAAATCTCAAGCTGGGGGACTTCACAAATCAAAACCATAGTCTCTTTGTGAAATATGAAACTGAAATAATATTTAAAATAATTTATTTCAAGTGCACAGGAGTACAATGTCATCAAAACATGAATATCTAATGAAACAGCAATATCCAATTGAAAACATCAAAAGAGTTTTTAAAGCCGTTCTAAAAGCATACATAAGTGCACAGGAGTAGCAATGTCATCAAAACACGAATATCTAATGAAACAGCAATATCCAATTGAAAACATCAAGAGTTTTGAAAGCCGTTCTAAAAGCATACATAAGTGCACAGGAGTAGCAATGTCATCAAAAACATGAATATCTAATGAAACAGCAATATCCAATTGAAAACATCAAGAGGTTTGAAAGCCGTTCTGAAAGCATACATAATGTGGATCGCCCAAAGTGAAAAGAACCATGTTTAATTTAATGCACACATGATATTTTATCTTGGATTAAGAATATAATAATAACAATATCAAAATGATCTACACTTACCATGATGACTTCATCTACATCTACAATATGCATTCATCTAAATGCACTTCTAATCAGCCTAATACAGCAAGGATTTTCAACATCAATCATATATTACTTTAACCCAGAGCCCAAGACCTTGTCTTGTTAGTCTGGAAAAACATCACATAATACTGGTAATATAAACAAAAATATATCTGTAACGTCTATGAAAGAATATTTGTGACTCTCCCTGAAAAACATATACACCCCATTTCTTCCTAAAATATTTTCAAGACACAGGGTGGAAATGTTTCATCAAGGATGTTAAAGAGTATTTGAGATGAAAAGTCGAAAGCAAGGGGGGGGGGGCACAGGACCATATCTGCAAACATCTCATCCCAGGAGCCATTGAAAATATGATTTTCAGGAAAAGAAGTCAAATTTCAGAACTCTTAACAAGTAAGGAACATGTCATGTTCGTAGCTACATATAACATATATCATATATATTCTACATTAATCAATCTAATTTGGTTAGGTAATTATAATGATATTCAGCAAAATCACATATATTCTGATTACATCACACATTTTCTCTGAAAGAACCACAAAGTCTTATTTCATTGTCCTGTGAAGTATATCTGCCAAAGTACAGAAATGGCAAATGTCGCCCTCTGTTATCCAACATTGTTCAGGTCATTTGGTCAAATGAGGAAGAAAAATTCTCCCAAAGATATATCTTCTTTATCATTTTAAATGACCAAGGTATCAAATATATTGATACTTTGATTATAGATGAATACATTATGATACTGAAAACTAACAGAGAAATAACTTTCTTGGAGTAACTTTTTTAAAAGTTTGCTTATAGCATGACATGGATTTTTTAAATGCAATTTTCAGCTTTTGAGGATCAGCACAGGAGTGTTATCTTTGAGAACACAAGTGGATAGACAATAACATGTATATTACACAAGAAGGATAGCATGGCATAGACTCATGCTGAGGGTCAAGGTGTATTACTCAATATCATAAACTTAAAGTCAGTATTTCATTCTGATTTCAAATGAGATTTTAAGAGCTCTTCATTTAAATAAGCACACCAGCTGATAAGATTGGAAAAAATCATGTCTCATTTGCACTGATGTCAAACCATTTTTTGTAAATTCATTTCCTTTAAAATCATATCAACTATAATACAGAAACAGGTAAACAGGTGTTGGACTTTCTGCTTAAAGCAGTTTAAAGTCTAAATAAATTTTGTGTAAATCTCTATAATACTCATTTTCCCTTTTATATGAAACAAAATTGTCACATGAAGTGAAAAAATATACCATGAGACAAATATGGTGAGAAAAATGTGCTCTGAAAATATAAATATAAAAGGGTAAAAGTTACAATAAAAATATACCTTAAGTGAAAAAGTTAAGTCCTCAAAAATATTTCCCCTGTTTGCTATAAAGTCACTTCTGTACTATGAAATTGAAAACGAATGAGCATTGATACAATCTTTGCACATACCACCATCGCATCATCCTATAAAAAATTTTTTAAAATATTTTCATAAAATGTTCACCTTTACAAGAAAATTACTACCACTCGAATTCATGAGAAGTATTCACTGGTATAAACATCTTGACTACATAATCATTTGGAAAGATATAACTTGGATACAATGGTAAAATATATACTATGGACACTCTTTATAAAGTCTTCTGATATAATATTCAGATACCTGATATACAATGTCTGGTCCCATCAGTTTCCATTTTGAATCTTACTGAAAAAAAAGTGCTTGGAAAAGCACAGAGCAAGAACATCTGATGACATGTAAAAGCAAATGCAGGACACTTCGGCAACCATAATTTATGTCAGCGAATTCAGCAAATCATGGACTTGACACTTTCTTGGCAAAAGTGAAATTTTAGACAATGAGAATGAACTCCTCAAAAATACAATGATTTATTTGCTATAATTTGATTAAATTTGGAAATCCTAGTGACATAATACCATTTTTCACATTTTATCATCGTATTAAGGCCCATTTCTTCATGTATTTTTTTTCTCTTTTTTGCTGACATGTTATAATTGAGTCACATATCATCACCTTCCCAGTTCCCATCCCTATAAAACTTCTAGGTAAGTATAACAGCAGCTGCTTAATCATGATTCATTTCAAATCTTTACAAAGGTTCATGATACAATATACGTGATAATGAATCAATTCTGTTAAATATTTGCACCTAATAATACTTTGTGATTTGCAAACCGTGTTCAAAACTTGCGCGAGATCAAAATTTACAATAGCCGACGTTACAGCATCATACAAATGATCAGAAACACCAAATTTCAGCCCGTCACAAACGTTTCATGACATCAGTACAACTGTGGATTAAATCTCTGTAAAAGCCGTTTCTTCATTCACAGCTTCTTGATTCACACTCTTTCAAGTTAGATGATAAATATGGCAGCTGCTGATTTCAATGAGGCAGCTGCTTGAGTCCTCGCAGACGAACAAGGAAAAGAATACCAAAATGACTGCTCCTCCTTATTAAGATTGCTTACTGTGTGGGTAAATACTTGAAGAAATATAGAAAGTTGCTGATTTGCTGTCAAGTTCAAAGCTTCAGCCCATGAGCACCCTTGGATGCAACCGATAGGTAAAAGGTTGGTGTACCACTGTATTTCTCCTGCGAAAAAAAAACCAAGTAAATATACATGAAAATTTTTTTAGAAATAAAGTAAAATTATAACATATCATGACAATGTGGTCATTCAAAGTGTTGTGTCAAAATGCTGATAGAAATATCAACATCAACAGATGTACATGTACAAGTACTTTCCTATCTTATGTAAAAATATAAAGGTGATGGCATGAAAATAATGAATTTGATTAGATTAAAATGAATGTTTCTATTGTGTATCTCGAAAATCATTACTTTTTTTGTTGATAAAAAAAATAACATGACCACTTGCATCATTGTAAGTATTAATTGTAAAAATGTCACATTCTTCCAGAGTGAAAAGTTTATGTTAAAAGATTTATGAAGACTTCAGAATAAATTCAATGCCTGCCTTACGATCTTTTCACATCACTTAATCATAGCTTGGAAAATCAATTACATTGTTCCTCTTTCCTGTTTTTTGTTAGCAATCCAAAGCGTGAAATCACAAGCATGGAAATGGGACATTAATGCAAGAGAAAAATTAGGTACAATGGTCATTTCCTTTATCTATGGTACATCTACCCACATAGCTCCATATCAATGTATAATCCAATATGTACTTCATAATTTTCCTACAAGGTATATTATATCACATACTCTACCTTCAACTTCTTATTCTTAATGTGTAAGCACACAATTTGAATTTCAATATAAAACATATTTTTCATAATGCCTAGCACAGGCACAGAGCTCAATGACCTGTACTCTGAACTATGGTTTAATTCAAACCATAGTCCATCTCGCGGCTAAAATTATTATGGGAAGTGAAGAATTTAAAAACATTAATTATCGTGTAATGTGTTTACTGGGTTCTTGTTAGTGGTCAAAGCGTGTAGAAAACTATTGTATATCCTTCCAAGACAATTTAAAATGATCTAAGAATAGAGAGTGATGATCGGGTGCCATGATATTTGCTCCACGGCAAATTCCATTCAATGGAATGGCCAACTTTAACCATGGATTTGATACTATACCCTACCCTTAATATAACCCTAATCCTAACATAAAACCCTCTTGCAATCCTGAACCTATATCTTAGTCGAAATAAAGCCCAGAGCGATTGTCGCCGGCAAATGTTGTGTCACCTATAAATTGATCATCTTATTATATGACTTTGCATCACACTTGGTTATCCATAATTAAGCCACAAGGCCCGTATTCTGAACTGGTTTAAAGTTGTGGTTTAGCTATGGAGAGCCAATTGGAGCACAAATCCCTAACAGTACACATTCAATTTATTAACTCATAAGACACCCAAATTGTTCATAATTGTCTGGGAATGATAACTGAAGTATTTTCTCCATTATGAAAGCAAAAGGATACACAATAGTAAACATAATGTACAATGTAAACAGAATTTTTGAACTTTTGGCTCCCCATAATTTGAGCAAAGTTAGACCATGGTCTAAGTTAAACCTGACTTCAGAATACAGGCCAAGTATAAACCATGGTTTAAGTTAAACTGTAGTCCAACAAATGGGCAGATGGGTTCAGTTCACACGGCACTTACCTTG
The DNA here is from genome assembly GCF_018143015.1 of Lytechinus variegatus. Taxonomy (NCBI): domain Eukaryota; kingdom Metazoa; phylum Echinodermata; class Echinoidea; order Temnopleuroida; family Toxopneustidae; genus Lytechinus; species Lytechinus variegatus. Next base: position 24,744,757 of record NC_054741.1, on the reverse strand, counting down.
ATGGTTTGTACAGCACGTTCGATAGCATCCTTCTTGAGGAGCGTTACCGTGCATCCTCCAAAACCTCCTCCCGTCATGCGTGATCCATAAACACCATCAACTGACATGGCCGCCTCGACCAGCTGGTCTAATTCTGGACAGCTAACCTCGTAGTCACCACTAAATACAAAAGGACAGAAAATATATTTCTAAAAAACAAGAATATTCCAGTCCAATAGGAGAGATTCTAACTGCTGTAAAGAATTCTTGGCTTGCATCCAGTAGATACAATTTATGATTCAAAATTCAATTTCATTTTGAAGTTCTCTACAAAAAAGACACACACACACTAACACTATAGTTACTCATATTAGACAAAGATAAACTATGTTTCCATATTGCATGTTCAGACTGAATAGGAATGAGAAAATATGTGGGAACCAGCAGGATTTAATCCATCATCTCCAGCAGACTCTGCCAGCAGGCCATTACAGGTCATGGGCACTCACTGGAATGATTACAACAACATATACCTCATAATCTATTCTCAGTAAATATTCACTAGTTAAAGGTCAAGTCCACCTCAGAAAAATTATGATTTGAATCAATAGAGAAAAATCAGATAAGCACAATGCTGAAAATTTCATCAAAATTGGATGTAAAATAAGAAAGTTATGACAGTTCAAAGTTTCGCTTATTTTTTTAACAAAATAGTTATGAACGAGCCAGTTACATCCAAATGAGAGAGTTGATGATGTCACTCACTATTTCTTTTGTTTTTTATTGTTTGAATTATACAATATTTCAATTTTTTACGAATTTGACGATTAGGACCTCCTTGCCTGAAGCACAAAATGTTAAAATGGAATTCCACGTGTTCAGGGAGGAATGAAACTTCATTTCACATGACAATGACGAGAAAATCAAAATATTTCATATTTCATGTTATAAAATACAAAAGAAATAGTGAGTGATGTCATCAGTTCCCTCATTTGCATACTGACCGAGATGTGCATATTACTGTTTTGTGAAATGAAGCGAAACTTTAAAATGTCATAACTTTCTTATTTTACATCCGATTTTGATGAAATTTTCAGTGTTATGCTTGTTGAATTTTTCTCTTTTTATTCAAATCAAGTTTTTTTGGGGTGGACTTGTCCTTTAAGAAATCCAATTCATATTGAATGTCATTTTACTAATGCAGGGACAACATGTACTCAGAATCTGGTACATAAAACAAGTTTGAAAATATGGAACAAAAAAAATATTGTATTCCCCTTTCTGACCAGGATAAAATATCTTACAATCACATTCTCTTTACATAAGGATTCTTCAGCAGCTTAGCAGCAAATACAGTAGTTATCTATTTTTATGCTCTTACTTCAGTTGTCCTCTTAAAATTGTATGAGTGAACCAAAATCTTGTGTTATATGACAGTTTACAATCATTGTATATTCATTTTATTATTCCTTACCTACAACAGTAATTTGCTCCTTGCGAAAACTTATTTCAATAATATGATAGCAGCCTAATTCATTCAATTCATTCACTTTATAAAATATTTTGTGTGAATTCTTGCCAAACTACATGTATTGACTCTTAGAATAATAAGTAGTAGGTGTTTTTTTTATATCACTTTTGTTATTTTGTTTGATTTACTGTGTATGTTATGCTTCTTTTATATGTTTACTTTTTATTGTATATATGGACCCCATGGAAGAACAGTATTGTCATGTTGACAAAATTGAATATGGGCTTCCATCCGTTTTGTATTCTTTTATTCTTATACGGAAAATAAATACTATACTGCTATACATACTATTCTATACTATACAATTATGTTGCCTATAGCAGGATTATGCCTGGATGGCAAATTTCCCCTTTTACCTTTTTCATTGGAAAGACAATAAATTATATATTATAGCTGAGTAAGGAAATTCTAATTCAAAGTCATTTTAATAATGCATAGAGTATTCAGAATCCTGTATATTCCAAAATTTAAAACAGAGATAAATGAATGAAGATCTTCTGTCCCGTTTTCAGGCCAGGATCAAATATCTTTACAAATCTTTCAGGGACACTAATGAAGCTAAGCAGTTACAAAAGTGGCAGAATGTGGAAAGATGGTCCTTGTATAATTATGATAAGCCCAATAAGGTGACTATGGACAGACACCCCTTATCTTATAAAGATCTTATAAAGGACGTTGAAGCACAATCTACACATCATTGTTTATTCATCAAGACTTATCAAATACACCTTGTAATATGTAACAGTCAAATATTTGTGACAATGTGCACAGGGGAACATTCCCTGAAAGGGATTATTGGACATTTCATCCAACAAGTCCTAATTTATATGACAGTTTCCATAGTAACAGAGCTTCTCAGCCAATCAAAATCAAAAGATTGTGGAGCATTGTGGCCCAGTGGATTAGTCTTCGGACTTTGAAACAGAGGGTCGTGGGTTCGAATCCCAGCCACGCATAAATTCCTTCAGCTAGAAACTGATCCACAATGTGCTGCACTCAACCCAGGTGAGGTAAATGGGTACCAGTAGGAATGCCTGAAAAAGCTGTGTGCGCTATGAACCTCTAGCTTAGCTAGGTAATATAGGAGCGCCTTGAGTACCTAACAAGGTGGATATGTGCGCAATATAAATACCCTATATTATTATTATAACTTGTCAGACAACAAAATGCTACCCAGGTACATTCATATTTTCCTAACTATATGATCTTGTGAAAAATAATAAATTAATGTGATTATAGTACTTAACAAAACAGAGATGGAAATGCTAAAAAGGCTCAGTTACTATGGCATGACAATGCTTATACTTAAAGAAATGCAATACAGGAAAAGAGTGATTTCCAGAAACTGGTAGTCATTTTTAGCAAAAACAAAATCAGCATGAATTATTGGGTAAAAAAAAAAAACAGTTATTATTTTCCCAAACTGCTACCTGTTAGCAATGCCATTCTGCTTCTCACCTGAGTGATTTATGACTTTCTACCATCAACTTGCCAAAGAGGTCATAGTCTCCCTTTTGCAGCGCTGTTGCAGCCTCTGTTGTCCTCCTGATCTCACCAATCACATGACGTGCTCGGTTAAACACGGTGACATCCTCAAAATTATTATTAGCATCTGTAATAAAGATCATCAAACATCTGAAAAATCTCTTGTGAATTTAAAAGCAGATTTCTGCACTCATAAAATTCAAATTCCTATTTATACTAACATGAACCTACAGTTTTACAACTTAAAGCATAGATTTGCACAAATAAAATTCTTGACTGGGGTTTCGTTGGGATTTCCCAGGTTATTCAATTGAAATAGTAATTTCTGTCAGATCAGTATGCTTGCAGAAACAGATTGCAATTAATTGTGGATTACAATTAATTATAATTTTATCACAATTAATTGTGTATCTAAAATCTAACGCCCCTTGTAGACTTGCAAATGGACTAGAGACTTTGAAGATGTCGCCACAAGAAATTTTTGAGCACTTTTAGTTTACAAATGAGAGTTTCTGTGGAAACTTAAAACTCATGCATGTATTTCTGTAGTGTCTTTACATATCATGATTACAAAAAACAATAGGAATCAAGTTGCATTAAGGATGGGAAATATCATTATCATTATTTGAATCTATTTACAAAAAATACATGAGAAGTATAAATGCTTTTCATCATCATCATCCGATGCAAGTAAATATAAAAATGGTATATAATCATGATTTGAAAATACAAAAATTTATTGTGAAATCCAGCAATGTCAGAGAAATGAAATTTGATCATATGTCAAAACTCCATCTGATATTTGTATGTCTATCATGGATGAGGAAGAAAGACTACGCAGAAATCTATTCTGCAGCTGCACCAATAATTCAATCATACTGGATTTCAAATCAACCAGACAATGTAATTAGGACTTTGATATTTGTTTAATATTCAAAAGATAACTCCGTCTGGAACAGGCTTCTGTAGACTTTGCTTAAATAACCTAGTTATATCCAGTTGAAAGTATTGATGCCTTGTGACCCCAGGATCTCACCATTCAATTCCTCTTCGGTAGCATCCCTGAGACTCTTCTTGCCCAGCATAGCAGCAGCCTCTTCACACTGTTTCCTCCTTGTGGGGTACTCACTGCCCGTAAGCTCGTGCTTGACGTTGGAATTTGTGACGAGGACCACCACATTTGGGTCACTAAGGGGTACCTGGGTGGTACCCATCGTCCTATTGATGATGAATTCAAAGAAGAAAAACATTTGAGAGACAGAAATATCCAAGAAAGAGCAGTGTGGAAGGAATAGGATAAACATCAATTTTATTTCATTGTCTTGTGTTATATGTGCTATATAATGTTGTATATTAATTTGATAACAGAAGAAACATGTATGATGTGGATATCTAAGAACAAAACTTGAGACCTTGTTAGTTAGAAATGAACATGAAGTGATAGCTGCCGTCAATTCAGCATCTTTAAAAAAAAACATGTCAAAATATAATATTAACATATGAAATATATACAATCATAAATATATCCCTTATTATTCCATAAACTGTAAAAGTTTGTACAGAATGACCTATGATGACACCACATGATTGAAAGGAAAATGTTTTCTCTGCACTGGGTAAACTTACCTACAATCCAACAGTAAAGCACTTCCTTCCTGCGCCATCACAGAGACAAACTGGTCCATGATCCCACACGGCATCTTGGGAAAATCATGTTCTGCCTTCTGACAAGCGAGGGCCTTCTCCGTCAGGTTGGATGCTTTGCATCCCGTGAGTTCCTCTAGGAATGTGTAGGTAGCCACCTCCAGGGAGGCAGAGCTGGACACACCACCCCCAAGAGGTACCGATGTCACAACGGCAGCATCAAATGAACACAGTGTACCTGGAAGCAAAGGTGTAATTAAATCAGATATTTTTTCAAAGGATATGAAGGGTAAACTTACTCAAAAACTTGCTTTTTAATGTTCCCCATATTTTCCCATTTCAACAAGTCATCAATTATACTGAAACTTTATTCTATATATGGGGCAAGGCCTATTGAGCGCACTGTGCTTTTATCTGGTCCAAAATACTAAATTCTATCATGTTTCATATTTAGTGTAACTTTTCTATAATTTTTTTTCATTTTAACCTGTAAATATGTGAATGTTTTGGGTAAATGACTTTATCAAATCATATTTCTATTTCCTATATACTTCATTTTCCTTTCTCTTAACCGCTAAGAGGCAATTTGCAAATTTGAGGTATATAAAATTGTTATTATTATTATTATATGAATGCATAGGCCTAATGTGTAATGTTATGAAGTCAATGTATAATGGGTTTTTGACCAGTTGATCATGTAATACTCCCTCCCTCTACCTCTCTGAGCTTTCTGTTCTCCCCAATACAAACATACCTTTGAAGTTCTGTACCACACCCTTCACATAATTGGCCCATTTGGGTAGACCAGGTTCTAGTGGCTTTTCTGCGGTAGGAACAGGAAATTCAGTGTACTTGGGTTCATCCGTTCCTTCAGCTGTGGTCAGAACGCGACAAACTCCAGACGATGTCTTCCGTCCTACCAGAATTGTAACCTGCGGCAATGCCTATTGATATTTGAAAAATATAAATATATATTTCAGATGTGATTATACGACCTATTTTTTTATACAACACATTTTATGTATCATTGCTTCTATCGAGGACTGGTACTGGACTGGTACTGGGCTGCTCCATAGGCCCCGCTTGAAAGGTGTATGCAATATTTAGATTTTTACCATCTTTTAGTATCATTCTTTTAAAAAAAGGGCGAAATCCGGCATTGAATTAAGGAGTACCAATATACACAGAAATGTAAAAATTGCTTAAGTTTAATCAACTTGCAGCAGGAACCTGTAATAAAAACATGATCCCATTCCATAAAGGTTATGAAAGTCTATTTACGATGGCATACAAGTACAGTTCAAATTACCACATACTGTAAAAACAAACAACCTTCTTTCAAACAAAATAGCACAGTAAATGTATCTAACAGCCAGAGCTACCAAGTCTCACGCATTATGCGTGAGACTCAAGCATTTTGGACTCCTGTTCATCCCCTTAAATCTCTGTCTCACGCAACTATGACAGCCTATCCCCATATACATTGTACACAATGTCTGTGATCTCACTCAGATTCACAGAAAATCTCACGCATAGCTGGTCTTTGCACTTGGCATCTCTGCAGTAACATCAAAGGTTTATTCAGAAATGGTATCTTATTGTTCATTCAGGAAATTACGAGCCATGTCTTTGAATGAGTTTTTTTTTCAAGCACTGATGGAAAGAAGGAAAAGTACAATATTTTATAACGCATAGGCATGAATGTTAACACTGGACCTACATGTACTTCAGTTCTGGGGGTGTTTCACAAAGATTTAAGTATGACTTAGAGTCGCACTTAAAATGCCAGTATGTGTGAGTTGTAAAAGGCATGACCACATTAGTCAGATCATGTCAAGAGGACGCCCACTACTGCGTTTTAATCAATAACATTGCGCGTTGCATATCATGTACGTGTCAACATTTACATGTACATGTAAGTACAACTCTAAGTCATGCCTAAATAGTTGTGAAACACCCCCCTGGACTCGAATACTAAAGTTAAACCCTTTATCAAAATATCAGAGAGGATCTAATTGCACGATAGTAGTTCACGATCATGTCAAGTAAAGATCACTTTCAGAAACCTCAAGTACATGTACAGGCCTACAGTGGAGCAGTGCAACCAAGGTTCAACTACATGTATCCTGATGACCATATGTAGGGTTATGCAGGTCAGAACATGTGATGATAATATAACTGAGAATATCCAAGCGGCAAAAGCGGTAGGCCTACTTCAGGCTGAAAATTGTTATATTTTAATAAACAGAGTTACCCCACATTCACTGAGCAAAATGATGAAAATATCATCAAAATCTGATCTGAATAAATTATTTAACAGTTACTGAATTTTGAAGTTTAGCAAAATTTTGTTAACACAATTATATACACACCATCATGAACATTCAATAGTAGTAGTCAATTTAATATTTTCATTCTTGAAAGAAAAAATTTTAAAGACACTAATTACATATAATAAAATACAAAAAAAATAAGTTGGGAATATATACTCATCATGATCGAGCTTGCTCATTGGGGACACGCATACATGTAGAACATGTAACCATGAAAACATTTAAAATCTCCTTAATTTGTAATTTGTCTGATTTTGATGCAAATGCCAGTATTTTGTTTGTCTGGTTTTACTTGATACTTAACATGTAGCCTACATGTAAGTTTAAAATCTGATATAACTTTAAGCCCACATGTACATGTAGACAACAGAAGCCATGATTTTAAAGATGAAATTCAGTTCTGGATTCTGGTTTGATTTTAATAGTGGATGAAACTGTTTTCAAGTGATTGGGAAAGCTATGCATGCTAACAAAGCATCTAAAAACTGGTGTTTACTGTCTAGCATTGAGAAATCATCAAATACTATTGTCAGGTTTCTACTGAAGGTCATATTCGCATGAATCACAGCGCGTAGATGTACGGACTACTGCAAATTGGTTAGCCTACATGTACATGTAACTAACCTTTAAGCTGATCAACGTGACTCAGCAATAAAGAGCAAACAGTTTGAAACCTTTGCAGAAGAACATTTCCAAATATACTTTCTAGATGTCATACAAATGATTTGATAGCTCCCGTATTATTATCAATTCTTCATAAAAAGTCCTTTCTCTTAGGTTTAAATACAATACTAAACTTATGAAAAAGAAAATCATGAATGATCAATGATCATCAATTTTATAGAAAGTTGCAGCAATCTAATTCTTGATCATCTTTCTTTACCAGCAACTTGCCAATGTGGTACAGTAATATTTAGTGTTCTATCTCACAGGCTTTGGTGTCTGTACAAGGATATTTAACCCTAATTCTCCCGGGGGGGGGGGCCATAATGGCCCGCTCCCCTCGACAATTATCGCGATATATCTGCTGCGCAAAATATTTTGACCTCGCCGCTCACTGACTTTTTACTCTGAAGTCTCGCGCAAATTTTGAGACTAAATTTGTGACGCCCGGGTACGTGGTTACGACATTACGCAACATTATGTGAGTGCATGTCAGACCCAAAATTGCTCATAAATGTGATTTCATGTACAAATCCAATGAAAATTGTGTATTAAGCCAATATTCATAAATGTATCATGAACTACTTTTACTGACTAATCTTCATTAATTTTGCCTTGTTTATGATCAGAATTAAGTCAGGAACGATTTCCATCAAAAAACAATAAAGAACAAAAAGTGAAAAAACAAAGAAATACATAAGAAATTAAAAAAACAATAAAATACGTAAGAAATCGGTCATGGTACCAGAATTTTTTCATTCACGATTGTTAGGAATGCTATAAAGAATATTTTCACCAAAATTAGCATTCTAGGAGCTTTATTTAGTAAATCAGAGCAAAAAGTATGATTATATGAATAAATTAGCATAATTCATATAAAATAGAAATGAATTCAGTGAAATTTGCCAATGCAACTGCGTAGATTACGTCATTCTCTTCCATCATGCAAATTTTCGTTTTGATCGTGCAATCTGCGGCCGAGATCTTAAGGGGGGCCATAATGGACCTGTAATGACAAGAATCAAAATACCCCGGGAGAATTAGGGTTAAAAAGTACCGTTATGCAAAATAACAAAGTAATACTTCAATTTTCCTTTCAGCTACATGTAAGTTTACAATTTTTTCCTGAAGGTGCTGGTCTAGTATGAAAGATTAAAAATTTGAACTCCATGTGACCCTTCTCAGAGTTTTGTTCCTCAAGTTCAACAATTGAGAGTTCAATGATTTGCGTCATTAGATCACAATCAAAACATCAATTTCCTGGAAATATTTGAGTTCATCATCAATCACAGATCTGTAGTATTACTGATGAGTCTAGGAGTGGTTTGCTCAGAGTAAACATTTGGCACTGATCAAATATTGGCATATAGATAGGGAGTGTAATTTCACAGTTATCACTATAAGGTCATTCATCTAAAATGTATGCTTTATGTCTGCTAGATATCTGTGAAGAAAAAAAAAGAAAAGGGTGACTTGTGAGTGACTGATACAATTCAAACACCACTTCTGACTTGAAAATGGATCAATTACAACAGCAAATTTAATAACTAATTCCTTGTTTATATCAATGAATTTTAAGTTTTTCATCAACGTTGACACCGATCACTGAAACTAAATTGTTACTATGTATAGAAAAGTAACGTTTTCTCTTACTTTAGATAAACAGTATTTTTCTCAATTGAAATTTCAATGAACTATTATGAGTTTTATGACACTGAATAACAGATAAATAAGCTCATTAAAATCAAAGCTATTAAAGAGAATAACTAAAGTTTTTAATAACATTCATCATGTGCTACCATATGACTTTACATGAGATCAATTTTCCCCCACTAATATGAAAATAAAAATCAAATGAATCATAAAAATATACCGGTAATGGTCAAAGGAGTTCTAAACTTGATAAAAGTAGGAAGTTAGGAATGTTTGGTACTTGTAATTGGTATCATAATATGAAAGAAATTAAGTTTCTACATCTTTTGTGTACATTTTGTATTTTGAGCATTTGTATATTTCAGAGGTGACTGTGTATTTGAAAAGTAACCAAGCATAGGATTTGGCAGAATCTTCAAACAAAACCCCACTGTGAGATAACAAATTTTATGAAACGGGGCCAAAATAATCGGCATGGTAACTTTGGCATAAAGCCATATCATAAAACATGGGAAAAACACAAACATACAAGAGTTGAGAAAGGTTCAAATATTCCATGAACTTTAAATTTGTACACATCTAATAGACATTTCATTACCTGGCATAAAGGTGGAGGTGTGGGGTTATATAATAATGAATATCAAACAAGGAATCCTTTTCTAATATTTAATTCTCTTATTTTGGAATTTGGATTCCATTAAAAACTATTCAGATAAAAAAAATAGTATTATCATCACCATCAAAATCATCATCAATATTTCACCCCATGAGTTTGTACAATTTCATATAACTCCTTTATTCAGATACCTGTTTTACTGACATGCTTGAATTTCTGGAACTCTAGAATGCAATAGCCTACTACTGAATGTACCTGTACACGGTACAAGATATACGTGTACAGACACGATTCAATTAGCAGTCATGGAGTCATGCCAAATTTTGATCTGATAAATAATGTCACCTTTATTTGCTCACCTGTGCTATTAACAAATTTTCCATGGATGATATTTCATAATCTGCTTTATAGTGCCAGTAGTAAGCTATAATATGTGTACCATACTTGAGTGATGCATGCCGATGGTAATAAAAAACATTGCGCAAAATGTGATAGGGCTTGCTTTTACAGTTAACCCTGTTTAATTGGTACATAACATCATCCCTTCAGCGTACTAAGCGTAGTTTTTCTAACTCTAATTCTTATTATGTTTTATATAACATGGTGATTTTTCAAACACTGTGTTGTATTCATCCCCCCCCTCAGTTAAATATTTATAGTATTATTCACTGTTCACACATATTTCTTTTATGTAAAAATACCAAAGATTTGAAGGAATCTGTCTCTACTAGCACTTCGCTACCTTCTGGTTCCTTCTTAACAACAACATTCAACCATACACCTATTTTTTTGTTAGATTATGAACATTCTTGGAAACTGTGACTGGGATCTTAAAAAAATGTTATAACATTTGTTTTAGGTTTATACACGTACATGTATGTCACATTTATGTCTTGAAATCTATTGTTTGTATTCTTATTTTGTCTTTTATAATGTAAGCAATTACATCTGTATACTAGAATAGTTATGTTTGTGCTGTGATGTTATCACATTGTAATCTTATTGTTATTGTTGTTAAAGGTAAATGCTAGTTTTGGTAATGATATCAAAATGAGTTTGTACAGAATCCAATGAAATGACCACCAAAGTGTCTGTTTGTATAAATAAAACATATGTGCCAAAGGATTCTGGAAGAAAATGTGTAATTGCTGAGAAATCAGCAAATAAGCACAGGATTCGGGTAGAGCGCCGGGCCCGACATTCGAAGCAATAATTAAACACTGTCCCACGTGCGCTGTGTTGGGGATCTTCAGTCTGAACATTTTTCAGCGTAGATTTCAAGATTTCACAAACTTCAGTTTATGTAACGTTACCAGATCTAGATCCTCGATGATATACTGACAATTAAGCCTTGTTTTACAGACTTTCTCATGAAATCAGTGTTTACTGCAACTACTGGAATTTCTCTTTAAGTAGATAAACTCAAACTCAAATGAAAGTAATAGTAACACATGTGGGCCTCCAATCTTCATCTTACAAATGAATATACATGGTTTATGCAATCCATCACAATTACCGTAAGCAGGAATAAGCAAATCAATACAAATCATACAATGCCATTATTGTATAATTGTTTGTGTACAAGATTAGAATAGATTAATTCTTAACTTTAAATAATGCAACCAAAATACAATAATCCCACTCATGACAATCTGCGAACCATGTTTAGAAAGAATTCCAGCTCGATTGAGTGGACAACCACAGAGAAAAGCACTGTCAAGTCAGAAAAACGTAAGGACACACAGGATTAGCCAAGTAAGGATTGCTTTATTTTCTATTTTATAACTTAACCTTAATAGTCATGTCCACCTCAGAAAAATGTTGATTTGAATCAATAGAGCAAAATCAGACAAGCACAATGCTGAAAATTTCATCAAAATCGGATGTAAAATAAGTTGACATTTCAAAGTTTCGCTTATTTTTAACAAAATAGTTAAATGAACGAGCCACTTACATCTACATGAAAGAGTCGATGATGTCACTCACTATTTCTTTTGTTTTTTTATTGTTTAAATTATTCAATATTTTAATTATTACCAATTCAACGATTAGGACCTCCTTGCCTGAAGCACAAGATGTTAAAATAATGAAATTTTACATGTTCAGGGAGGAATGAAACTTCATTTCACATGGCAATGACGAGAAAATAAAAATAATTCATATTTCATACAATAAAATACAAAAGAAATAGTGATGTCATCAGTTCTTCATTTGCATACCGACCGAGATGTGCATATACATGTAACCGTTTTGTGAAATGAAGCAAAACTTTAAAATGCCACAACTTTCTTATTTTACATCCAATTTTGATGAAATTTTATGTGTTATGCTTGTTGAATTTTTCTCTTTTTATTCAAATCGAGTTTTTATTGGGATGGACTTGTCCTTTAAATTGATTTAGTTAAAGTCAATACAGCCATGTTTTCACATAGATATCTAGATTACTATGATGGTGGGCCCCAAGTCTGTGCACCTAACAATTTGAGTTCAGATTTAACATGATTTTTTTCTTATTACACAAAATCTTTGAGTTGATAATGTTCCTTATATTATTAAGAGTAAGTGCAGGTACCAAATTTCTCATCAAAAATAAAAGAAAATATAGGATTTTCTTGAAAAAACTGCGGGCAGTCATTTTCAGATTGAAAAAAACAATGGTACCCCATGTTTGCGCACTCATTCACTTTGCACGTTTCGGGGATTTTCATGACAAAGGCTGCATTTTTGAGGCTGTCACATGAAATGCCCTGAATTTATTATTTTTCCACCATTTTGAGTCGGATTTTTTAATGAATACCTGCCTATGTATTGCATTCGTAAAGTTCGTGCTCGTTGCGTATCTTCTTTAACTAGAATCGCGCAGATACGCGGGTGCGCAGACTTGGGAGACCGCGCAGACATGGGGGAACTGACCATACTATCTGTAAACCTCATTCATTGCTCTAGAATATGGAATTCAGGCTTGGTTTAATAACAGTTTAACAATATACATTAACATTACCATGACCATTTTCTTTAATTATAATTTTCATATCATGTTTCATATACTCAAATCACTCTAACCTAGTAAATCGATTTGTTTGGGAATGCATCGTGATTGACAAAAACAAAAGCTTGGCCGAGCCCCCGACACACCCACAAAACAAACACGAGTCGCACACACGACACGTTGGCACGTACATCATCACACATTTCCAACGAAAGTTTTCATGCATGCTTGCCGCATCTCCGGGCACTCACCATTGGGAAAACAAACCCATCGTTGTAATCCGTGTGCTCACCGATCAGATTCACTCGTCCAGGGGCACATCCTGCCACGGTCGCCTTTTCTCCAAATTTCTCCTCAAATGCCGAGTTCGCCTTGCCCAGTAGTTCGGAGACGGTTTCTACAACTGTGATGCCGTTTGCTGCCATACTGATCGTACTCAAAATCTCAAATTAACTGACGATTTTGCGGAGTTGGTTTCGTTGTCTGTTCTGCTTCTACTTGTGGATGACGAAATTTGCGCCGCAAGCAAAGTAGCCGCGCCGGCCGCGCGCTTGATATCGGCGAGGCATGCATTTCGCAAGCTCAAGGCGCGACGATCGATGTCGGGAGGGGGGGGGGGGGTAGACTCATAGAGAAGTATATATCTCTATGGGTAGACTACATTTCTCACGATCCAGGATAATCCGGGAGGATAATACCACCGGATCCGGATGTACCTTGATCCCAAAAGCTCATCATAACAGATGAATGATATGATAGTAGATATAAATAATAACGGTATATCCCAATATCATAATAGAGTTACTCACGGGATGTTATGAAAATATCAAAATGTCTAAAAGATTGGGTCTGAAAACATTTGGACTAAACAATAGAGAAATATGAGAGGAATTAAAAGACATGTACATGTATATATATATTACAGTATATTGATGAATATTTCTGACCTTTTGGAAATGAAAACGCATTACCCTCTGCCACTGACATAAATATGAGGGTGGGTGTGTTCAACCAACACATACATGGGGGGGGGGGAAGCTTGGGGCAATATATACCCCTAAGAGTTCCATGTCCATGACCATTAACAAAAAAAACTAAAGAGAAGGAAAGAAAGAATAAGATGTTATTTCTTTGAATATTATGTCAAGATCTATCCGACAAAATTTAATTTTCATTTTGAACAGGTAAACAAAAAATTGCTTGCTAACTTAATTGGCTTGTTCGGGACTTCTAAGGATGTTATTTTTCACATTGGCCATGCTGCCCCCCCCCCCTCCATTGTTTTTAACTCATTATGTTTCTCTGCCCACTGCCTTTGAAATCCCCCCATCCAATTAGTAACATTTGCATAATCATTTATTTAGCTTTTCTTTAGAAAAAAAGAAAACACAATGATCATCAATAAGCATATCTCAATTTTGAAGAAATAGCAATTAACTTAAAAATTGGATGGATCTTTAATTATTTCAAAAGTTGGCCTACATACGATTCTGTATACTCAGTTTAACAACCCTTAATTGTTCAGACTCAATAGTTCACCTTGAAAATACTTAAACACATAGAAAGATGGGAGAATAATGATAAATCAAAGATTCAAATAACTTCAAAATTAATGACTTCATCAAAGTAACTGAAACTCTGGAGGAAGATAAATATATTTTCATCATTTAGAATTTAATGTTGATTGAATGACAAGTACAATGATATAGGCCTTTGCAGCATATCAAACTCATCAAGAATTCCCCGATTCATATCATAACTACACATTATAAAAATGAATAATTATCTATTATGAATTGATTATCCTAATTATCAATATCACAATCGCATAAAGAAAGGGAGAAAAAAAACCCAAAAACCTGGATGGATTCTTAGCTGGACACATTCAACACTTAAAGCTCATACAATTTCCAGATTTCATATCACATACATTAGTGAACCAAAAAGTAAACTCTGATAACATGATATCAATTGTATTTTTGGTAGAAAGTGGAATATTGGAGATTTTCTTTTTAAAAATTACTTGTTTTTATTTGTAGAGACAAGTGAAAATGAAAGTTTGTCTGGATCCATGTATAATATACAAAGATTTTCATGTGATAAAAATAACATGCATTTTTGTTTTCAGGAATTTTCAGCGGCAGATGTAGGATATAAAATTGGCATGTTTCATTTACAAAATTCAATATCAGAATACATGATATGGAAGCAAAATAAGAAACTAATCATGTTTTCAATAATTAATCACATATATGTATATATACTACTTCATTAATTGATCAATTGCACTTAATCATTCTGTAGTTATATATAGCTACAACTAAGTCTCTCAATCTCACTTAAGAGAAGAATATTGCCTTGATATGATATTATTAGAAATTTATCACCCTGCACCATTCAATAAAATTATTGGTCCAAATTCACAAAGGTGGTTTTTTAACTATCGGTTGAACCCATGGTTTATGCAGATTTCCTGTATAAATTACGCTTATTCACTGCATATGTTAAAAAAAAATGTCCAATGCTGACTGATGCGCGCTTTTGTCACAGTGCGCAGAATTGACGCCTGTTGCCATGGCTTAGTATGCTATTTTATTCATGAGTCCACTGTTTGAAGAGTGGACTCATCAATTCAAATATATGTGGTAAATAAGCGTAATTTAAACAGGAAATCTGCATAAACCATGGGTTCAACCAATGGTTTAAAAACCACCTTTGTGAATTTGGGACATTATATTTCATAAAAATATAAGTATCAAAAGTAATATAAAGGTCTTTCATCAAATTTTAAATATTTATTAAATATTGAATATCTATTCAATAATTTTCAACTTTCATAAATTCAAATACAGCTGCAACAATTTAAGGCATATTAAAGTTGATCATATTGCACAAAGTACAAAGCTATTTCTTTTGTATGATTTGTCACAAACATTATCAAATACTATACTTTGATTAATTTAAATCATAATCAAAGAACTTGAAAAATCATCTGATTCAAATATATTAATCTCTTTAAGATTTTACAACTACCGAGGCAATTGAAAGTTTTCATATTTTAACTTGATGGCAATTCCATATCATAATAAACCTTTTTTTTCCAACCCCCATTTTTCCTCCATTTTAATTTCAATTTATTACCTTCGCAAGCTATTATCATTTGAGCGCATTAAAATTGTTCAGATGTCAATAATTTCAAAAGGGTCCCACATAGAGGAGGTTGGATCAAAATATTTAATGGAACTGCCCTTGAACAATACTGATTTAAAAGCATAGAATGGAATGTTTAAGTATACAAATGATATAAAACATTTTTGGAATTGTAAATCTAAAATCCTAGTTTAACAAAATTATTATCCTGTAAGCCCAAGATATATCATTAAAAAAATATTAATGTGAATTTTTACAAGTACCTTTAAAAGGAGTATAACTGAATGCATTGAAGTGTGCGCTACTTCTATATTGATGGTACACCTGAAGACAATAATCAAGACAGCACCAGATCAATTTTTTTTTCGATATTGAACATCCTGAGACATAATCCAATACTAAGAATACATATATCAAAATATTTCGTAAAAATGTATTATTTGTACCTGTATACATTATTCTCACGATTTTTAAAGCTTAAAGTAATGTGGGTATTTTTCATTACAAAAAACATATATAAACATGTGGAAAATAGAAGATTCTCACGATTTTTAAAGCTTAAAGCAATGTGGGTATTTTTCATTACAAAAAACATATATAAACATGTGGAAAATAGAAGATAATTTCCATCTCTAGAAAAGAAATAGCAATAAATTGAATGATAGAATTATTCTAGACTTCAAAATGTCATTACCATTTCCTCCCTAGTGAATAAAATGTATGTTCGATACAAATGTGCTGATTACTTTAGAAACAATTTTTTTTAGGAGTGTCAAAGTAATTTTATAATCCATGTTTAAGTACAAACTGAAAGAAAATAATTTCCTCATGATGTATGCATGAATAGAAATTTCAACAAGAAAAACAAAATTTACAAATAAATGTAGAGAGGGAATATAACATCACATTTTCTGTGGCATACCCCCCTCCCTTCAATTATTTGCACTAGCTCTTTTGCATTGAGTTGCAGTTCAGAGGTATTTAAGTACATAGACGAACATGAAGAGTAACACCTGTCCTGGGTCCCATAACACAAAGCTTAGAAATCATCAAGGAATATATTTTTTCACAATTGATTGCATTGAATACAATGTGCAATTAATCATGAATATCAAGCGTATGACCCTGGTTCCCATCCTTTTACTTCGACCAATAACTTTTAAGTTCTGTAAACAATGGTTTACAAGCAACAAAATGGCATTACTGTGAGTTACCGATAATATCCATGCATACATGTCTTTTAGAGATGAAGAATAATCAAAGGCAGTCAGTAAATCTGTCCAGGGCCATCTGACAAAGACTTATGATTGATCTGATCAACATCAATTACATGGAAATCCTTCCATATCATATTTTTTCTGCAGGAAATCTGCACAATGTCCTTTTAAAATAAAGAGAAGCATACTGAACTGTCAAAACAATGATGAGTATACATCAAATCTAGAAAACATCTTAAACAAACATGTAGTTTGAATGTTGACTATGCTGGCTTTCTACAGTTGCGGTTGATCGGATCAATCGCAACACTTTGTAAGACGGGCCCCTGGATTCCATATCAAAATCAGCTGCTAACTCAAGTGAAATCATTTAGATTAGACAGGAATGATTAGAGCTATTTAAACCAAGTGGTCACTTAATCATCAAGATATCTACAATTTTGTGACAATGGTACCACCATAATGCTAAGAATTCTTCATGCAAACATGGTCTCTGTGTGTCGCATGCCACTGTGCTGGGCCATCCCACTGTCTACCTGCCGGATGCTCTCAGGCATGGCGATTCTTGATGATTAATTCTTTTTTTTTTTCGATACGTTGATGACTTAAAATCGTTGAGGCATTTGATTATACACAGAATATCCCTCATTCCACCAGATGCATATTTGTCTACATTTAACAGGAATCAATTAATCTCTCTGTGCATTTTTCCCCATTTTTATACTCAATATTTCAATCTCGTATATTTCATCACATCATATATTTCATAAGATTTGTAGTTTCCAGTTTTGTTAAGGTGGCAGCAGGAATAAGCCTTTGCCTTTCTTGTTTCCTCTTCATTCATTCATATTTAATTTTTTTTTTTTTTCAAATATTTTTCAGATTATGATATTATATTAAGATTTTCCATGTTTTTTAATGTATGTTTTTTTAAAATGTACCTTGTTTTTTTCTTCTTCAAATGATGAATGGATTAAATACTTTCAATCTATCTACCTTTCTTTCTTTAAGCTTTAAATGATTGATCTGTTCACTTTAATTGTGATTAGGCCTACGGGTTAGGCTGATGAGATCTTCTGGATAGTGCCTTTGGTTCCATCAAGAACAACATGATCTCCTAAAAAAAAAGAAAATACAGAAAATATAACAGTCTCTAAAAAATCATAAATAGAAAACATCATGTTTAAAGCTTAAGTAATGAGAGGTCTGGGGCTGTAACACAAAGCATAGCAATGATCGTAGAACATTTTTCTATGATTTACTACAATGTACAATCAATCACAAAAGTCAAGCGTACGATTAATCGCTAACCTTTGTATTACGGGACCCTGGAGGCCATGAATTAAAGTTTGAAAAAGGGAGAACAAGTGCATTGTACATGTTGATATGTAAAATATATTGATTGCCAAATTATTCACAAATCTTCATCTTTTATTTTATGCTATACATGACACAATGAAATAACCATTATGAACTTCAAAACTGATGTAGAATTTGAAATGAAAAAAAGTGAATTAAATCTGAAATAAAGAAGAAAATAACAAGATGAAGATTTTTCCCTTAGGCTATTATATTTCTTTCATCATTGGCTTTTGATCCTTTAGCTAAGTAATGGACCTCATAGTTCCTGTATTACATTGAATTGAGCTAGTAAAAGAAATATCACTTAGATTAATCAACTCAAGCACTTACCTGACTGGAATGAGGTTGTTGCTCCTTTAGCATTGACTATGCATGGGATGCCATACTCACGAGCAACAACAGCACCTGAAAATATATTGTTTAAAGAATAATTTACAAAAGCAATCAATTTCTTAAAATGTATGTGCCCTCTTAATAACTGCGGCTACGGTAATGATATTTAAGTCCTTTGGATACACATAGAGAAGTTATATGCTCTACTATCATTATTATTATGATCATTATCATAATCATTATCATTATTATTACCGGGTATTATTATTATCATTTTTATTATCATTATGACGATGATGAAGATGATGATGCTGTGAGTACATAAATTGTTCTCACCATGTGAGATGAGTCCTCCTAGTTCTGTTACCAACCCGCCAATCAGAGGGAAATAAGGACTCCAACCAACATCTGTGAAGATCACTATCAAGATATCACCAGACTGGAAAAACAAAAATTTAAAAGAGACGCTGTAACCTTGGACCCACAATTTTAGATAAAGATACTGAAAATGAAAGAAATTGATGTCCCAATAAAGAATAACATGGAAATGAATAATTTAAATACATTATTTGATGGTACTATTGCCCCCAGGAAAAAAATTCTGCAGATAGCCATGTGCACCCATGTACAATACTCAATCCCCTCAAAAATTTGTGCTCATTGTAACACTGCTTTAATTTGAATGACAGATTAATTTTGATATTAAGTAGAAATCTTATAGGGCTTCTTTGTACATATTCAAGAAGGGGGGGGTTAACTCATACACATAATTTTCCTACCTGGATAGTACCAGCATCTTCCAATCTTGTCA
Source organism: Lytechinus variegatus (assembly GCF_018143015.1). NCBI lineage: Eukaryota > Metazoa > Echinodermata > Echinoidea > Temnopleuroida > Toxopneustidae > Lytechinus > Lytechinus variegatus. The sequence continues at coordinate 24,724,991 of NC_054741.1, read as the reverse complement.
CTACTCTGGCAGTACCCTCTACACGACCTTGGCATACTGGTAGCCCTGAGATGGGATGAGAATGGTAGAAATGTGGAATCAAGTTAAAGAGGTCAATAGAGGTCAAATTGATTGGCTATCAATTTTTAGAAATACCACAAGGACAATTTCATTAAATATGTATATCCGCCCCATTAATGCGGCACCTTTCTGAAATTATTTGCCTCTGTTTCTGAACAATACAACATAATATCAGATATATGATCTAAAATGATGTAAAATTATTAGATATATTCTTAATACATATTTCAGCAAATACCTCTATCATTATACATCCAAAATATGTCCTCTCCCATTACATTTTGTTACACAGTCGTAGTTAAAGCAAATTGTTTTGTTTTTATCTCCTATTTCGATGTATCATAACTCTTACCTTTCAGTGTCACCAGAGCATTTGTCTTCCTCTGTGTCTCTATCTGGGAAACAAATAAAAGATAATATCAAAATATGGAAGAATATAACATTCTTAACGTTTACACAAATAATATACTAATTAGTATATGACCACCCAATTTATTAGGTACACAGATTTATAACAATGAGCATATTCTTGAGAAAAGGAAAATTGAACAGAAACATGCAATGTAATATATTTTAGTTTACATACTTTCTGCTACACTGCCCCTATATTCCAAATATGATGTATTTCATGATAAGGTAAAATTGGAATCTTAATGGTTTCCTCCTTTCAGAATATACAAAAGGCTCTAGATATTTGTTTAATATATTATAGATATATGACAAATCATTATAATCGACAATCTAGTCTTTTCCACCTACCAATATAAACTTATAAAGTGCAAACATTATTTATGCCAGGCCAAAATCATGCAAGCAATTATACCAAGAACTTCAATCAAGCAAGCCAAGCAGCACCAATTCTTAAAAAAAACATCTTTTAGGCATAACTTGAAAGAGCCATGGTGTAGCGGCTCTGACTCTAGCCTTGTAAACAGAGGGTCGTGTGTTCGAATCCCACTGAGGTCTAGCGTCCTTTGGCAAGGTGTTAATCCACACTTTGCCACTCTCAACCCATGTGCAAAATGGGTACCCGGTAGGATGCGAAAGATATTGTATGTTTGAATTTGCCAGCGCCATTATGAGGCTGTGATGAATTCAAGGAAGGCTCCCCAGGGAGTGGAAATTGTGCACTTTTTGTGGTGGATTGAAATGAATCCGATGACCGAGTAATAATATGCTGAAAAGCATTTTGAGACATTCTGGGGAAAAGTGCTATATAAAAGCTATTATCTTTATAACTTTTGTTACTTCCTTTTAAATGATATACCTTTCTGTTGGTGATTTTTGTAATGGATTTATCTAGTTCAATCTTGTCTGTTAATGTTTTTAAATCTTCATATTTCTACGTTGACTTTCAGAATATTTCAGAAACAATTTAGACAGGTCATGTGTTCTCCAGGAATAGCCTTGATAGCCAATCGACCTCTGTTTTTTCCCCACCATATTATGATTCTGCTCTTTTAATGTTTGTTATCATGTAAATGTACACGATTGTACATATAAATTTGCTATGTGGAACTAACCACTTGATCAAGCTTGAACTTACTGGCTGGGGACTTCCCCTGAATACCTCTGGATAGTTCATGGCCATCTGGACAGGCAACAGCTTCCTACGACGGATTGCTCTGGAGAAATAAAGTTGATTCTCATAGCTATTTCATACTCCCAAGGCATGATAACACTTAAGGGGGTGTTTCACAGAGTTAATTGTGACTTAGAATCGTACTTACATTCCCATTTGCGTGTGGTATAAAATGCATCACCGCATCGGTCATGCTAAGAGGATGCGTACTACTGTGTAGTTATCAATATGATTGTGTGTTACAGACCGTGTGGCATTTATGCTTGACTCTAGGTCCTGCTTAACTTTATGTGAAACACCACAAGGATCATACATCATAAACCATATGATATAAAACTTACCAACAGTTAAACAATACACATACAAATATGAGACCTAGCTTATAGAGAAATGAAATAAATGGCATTTTGTATATACTGTATGGCTATATTCTCATCAAATAATATCCACAGATGTTCAAATGTAAAGATACACATGTACCATTAATCGGTATGTTTTTATTTCAACATATTGAAAGAAATAAATGAAAGTTATATGCTCCCCTTCAATCAAATTATTGGACTTGTTCTTAACACATATGACCTTTCCCCCACTAATTCATATCCTTTACATATAATAAATCATTTCTGGTGATTTATTTCCAATACTGGCCTAAATCAAAATCATCATCCAAAATGGAAGTTCATATATTCAATGTAAGCGAGTAGTAGATGACTGTTTGTGACTTACTTTGATAAAATCAGTGGAGACCTAATCTTCAGAAGGAGACCTATCTCACGATGAGTGAGGAAGAATATCAGATCACTCTCAGGTAACCTTCCCTAGAGGGCAAGATGATGAGAATAATTATTTGTTTTATTTTACTTCATTTGAATTTACTCCCTATCATTCATGATAAAGAAAAAAAATCAAGAATTCAAATAATAAATTAATGAAATAAAATATGAAGGTACCACCTACCATTGAACATGCAAGAACATTTATTCAATAAGAAAAATTTCAATAAGAAAATATTATTCATTTCAACAATACATAACAGCCTACGTCAACCTTCCAAAAGTCGATTATTTGACTAAGTCGAGGGATTTTTTTTTAAAAGATAGATTGTTTGAAATATGTGTTACACCTCATCTAAGTCAAATTTCCCCCAAGTCAATTTCTGTGGTCCAAGAAGTTTTGACTTAGGCATAATTATCTGCACCTCACTTCCTTGTGAATGATGTCATTATTAATGGTGTGTTTGCATGTAGATTTAATAAATGGAAATGACACTGCTGCTGCAAATTCATATTTGCAAAATTGTAATCTGTAAACACTACCAGAATTCTATAACAAATTTGCTTGCACCCAATCAAAATGGGATGTTTGAAGTAAATTGCTATCAAGGTTTGTGAAAACGGGATCACACTCTCAGGGACTGCTCAAGATTTATTCCTGAATAGCAACATAATATGAATCATTTTTGCTTTTCTGTTTTCTGAAGAGACTTTGTTCTCAAGTGCCTTTACTCTTTCCATAGGTTATCATTTTCACATTATTCAGCCATGGTTTTTACAATGTCTCTCTGTAATCATCAAATTGTACATTTAACCAGGGGAAATGTTTACTTTGAGTCACACTTTTAATTTCCAGAGGCATATGTCTTCCCAGTTATCAACTGCATCATATCATCAAAAGTTTTTTATATATTTGATTCCTGTTTTGGTCATTATGTAATTCATAAAATCCTGTATGTTGATGTTTCTGAATTTCCAAGAAGTTACATATCTTCCATTTGAATGTACAAAACTAGATTTTCAAATTAGTAAACTCATGGAATGATCGCTCAAAAAACCCCCCCAAAACATAATGTGATACCATCTGATGAAATCAAACAGTCTATGCAATTATAACCACAATATCCTCAAGATAATGATAAGTATCGCTGAGAATTTACCTTATTGGGCAATTGGCAAACCCATAATACTTACTTCTTCTACCATGAGCTGGGCAAGTCTCCAGTATCCTTCTTTCAAGTGATTATGCAACTTAACTGCAAGAGACTAGACAGATTTTACAGGGTTAAAAATGGAGAAAATGTCATATGGGCTAGGTCTTTACAAAGTGAGAAAAGTAGGAGTGTTACTCTTTGTCAATATCATACTCGATTCATAATGCTGAAATCACAAAGCTTGTTCTAGAATAAGTGATTTTTTTAAAGCTTATTTGCGAGGAAACAAACAAACACATATGATTTAGAGATGGGGAATGTGCAATAGAGAAAGAATTCCAAGTATATTTCATTGTGATAAAATCGAATTTGGGTTTATCAGACACTAAAAAGTATCAGATTCAGATTCATTTATTTCACACTGCTTTAAAATACAGATCCTTTCATGATATGCTTGTGTACATTTCAATACAATCTGAATAGATAAACAAACAGACAAAAACATATGAATGAATAAATAAGAAAAAGATAATAGGTTATTTAATAATTAATCAATTAATTAGAAAGACTGAATAACTGCATGAGTACCTTTCCCCACTCTCTGTGTCCAACAGCCACTCTAGCCTTGGGAATGAAGATCTTCAGAATCATCCTACAGAATGACAAAACAATAATGCACATTTATTTACCAACTGATACATGATTTCTTACATGTCACTGAAGACTGGTGGCCATTTAAAATTTTGTTTAAACCCTGACTGCATTACATTCCTCATTTTACTTGTATATACATGTATCTCACAGTGCATGCATATTTTCCCTTTTTTATACAGTCCATGTAACAATTAATTAAATGCAACTTTACTATAACAGCCTAAATGATGATTACACTGACTTGTAATATATTATCATGAATGTTATTAATGGATGTTTCCTGCACCTAAATTTGAAAAAAAAAATCTTTACTGTTGAGTTGTATACAATTATGTTGTATATAGTGTATAAAACCTATTAACTGGAAAACAAAATTTATTCAAGATTTTACTGCTGGTCAGAGGTGTCACCGGAGACTTTTTAGTGGTGGTCTGACACCTTGCGGGAGAACAAAATCTTCTTGGTTTTATCATTTTCATATTATTTATTTGTCAGCGAGGAGAAATAAATACAGAAAATTCAAATGGTAGATGGCTCTGACCAGCGCCGACCAATACAATGACAGAAATCATAATTTTCAGATGATCTTTGTAGGTTTGCATGGTGGAGTTTATAACGTGGAGAAGGTTTACGGTTCACCATGTGTAATATAAAGAAGGGAAGGAAATACAGGCAGAAAGGTTGAAATGGAAAGACCAGAAAGGATGAAAAAGAAGAAATTAGAAGTATTCTTTTCTTGAAAGTGAGTGAAGTCCTAAAAAGGACTGTAAACCAGATGAGATGAGTCGAATATGGCTGGAATATCGAAGGTTTGAGTAGTAGCAGAACTGAGTGAAGAGAGGTTACTCAACGTTTCAGGCAGGTTGACTGTCCGTCTTCAGGAGTCTTTCATCCTATCTCGTCTTTCCATTTCAGTTTTTCTGCCTGTATTTCCTTCCCTTCTTCATATTACACATGGTGAACCGTAAACCTTCTCCACATAATAATTTTCATTCATTAATTTTTCAAAATATTGTTCTTTGGGAAATAGGAAATGAACTTAAATGATAATATTAATATTCTTAAAGTTGAACTGCGGGATGGCTCTCATTGTGGATCAACTATACCTCTCAAAGAAAGTGATGGGTGATTTGAGTTGCTTGATGGCATCATTAACACTCAGCTCCTTCTTGGAACGAGCAATGTTTCCACCTTTCAGTATGGACTAAAACATAGAGAAAACAAGCTCAGCAAAGAATATTTTAAGAATTTTAAGTTTCTGAAAGACAGTTCTACTTACTGTCAAAGATAACATGCCCACATTGGAGCATGTTGGCATGATATGGGCCATCATCACAAGCATGCATACCTCCTCCTCTCATCCCACGTTATCCCAAACATATATTCACTAGCATCCCATACAGCCAAGCTATACGCATCCGATGCATTTGTTCGAACCCCAGACAAAGCCTCCCATCACCTCCAACAATTAGAGATGCACCTAACACAAAGAAGCGACCACTCAAACATGGTCAAACAACAAATATCCCGGGCATCACAGACCAAGACCTCCTCTACTACAAAAAATGAAACACATCCGACAACATACACTTCCCTGTCACTTACACACCTGCCACAACCAATGTTTCCCTCATCATTCACAAACACTTCCCCCTAATTAATGAATGCGCAGAATTTTCCCAAAACCACGTATTAGGACTTTACGTGACATACTTGTAAACTCAAAATCACCCACGTATACTTCCAACACAGACCAACAAGAAAATGAAGACACCCAAACAATCTCCATGCTGGTAGAACCAATCGAGTAGGATGCCTTGCAAAGCAACAATCAATATTCCCACATCACCCCAGACACAACATCTAATCGAGTCACACAGCCAGGCTCTGCAAAACGTGGCTTCCACAGATGCAAATAAAAAAATGCATCTTACAACAACACATCAAAGAAACCCACACGTTCATGAGCACTTGCACAAAGTAGACTTATTTCATAATAGACTAAATCGACTGTAAATCTTCCTGGGTAATATATTTAATGACATGTAGTGAATGCAGGCTGCAATACATAGAAAAGACCCAAACATCCCTCTACACCCACCTACAAAACACCCCCTCAGAAATAATCAATCACTACTCACCCAGCCTCAAGACCCTGCCATATACCACACACTTGAATTTACCCAATCACTCTGCTAACAATGGACAAATCACAGGCATAGAACTTATCAAGTAAGTAGCTTATTCCCCACCATCTCCATGACACCATTATAACTATTATAATGTAATATTTACATGATGATATGGTAGTGTATATATGTGCGTAGTGATACATGTATGTACATACCAGTAAGAGTTTAAATATGCATATGTAATATCCTTGCATTTATGTTTATATCTGCCTGTAACCATATACATATGCATACATTACCTTCTCTACTGATTAACAAGTATCAACCCAATTTCTCCATACCCTTCCTTGTTCGCATGTCGATTTATGTATTCGTGTGTGTATACATGCCCAAATAGTCTTTCTTGTCGGTAGGATGTATATATAGTTATTTTTATGTACCGTACTTTGCCAGGTAAGTATATTCAGCAAATGTGTATATTTCTTCACATAATTATGTCTTAACAACACATACGTACATACAAAGACATCGACGCTTTTATAGATTGAAATATAAAATGGAACTACACAGTTCTGATCAGTAACTCTCCAAGTATTCATCTTTTTACAGCGAACAAAAATCACTGGTTATATTTACCCAAAATGTTTTAGTGTGCCTTGCATCTGGCTTAATTTATAATTTGGTGATGCTTGTTGCAAAATACCTCTATTCTACTGTTTGAAGAGATTATGATTCAACTATGGTAAGGAAGTTGAGTTAGACATCCAGCATTCAGAACACTAGACGTGATTAAGGACTGACTTACAAGTTGACCTGGGCCTCATCTTACAAAGAGTTACAACTGATCCAATCAATCGTAACTCTATGGAAATCTCTCTCTCTTTCTCTAATTGTTTCTTTTCCTCTAACCCAACCTTTTATAATCCTCATCCCCCTTTCTCTCTATCTGCTGTGTCTACCTCCCAGCCCTCTCTCTCTCCATACATGGAGCCTTACCTGTATGACTGGAATGACTTTCACTGGTTGCATCTTCCACGATGACTCCCTGAACTCAGACTGACAGACAACAAAATAAAATATGAAATAATACCAATAATAGTAATAATTATGATAATGATAACAATAATCATAATTATAATAATCATAATAAAAATGATAATATCATTAATGACAATAATAATAAAATAATACAATAATATAATATTACTGTGAATAGGAAAGTGCTAAATCTGTGCTCAAGCGGCATGTATTGGGGAGATCTATCATTATGACCAACATAATGTGAGCATATGCATTCTCCACTCACTGGGTTACAATTTTACAGAAGCACATACCGTATTTAACAACTATTATAGTTGCAACAAAAACTGTAATATATATAATGCTATTTGTTACATTTTGATCCTCTAGGGTTCATCTTGATTTAAGAGGTATGAAGCCAATTCCAAGAGCCATGGTATGAGTGCAAAGCCTAGACCACAAATGTGATAACTACAAGCAAGGACACATTCAGAATTGATATTAAATCAAAATTTAGGGAAACTTTTACGATGGGCCTTCTGGAAGTCAACAAGTGAGTTCATTTTTATGTCAAAATATGATAACACAAGTAAGACTTCCTACTGTTGACTGATAAGTGGCATCTCATGGGTAAGTTGCTCAATTTCACTCAACACATCTTGAATACAAAATTGGCAAATTTCCTGATTTCTAAGCTGTTTGATTCCATGAAATAAATTTTGTTTGCTAACTTTCCAGAATTTTCATGAAAACAAGGCTGCAAGAGGGGATGCAGGTGGAGTGAAACTAGTGCTGCAGCCGAACCGCCGAACCGAACGGAAGTTCGCCGAACTTGGCACTTCCGAACCGGACCGAACCGAACCGAACTCAAAGGCCTGGTTCGGAAGTTCGGTAAAAAAAAAAGTATGTTTGCATGCTATGCGTGAATGCGATGACTACATAGATTTAAGTATAAAATCAATAAAATATATATTGGTTAGTGATTGTGCACAAAGAGAATTCCACTCAATATATTTTTAAAATCCACTATGATAGCTCCCATCTTGTCTTTGATTGAACTGTTATCAACTTGAGAATATTTTATTAACATAAATATATTTTTTCTTGATAAAATGAGGGGGCATTTTGAAGCTAAACTCGGTATAAAAGTGTGGTGTAATTACGTATTGCCGTAATCGATCGTGATCGTAATCGGACCTAATCATTTTGTATTTAATAAAGAAAAAGAACCAGACATAAATTCATTCCTCGTAAATGACAAAGTATGACAGTTTCGGTCTCGTGTTTGATTAAATTTTTATCATTTTCAATTTTTTTATAAACATGAATAGGCCTGGGAGTAAACATCGATTGATCGAATGGTTCGATTGGCATGCCGCCAATCACCAATCGATTAGCAAAATTTACACTAATCGAATGTTCGGCAGATCCCGATTATGACGTTGGGATACCTCTAATACCCAAGTAATAAAAATAAAATGACAAGAAAACAATGATGACAGCTGTTTTTTACAGGTTTAAAAATTATGTTACCGAGGTAATGTTTCAAAAATTATCAATGATTGTATCACATTCACAGTTACATACCAACATGATAGCACTCCGAAAATGTTAATCCCACCCGACCTTGCCCTCATACACAAAATAAGTCATTGTGTGCGTGCACAATAATAAGTAAACACATAGCCAGCTCACTTGAGCTGATTGGACCTTCGGATAGCCAATGAAACTTTGGGAAACAAAGAAGCGGAAGGCATGTGGTTATCTTATCAGGAAAGGTCATGACTTCAGAAATGAATTGACCCCTCCCCCATCTGTGTGTGTGTGTGCGTGTGAGGGAAAGAGAAAGGGAAGGATAGGGGGTGGGAGCCGGAGAATTTCTTTCATGTTTCAGAACAATGCAACCTTTTTTATATCCCCCTCAACCAATGAAAACTACATTCCAACACGCGCCCGCCTTCACCAGTACTTTCTCGACTAGTCTCCAAAAATAGACCCAGTTATACATGTAGGTTCAAATGATAAAAAAAATCGTTATTTTGAAAGGTATTTCACATGAAATTTTTTTTTTAATACATGTGTAGCATCGTGGGCAGTGCCACAAGTGGAGGCGGGGACATGGTGTGGGCAAGGGATGAAAATTTTCAAGTGAAATGCTCCACCTGGGCTCAGTCTCAAAGAATATACTTCATGAATGAGTTGTTTACGTCTTTGGACTCGGCGGGGCTGATTCATTTATATGCAGGGGTGTGGCACTTGGAGGGATGAATGCATAATACCAGGGTACCAGTATTAATTAAGGAAAGATTTTCATTGGGACAATAAACTGAAAGATTTAATCTCATTTCATGAAGTTTCTTTTGATATAAAAAAAATCATGGAGAAGGGGGAAAAGGGCCTCATTTATGCTAAACATGTGACTTTGATGGAGATTTCTTCATGGGGGGGGGGGGGTCACCATAAAGTAGGACAACTATTGTGACTTAAAAGACGTAATTCCCGACGAACAATCGAATCATTCAATTATTTTTCCAGGAAATAATCGAATGGTAATAATGACAATCGTCCCAGGCCTAAACATGAATATATTTTTTCCTTATAAAATGTGGGGACATTTTAAGCTTAACTCAGTTAAAAAGTGTAGTTGAATTACGTATTGCTGTAATCGGATGTACATTTAATTGAAAAGACATAAATTAATTCCTTGTGACTGACAAAGTAATGGTCAAGTATATTCCACCTTCTGAAATTTCCATATTAATATAAAAGATAAATAAATAAGAGATGAAGGAATGAGGGTGAAAAAAACAAAAAAGATAAAAATTCAAACCAAATCAACGCATGTTCCCTGATCGATGTTCCGGAAATGGTTGGTAAGGAAAGTTGAAACAGGAAGTCCAAACAACCTGCTCTCGGTCGCTATTATACAGGTAAAATTCGTATTCCAAACTTGAAACGTTTTTCCATTGTCAATATTTTCTTAAAAGTGGTTTAATCTGGCCAATTACTGAGAATGAAATGATAAATTATCAGTTCCGTCTTAGTTCCGACGATCAACGCCGAGTGATTTCACAACACTAAAATATGCAGTACAGTCCCATGTACTCATTTTTGTGTTAGAAATATGTTTGAAGTCACGTAGCGTCGATCTTTCTGGACCAAGAATGGACTGATATTTATCTTTTTAAAGTAATTCATTGACCAGATTTTACCACTTTTCAGAAAATAGGGACTTTCTAAAACACTCGTATTCTTTGGAATGTGAATTTTACCGGTATAATAACAGTTGAGTGGAGGTTGTTTGTCTACTATTTCGACATTCCCGATCAACACTTTCCAATTTGAGAAGCTGCGTTGGCAATGACATCGTAATCGATCATGATCATAGCTACATGAAATAATCGTGAAAAAATATTCTGATCTTTGTAATTCTGTTTCTGTCCTGATTCTCTCGTTATCAATATTTTTTTCTTTTGATTTTTTTTATTTTCATTTTAAAAATGAAAGTAGAAATGACTTATTTTTTGTTAATTAAAACAAAAGAAAGTTCAACAATTATCTTAACTATTCTTTTTAGAAACAAAATTTATTATTAATACATGACGGATCATACACGTGATTACTTGTTTGTAGGTCGGCGGTCTTTATTTTTTATGTGTTAAATTTAATTTGGCATTTATTGCCGAACCCCGAACCGAACCAAAGTTCGGAAAAAAATTGCCGAACCCTGCCGAACCGAACCGAACCCGAACATGCCGCCTGACTTGCAGCACTAAGTGAAACTAATAACCAAATAGTTGCTTTTAGACTTACCTCTTATTCACTGTCATAAAAGTGGCAAAACTTTGAGGGGGCTCAGTTACAATATAGTATACTATTTCTTTTTTTAAAATGAGTTTTCGATCATCAAAACCTCACCATACTCTGGGGGATAAATATTCTGTCATATATTTGGTTCTTAAAAAAAGTGAAATAGTAGTAACCTGAAATTCAAGGAAATTATATGTAACTTCTCATGTAGAAAACACCCCCCCCAAAAAAAAAAATGGGGGGGGCAATCCAAGCCCCAAGCATTAGTATGCAAGTGATGGTAAATAAAAACATACTTACTTCTCGTATGCATCTGTGGCCTTGCTCCTGTAGAAACTTCTTGAAGATTTTGCCTGCAGACTTGCTTTCTGTTCCCTGTAGCCATTGCAGGGCTTTAGAAGGCTCCCAGTTAACAAAGGCTTCTGATTTACCTTCCTTCATCACTGCTTTGACAATGTTCTATCAAAAGAGAATAAATCCAAGGATTCAAATTATTGAGAAACAAAATAGGAGACAACCTCCTCCTCCCTTCTTCTTTTCCTCCTTTCATTTTCAACTCATTATTCACACAATCTTACAGATCCTTTTTATTTACATCTCTTATACCCCTTTCACAGTGAGAGCCGAAGTGAAGTTAGTCCAGAGTCCAGGAGTTACTCCACTTTGGAGGGCAATATGAAAATTCTGAGATTAGTTTGATCCGGATTCAAAGCGGAGTACTCAACCCACTTCGAGAAGAGGGTTACAAACGGAGTTACTATGCACCGGAAATGCGGTATGCGCTTATCGCTGTGATCTCGCCACAAGTATGGCGCGAACTCGCTTGGAAACCATGGCAACAACTGCGGATACACCGCTGCGATGGTTGCCAATATGAAAGGGGGTTTAAAGTTGGTCCGCAGTACAAGCGTATAAACTCAATCCGGAGTTATTCCGGAGTAACTCCAATTCGCCTTCAGTATGAAAACAGTATTATTCTCATCATATCTTCACTTCCCTCTTTGTATTCTTGTTCTCCTTCACCTTTGTATCATTTAGCCTTTTCTCCTTTGTATTTTTGTCCTTTATATTTTCTTCACCTCTCTCTTCTTTATAATGTCTCTTTTATCCTGCAGGTCGGTAACACAACACTTCTCTCAAAAGGATGAGTGACTTCATCAATTAATATTTTTTACAAACCTCTAAAGCCATAGGAACATCTGCACTGGGAACATTTGGGCAGGTTGAAAGCAACATGGCTACTTCTGAGTAGTGAATTGTCTCCCATTCTGAGTAAGAAAAATTTTGAATGGCATATAAAAAAAATAAATCAATATCATTGTAAAGTTAAATAACAATAATGAATATACATACTTCTTTGTTGTGAGCTAATTGCCCCTTGAGCCTTTCTATTGTTCCTTAAAAAGTATAACTCATCATATCTGGATATAAAACAGTATATCTTCAAATTCATGACAAATTAAAAAGTTCATGGCATGAAATTAAAGACAGGTGAATGAACCCATGGCCCCTGACCCAATTTCATATATTGAAGACTAAAAACAGGTGCAACATTCCTCCTTGTTTACCAAAACCAGAGTACATTTCATGGCTGTTAGAAATAATTAGCATGTTAATTTCAAAGGCAGAGAGTACATTTCAAATTCCAATGTTAGTTTTTGGAATGTGTGTAGATATCCATCGAGTGTAATTAACAAGCTGAACAATAAATGGAATGCTCTGGCCAGAGTTGTCCATTACTTCCTGATATTCAGAAAACTAATGAACTCTCATGTACTTCTCTCTCTCTATCCCCATCTCTCCCACCCTCTCTTTTCTATAATAGTGTTCTTTAGTTATGACAAGTAGCATTCACAAAGAGATTTCTAAAGTAAGCATTGATAACCTTATTCATACTTAATTCAGAATCATTGTATAGGAAAAGAATATCATTAAAAAATGAAATGTGATTCATAGGATTTCCTTCATTTTATATTATATTTATTAAATTTCTGATGCAAAATATTCTTTATAAATTTTATCTGCAAATTCAAAATTTATTTCTGCACATTTTCTCATAAGAAAATATTATTTTGCAGAATATTTTAAAACAGATACTGTTTAATTTCTTAGGGATACAGAAATCTCTTCTTATTCTAATTTCTGACTTAAAATGGCAAATAACACATAACACATGGTTTCCTACAACCTGGTTGAACAAAGTTGCTTCAACCTTGTCTTTTTATAGGTCTATTTATCAAGGCTAGGATATACATAGATCCATACAACTGAAAGAAATCATCTTCATCAAATGAAAGAGTTTTCACTCACTAGCTGAGCCTTTTGTTAAGATGGCCATGAGCACATTGCTATAAGAGCTGGAAGCTGAACTCAGAAACATTGAGGCTCTCCATGCCTAAAAAGTAAATTAATCATCAATATTTTCATTAAGATGATTTCCATTACATTTTCAATGAATTAATGACTCTTTATCAATAAATAATGTTTGATAAACTTATAAACTATGGTAATACAACACATATAAGCCTAGGATTCTATTACATAAAGCATAGCAAGTAATTGAAGGGATGTTTTATGATTGAATACATTGATCAATGTGCAGTCAATCACACAAATCAGCTTTACGATCAATCACTAGGCTTTGTGTCACAGGGTAAAAGGGAGATTATCTATAAGATGTAACTCAAATAAGTTCCATAAATCAAATTTAAGATACATTATTTGCAAAATTTAAAGATAAATATCAGTTTCAGGCAATCTCATTAAAAAATGTATCACATTTCAGTACGCTTCTAAGAAAAATGATGGTGAAACCGATCTCTATTTAACTCATTGCCAACTGAATTCTGTCATGCCCATAGGCTTTGTACAAGGACCCCCAATTGGTGAAAAGAAAAAAGATCCAAGTTGATAAACTCACACTATACTTTACTTTAATTCTACAGGAATGAAATCAACATTTACAATGATCGTCCATAACATAAAACAACTACTTTCCTTCGTAAATGGTAGCTCTTATAATCACCCGAAGAAACCGCATCTACACAACTTGCTATTTGATATGATCATCATAAATAAATGTAATCCTTTATAAATCCTCTCAGATTGCAAGCAATCCTCACACCATTGATAATAATAAAATAACATCACAGCAGTTGACTTCAAACATACTAACCTCATAGAGATCCGGTATCTTGGAGTCTATTTCTTGGTATAGTCCAGCAGCAGTACGACACTCTTTGATCCTAAAAGAGTCTAGTTTCTTCTCCAACTTCTCCACATCCTTCTTGGCATTTAGAACAACCTAAACATGAAATACATGAATACACATAATAGATGTATAACACATTATTAAAGATAACAATATTGCATATTGTTCTTATTTGTAACATCCAAAATACATAAATAGTTTTAGTTGAATAAATATCATGCTGGTGGAGTGAAAAAAAATTGTACCTCAATATTGAAGCAACCATATATCTATTTGAAATGACAATACAAGATAACTGATCAAAGGTGATAATGCAACATTCCAAATCTCATTTCTCTATATCCAATAATCAAGCCACTACTCAATGTCAAGGGGAAGAATATGATCACATTGCATGGTGTTATGGAAGCCGTAATTTTCCATTGCTCTGAACATTAAACATTTCTTGAAAAATGAGGATTCGTAACCCCAAAAGCATCAAGTTTCATATTCTTGGTGCGCATAGAAGAATCAAGATATATATGTATCTTTGTTCACATCATTTTCTTGTGTAGACATTTGAATTTGACATCCAGCCAATCTAATTTTTCTTGACATGGAGTAAAACCTTCTTGGAAGTGTTTGTAGGAACTGAATGCCTTCAACAGACACTAGAGGGTGATTCCATCCAGTATACACAGTATGTTCAACACAAATTAATGTTGGACCCCCCTAAACAGAATGGTCTGTGTTTTCTAGTTCTTTTGAAAATATTTGAATGCTCTCAATTCATTGTGGCTTGAGCAATTTTTTAATTAGATTAAAAAACAGAGAAAATTGGGGGTGGGTCAGACAAAAAAAAATTATTTCATGGAATTGCCCTGAAAGGATTCGCGAGACTGTGAGGGAGGTGAAGATAGCCATTTTACCCGTATCATCTTAAAGCAATTCCAGATCCTGTGGATGAGATGGTTTGGGGGCCCATGGTAGGAGTGGATGTCGGCTGTTGTGAAGTCTTCAAGAAGCTGTGTTGAAAATGATATATAAGGAGAATAATTGGGATGCTTCTAGCAGTCTCGCCTGCTTTACATTATTCAATATAGTAGCAATGCTGACTTTAAAAACAACTGAGAAACTAAAATGAATTATTTGTTTTTAAACAGGAAAAATAATTCATTTGGTTATAAAATCTTAAACTTTGTTTTCCCAAAAATAACCTTTGACCTTTATTTACACACTTTTTATTCATTTCAAATCATCTTTGATATTCAGTTACGATCTCATACAAGTTAATTTGATTAAAATTTATTTAGAATAATGAATGAAATTCTTATCCAAGTTAATTGATCTGAAATAACCTCTGACCTTGACTCAGTAGCCTAAAATTACATTCTAATTTTATTTATGATACCTGTAATCCACCATATCTATGTTTAACATAATACATACTTATAAAATATCAACATCATTTTTGGAAATGTTAACCACTTAACCCTTGGAGTATATATGTCTGCACAGAATGAGGGATTACAAATATGTGATGTATCCAAAGTCAAAATTAGCCCTTTTACCCTCCAAAAAAAGAGGGGGATAAAAATTATAGATTTTCTGAAAACAAGTTTTCATAGGGTATTATGTGTAATTCTTTTTGACTGATAACATGTATCATCCAGTGAAATTGCCAATTACATATTTTTAACCCTGTCTCCATTGAGAGAAGATTAAATTCTTGTATCCCATACCTGACCTAGCAGTGCGATCTCCATCATATCCTTGCGAGCCCCTGCTGTGTAATCTTCATGGCATGCTCCAACTTTCTGAAGACAAAAAATAACCAAGAAAGGAATACTTAAATTAAACCTCTCTTTATGCAAGCATGAGTAATACAAAATTTGACTATTAGTGTTTTTTTTTAAATTGGCAATTAAATATTTATAATAATTTAAGCAGCTAACAAACGAATAAGCCACTTTTGGTCATGCATTTCATCAGGATCTAAAGCATAACTTCACTTCTAATCCCCCACATCAAAAGAACATTTTTGTTTCAGTAGAACAAGATGGCTTATCAGGTAAGTATCAAAGCATAGAAAACAGAATCAAAGTAAATGATTTATAACTACATGTACATAAGATCGAATGTTAATGACATATTGGTAAAACATCTTTCTCAGGAAAACTTACGGTGAGACTGATGAAGATCTTTCCACAGCTGAAGGCTAATGACTTCAAACAGGGCCAAACTGAAGGTGGACCTCCAAAACCAGTAAGGAATTTCTGAATTTGGACAGAAAAAAGAGAGTGTAGTTCAATTTTCCAGTCGAATGCCAACTGAGAAATGGAAGATGATAATCCCGGCCACAGCGCTAATGTCTAAGACATCAATCTAAATATGCCACACTTGACCCAGGGGAGGTAAATAGGTATCTGGCCAGAATTGATTCCTTGAAAATCATATGCACTTTAAATGGTTGGGGGGCCAAAATGCAAGGTAATAGTATCAAACGTTTTCAGTAACACATGGTGACATTAAAAATAAAGTGATATGTGCTGCACAGGAATGGAATTATCAATAATAAGTCTGGATAGGGTCAAAGTTCATTTGGTGCAAGTTCAAAACTTTTCCTGCGCATTTTCACACATAAAACAACAATCAATCGTTGACACACAGACACTTAGGCAAAAGGCAAAGGGTTAAAGTTTATTACTGGTTAAAGTTCATAAGGTCAGAGTTCAAAATAGATAAAGGACATTCTACATACATCCTTACCGGGAAAGAATACATGAATACACTATCCGTAATACCTTTCATAACAGTACTACTGTAAACACAAATTGGTGGCAAACTCGAGAGTAATATGGTCAAAGTTCATTATAAGTTAAAGTTCATAAGGTCAAAGTTCAAAATGGGTAAAGGTCATTCCACATATTCTTACCTGTAAACACCAATCAATAGCTGACACAAAGACACTATAAGTGAGAGGTGTTACTGCACCTGGCATCATCTCTCTGAAGAAGAAAAAAATACAGTGAATATACTATATTCTTTGTTTTGGGATTCTTCATTGACAGAGTAATCTATCAGAACAGGGTCCTGTTCATGACAGATTTGCAATAAAATGCAACTTGATTTTAACCAATCATATTGAAGCACATATTTCAGACCTTGCATATGATTTTCTGAGTTGTTTCAACAGGCCATTGATTATACCAACAAATCAAAATACAAAACTAGGCAAGTGAGAAATACACATGTATGTATATATGAGCCCTTTGACCACTGAGATAATAAGCCCTAAATGACAAACCCAAAATATGTCAACCTCTAGGGCAAATGCATGAAAATATTGCTTTTCACTGATACATATAGTTCACTTTGAAATAAAGACTTTTGATAACAAATTTTTTCTGACCCGATTTAGTGGAAAATCAGAAGACGGTCAACAAAATTTATATGTTAATCGTAAGATAAAAATGAATAATGTATTAGTTGAATAGCATTAGGAGACAATACCACTATCATTATAAATATAAAGACTGTGAGTGTGTGTGTGTGGGGGGTTAAGTGTGGGATAGAGATTTATTTATATACGGATAGAAAGAGAGAGAGGGGGAGATAAACAGACAGAAACAGAGGACAAATATTGTATGTGAGATAGAAACATAAATAGAGCATACTTGATCATTAAAAAAAGAAAAGTTAGATAATGATCTTACTGGATATTACAAGTAGTTAACCACTCTCTATCCGTAGCAATCCCTGAATCAAACTCATGGAGCAATTCATAGTCCGTCATCATATCTATGGTGGTGATCGGACGTGCCTAAATGGTCAAATTATAGGTTAGTGAAATCCAGAATCCCTGAAATTAGTTCTCCATGTGACAAATGCAATAAAAAGCAGTGCCGTTAGTAGTGCTGGTTGACATATGATTTCAATGTTAGCGCGAGCAAAACATCGCAGATATTTGGTTGATAAATAGTAATGAACGATTCATGATCAACAACATTTGGTCACATCCTGTTACCGCAATTAATCAACATTTATCGAATATTCCGTATTTGTTCAATATCACATAAATTTATATTGAAATATCACCCAGCACTAGCCGTTTGCATTAAATGATTATATTATTTTACAACTATTGTCAATGTAGAATTATAGTCATGTATATGATGCATTTCATCAGTTCCATACTTTATTACATTGATTATGAGTAAATGTTGAAGTAAAGCACTTGAATAAAAATACTCATTATAATTATGTTTGTAAACATCGACCGGTGATAGGAGAACCTTTAATAGGAACTAGCATCCTTTTGGCTATCCTTGGCCATCGTTCGATGGGTCATTCAATTTTCTTGTATTTGTAATTTCTTGTATTCCTTTTGCTAATATTAAAATGAAATAGATAAATAAATATTGATTGCAGTAGTATAGTGTTGGTTCAAGTAGTAGTGAAATATGTAGTACCAGTAGTAAGTGCAATAGCATAAGAAGTAGTAGTAGTAGTAGTAGTAGTAGTAGTAGTAGTAGTAGTAGTAGTAGTAGTAGTAGTAGTAGTAATAGAAGTAGAAGAAGCAAAAGTAGCAGCAGAGGTAGAACTAATAGAAGTTCAATTTGTGGTATTAGAAATTAGAATAGTAGTAATATTAGTCATCTATGTAGTAGTAATAATAGCAGAAGATACATAAGTAGTAGTAGTAGTCCAAACAGCTAGTCACATCTGTAATATTGGAAGTAGTTTTGGCTGCACCATAAGAAGCAGTACACATATTAACCCAATACCTAATAAAACCAGATGGTCCCTGCACAAACCATATAGATAATAACCTAGGAATCCATGGGTTAATAGCAGTATTGGCACCTGCAGCAACAATATTGGCATATAAAGATATATAATCAATCAAAATGCTCCAACAATCACCATCATCATAGAATCTACAAATACTCTACTCACCTGCAGCAAGTATATGGCTCCATTGCTGTAGGCCCATTCTATGTCTCTGGGGTCCCCAAACCTCTCCTCTAGCTGCAAAGGGAAAACAGTGAGAACCATTTCAAATATAAAGGGAATAAGTTCATGAAGCCAATTAACAAAGGGGGGTCAAACGGTTTGTACGAAAGTATTTCTAAAACAATGAAAGAATAATTTGCATTGTATTTTATTCACTTATTCTATTTCAAATGACATATTCCTCCTTATAATTCAAGCAAAGGAAATGCCAGATAGAGAATGAAATTATGTACTTCAAAAGTTTACAGACAGGTACACATCACGACAAAATTCTGCAAAGAGGAAAGCAAAGTTATGAAGAGAGGATAAGTGACATATGTCTAAGAAAATGTATTACCTTGTTTGATAACCTTGCTATATCAAAAGCCACCTCATTAGAAATACAAGCTTTCTGTGAATCCATGTCAGGCAAGTCCTTTGTTAGAGTTCCACCAGATTCTATCAAAGATGGAAATAAGACAGGTGTTAACTGCATCTTTTCATTATACCTTGCACTAGGATTCTAGGTCTGTGATTGGTCAACGGTTGTGGTGCATTAACAAAAATGGCTTCTGACTACTGTGCAGTAGAGGGGATACATGTGACTGCGTTTTTTTTGTTTTTGTTTTTTTTTCCCATTCAACAGCATTGTTGTATGAATTGAATTTACTTATCAGTATATATCTAGCTCTGTTAACTGCCTTTTTTTTCTGGATTTACCTATAAAGTCACCTTACCGATAATCTGTGATATGTAATCCCACTATAATGGCACTTTACGTCTTTCACATCAGCTTTTCCACATTCCCCCATTGTTTTTGTCTATGATGAAACATAAGGATTAGTAATGAACAGTCACTTGTGGGAGTCCTGCATGAAAGATGTCCGTCTGTCCGTCCATCCATCCATCAATACGTGAATGAATGAATAAACAAATCATAAACTTAAATAAATGAAAATGAAATAAAAATACCAAAACAGAGAATAACAAAATAATTTTAAAAATCTTCAACTACAGCAGGGATTATTGTGCAAATATCACTTTGAAACAAACCCTTTTTATTCAAAAATGTGCGGTAATTAACTTCATTCATACACACCCCTATAACATCTATCTCACCTTCAAGCATAATAGCCTTTTTCTTGGATCCAACCTCAATCTTGGTAATCTCAAACTTATCCCTCCTCTTCCTCCTGAGAGTGATGGTGTCAGGGTCAGCTATACCCGATACCACAGACTGGTAAACACACACAAACACAATCAAGAATTATTCCATAAAACTAATAAATAATAGTCAAATTGTGTAATATAATCACTCTATTCTTTGGTGTTGAAGCTGAATCAGTACTTTTGGAGAAAGGGGTTGGAGTATGTTTCAAGACAAAAACAGAGACTTAATTGTAGCCAAATGATCACAAGTTAATATCCCATTCTACTTACGATTCTTTGAAGATAACACATAGCAGGTCATCATATATCATATGAACAAAAAGGAGAAACAAAATAACAAAGCACTCCCAACCCCCCCCCCAAAAAAAAAAATTGTCTTCTTGAAATCAACAAGGCATAAGCGATGGTGTGTCTCACCCACTTATGAAAATAACCAGAAATATCATGATTTGTGAGGGCACGCAACAGATTTGTATCAAAAGTTCATTGTGAAATAACTGGGATGGAATAACATTTGTTATAAGACTGCAAGTAAACTTTAAATGTTGACCTCAAAATGAAATTTGACTTTACCATGTGACCTTTGAACACAATAACATGCAGGTCTCCTTAGTACACCGACAACCCAAGTTTGATTCAAAAGTGACTTAAGGGTGCAGAGTTATGTGCCATAATATTGACTTCAAAATGACCTTTGACCTTATGTGACCTCTGATTGTGCCATGACATGCAGGTCTCCTCAGTGTGTCATGAGAGAGTCTTGCACGTAAACTTTAACGCTGACCTGAAAATGACCTTTGACCTTACCATGTGACCTCTGACTGGAGCATGACATGCAGGTCTCCTAAGTACATCAAATTTGAAAAATAACTTACCTCACCTAACCCATAGTTGGCATTGATGAGGACCACTGCCGGGTTACCATCTACTGGGTCACGACTAAAAAGTACACCTGTTAAAATTGAAAATAATTTTAAAATAAAAGCAGAAAAGTTAGAAAGACCATCCTTTCATTGATAAATCCTACATTGCCATACCTGAAACATAAAATCCTCCTCCAGCCCGATGATATTTGTGGTTGATATCTCTATTGAAATAAAAAGCATCATTTATGGAAGCTAAGAGTAATACTTTAGCAAATATACTCTATTCCAGTATATACATACATGTATTTCATTTATTCAACTATTTCCAGAAACCTTCAGTAAAATATATACAAAGTAAAATAATAATGCAAAGCTAGACTGAGGAGACAGTAATAAAAATACAAGAGGCTTTATTAAGAGCTACCAAAATGTTGTCATTTAATGTATATCTGCACTTTTAAAGGTCTTTGGTAAAAATATGTATTAATATGCTTATATATGTCATATCCACTGCCCTTTATGTGACCAAAGTGATCAACTGGAAACACTTGGACAACCCATTAAATGAGGTACCTAGTTTATTCTTTTTTTTCCTTGGTCTACTGAGTATTATATTGTAAATATTTTATCAGAAAAGGGCCAGTACGATTTCTTTTTAAAATACCCATTCAATTCACCTTCTACAGACTCTGACCTGATATTTCTGAAGGAACCATTTCCATGACGACGACACCCATGGTCGATTCTACAGACTGTCCTCTTTGCCTGAAATCACAATTGATTCACAAGCTGTCATTGATACTACTGGATTTGAATAAAAAGATTTACATTTTTCTAGGTACTTATGAACTCTGCAACACAATGGTAAGTGAATTTCATAAATCACATTCTATACAACATTCATCTGATCAACATCATTAAAGAAAATATAATGCTCGTAACTTCGGCATGTTTTAAATAAAGCATACATATGAGCTCTGCAGTAAAGCTTATGATTTGTACAAGTTACTTATTAAAGTATGTAAATGTATTCTGGGTGAGTAAGAGTATGGAATTCTGAATATGCAATTTGAGTGTGCAATATGGGGTTGTTATCTACAAGTGTACAATTTAACCCTATCTCGGCCGGGGTATTTTGGGAGATCAGGGGCCCGTTGCATAAAACTTTTTACCTGAGAAAACTCTGGTAAAAACTGAAAACTAAGGTTAGTCTGATTTCTGCCATTGACTTTAACACAGGACAAAAACTCTGGTAAAAACAACCTGAGTTTTCTCAGGTAAAAAGTTTTATGCAATGGGCTCCAGGTGGCAGGGGGAGGGGGTGGGGTCTCGCAGGCTCCCCCTTGAGATCTCGGCCGCTGACCACGTAAATGTGGCGGAAATCGACAAGCACATTGCCTGGGACATAGCCTTCAAAATTGTATAGTTATTCACTTCATGAAAATTGCTATCAAATAATTATGTTAATTCATGTATAATTAGTATGAAAAATCACGCTTTGTGCTGGAACCCTAAATGAAGCTCCAAATGTCCTAATTTTAGTATACAAACTCTTTTTCATGTTCTTAGCAAATGTAATGTATGTATTTCTTTGATATTTGACCTTTTGTTTTTCACTATTGTTTAGATGAACCTTGTTGGGGACTCTTTTTGCGATCATAAACAGCATAAAACAAATCCACTTGAACTAGCAAAATAATCATACATTTATGATTCTTGGTTGAAAATATATTTGCATTGACTTTGTACAGAAATCATGTTTTTGAGTAATTTTGAGTCTGACATAATACAAAACGTTAAAAAAAAAACATGCAACCTGGTGTCACAAATAAGGTCTTAAAAGATGTGGGAGACTTGAAGGAAAAAATTCATGAAACATCGCAGCAAGAGCTTTTCCCGTTCCAAAAATATTGAAGGGGGGCCCCCAAGGTTCCCCCCTCACCAGCCTAGATAGGGTGTAATTTGAAAGACGGGAGCAAAATGAGAGGGTGCAAAGAGTGTATAATTCAAATGCATGTAGTTTGGTGTATAATTTGGGTGTGTAATTTCTGAGTCACGTCACTGCGGAAACTCTTACTATAATTTCAATTGTAAACTTCATGTTTTCCTCAATATCTAAATGTCTAAATACCGATCCATTTACCTTCTGTACTGCACAGCCTGGAATGAGAACAGAGATGCCCAACACTCTTGAACAGCTTTGCATACCTGGGAAATTAAGACCACAAATGTAAAGTTAAAATAATACACAACCAATCTATTTTCACGTTCAAAAATTAGTTTCCTTCAATAATGAAACACAATGCTCTATGCGGGGAAATGAGTTCATTACAAATAAAATAAAGTTTATACAATGAGCCCTTTTTTAGTCTCATAAACTTTACACACGTTTATATTCTGAATGAGCTCAAAATAATTTTGAAAAGTGATAGAATGATTATACAAAAATTTGAATTACCCCCCCCCCTCCAAAAAAATAAACAAAACAAAAATAAACTCAACAAAAAGGAACCAACAAGTCATCAAAATTTTCCAATCATATTCCATGGGATACACCCATTTGACAATCAAATGAGCTTGTATCCAGGCAATTATAAGTGACACTTATCAAATTGCCATAGCTACAATATATATTTTCGAAAAATACCTTATCATAACCTTTGACCCCAAGGATGGTAGTCAGCTGACCTGCTGCGGACATTTCTGCTGTATCTTCACCTTTGAAAAAAGAAAAGATTAATCAGGACTAATATATCGGGATGAAATTAAAACATTCATAATGGCAAAATTAAATGGAGAAAGTGAATACTAGGCATATATATGCAAAAGATAATTATTAATCCGTTAATAAAACAATATGAAGTCTTCAATGATTAAATTTGGGGTCTGCATTTAGTAATGCAATTATTGTAAATTGGATAATGGATAATGGATATCACGGTATTCAAAACTAATCATATATTAAAATAAAAAAACAATAACATGAGTAATGGTTTCTATTTATTTTCTATGTATCCACCTTGTCAGGTGCTCAACGCGCTCCAATTTTTCCCCGGCTAAGTTCGGCAACCAATTACAGTGCTCATAGCTTTTTGAAGATATACTTCCTGCCAGTACCCATTTACCTCCCCTGGTTTGAGTAAAGCACATTTTGGATCAAATTTTTGCTGAGATAAATTACGCAATGGCTGGGATTGAACCCTCATCCCTCTGTTTCAAAATCCAGAGACTAATCCGCCGGGCCACCACGCTCCACTAATTCATTCACGCAACAATATCAGGTACTGACACTACTGTTTCAAAGAATACAATCTCATTTCTACTATCAAAATTATCTTGAATGCAGTAGACAGCCATTAGGAATGAATTGCTTGATATCAAAGGCAGTCTCAGCTACATGATTTTCTCTGTTTAAGAAATATAAATTCCATTTGGTAACCATAATCCAATGGTCATGCATTTCATTCTATTTTAAATCATTTGAAATGATTTAAAATAGAATGAAATGCATGACCATCCTAGTGTGACTCTGGACAAAAAAAAGAAGAGTTGTTGTTCAGGAATGAGCAAATTAAGTAAGTCATTTCTGTAAATAATATCATTAATATAGCTATAAAACATCTCCAGGGCTCCATCTTACAAAGAGTTAAAATTGATCCAATCAATCGCAACTAAGGAAAGCCAGCAAAGCCAACATATAAAATACATATTTGTTTTAAAATTTTTTTAGATATGAATGTATATATATATATTCATTGATTTCTTGACAATTTGGTGTGTTCTCCTTTATTTACAAAGGACATATTGCAAATTTCCTGTAGAAAAAATTATGAAACTGATGGATTTTCATAGAGTTACGTTGATTGGATCAATCGTAACTCTTTGTAAGACAGGGTCTTGATTTTCTGCAACTAACCTATAGCAGATGACCTGACAGCAAACATCCTCTTGGTGTTGTCTTTGCCAAAGAGTCTCTCCAATTCCTTCTTAATGTCAGAACTGATCTCAGCGCATACGGGAGTGTTGCTAAACAGCTCACCAACCCTTCAAAAATAAAAGTGAAGATCATGGTATCATCAATACCTGACCCAGAAAAAATCCAAACCATCAGAATATGTCTCCCTCCATAGATAGGCACCTTGTCAAAAGTCAAGATTCACATCTTCCCCGCAGGAATCCAGCATTGAGCTTTTCATTACAAATCCTCGTAATTCATCACAAAGTTGTAAGGAATGCGGGGAAAGCTGTACTAAAGAGACGAAGAGCGCCCTCATAGCAGCATTCCTGCTAAAAGCACAGACTTTTGACAGATTGCATCAATCTGAGATTTTCTGGGAAAAAAATCAGGGATGCCATTCTCACACACAATCCAGGACAAATGGTAGCATACGGTAATAAAAGATATTAGAAATAATTAAATTCCAATCTTATACTACAGGCATCTATTTTCCGTGAGTTTCCCTTTAAATCAGAGTCTCAACTGGCTTTAAAAACACTTGCAAAGGATCAAAATGGATATTCCTGCCCTTTGTACAAAAAAAATTGAGTATACAAAAATAAATCATTTTGTAAAATGGTGAAATGTGACAGGAGAACAGACAGCCCAAAATAACGTTATGTATTTGACAACCAACTTTAGCGGACAAAGGCATAAAAGTTCAATTTTGGAATTAACAATAAAAACGACTGAATGAACACAAAAAAAGATCATGAACCAATTGGTGATTCTATCGTCCACCTGAGAAAGAGAGAGCACTTACCAGTTACACGTATCTTCCAGCGATGCACATCGGAGGTCTGTGGATACCTCACATAATCCCTTGACTGCTTCTTGGAGTTTAGGACATGACTGAAAAATAAATCAAATGAAAAAAGAAAAGTACTGTAAATTCATAAATATTTGCGGTACATTATTTTTTCACGGATATCGGCATGAGCAAATTCAAAACATATGGAAAAAAGAAGGTGACTTTGTGATTGTGGAGTGTGCAGCGCAAATTCGAGAACCCGCGAATGTGTTTTTAATCAGCCCAGCGCGAAAGCGTTTACAGTAGTTTGAAGAGTCCATGTCCTCCAGGACATGGATACATTGCTGATCGTGGGTACCTTGTCAAAGACAGCCACCACCGTGTCTTTCATTCAGGAATGTCCTCCAAGACAAGGATACATTACTGATCGTGGGTACCTCGTCAGATACAGCCACCACAGCATCTTTAATGCAGGAATCTCGTAAGTGGCAATTTATCACCAATTCTCACATTTCATCAGAGACAAAGTAATGAGGAATGAATGAGGAATGCAGGAAAAAAAACATAGCACCTTGAGAGTGGGAATTATGCTAAAAGAAGGTGCACAGAACTTTGACATTGTACATTGTATTGTATTTATTCTCCTGAAAATAGAGGGTATCTAAAAGGCTTGGGGGGGAGTAGTGATCAGTGGTGTGTCCGAGATGCAGATGCTGTATTATTTCCAGTGCAATGTGAAAATAGAATACTGGTTGCAAGCAAATGTCACTGAATGATCAAAGCAAAAAAAAAAAACATTTGCAAAATGGAATAATCTAACCTCATTTAATATTAACATTGCACCATCGATTTTCATTTAATTGATACATGATCAAGGATTGATAATTGATAATGATCGAGGATTATCTTACTTTGAGTTGAACTTGGAATGCATTGCTGGTCACACAAAAGCCCGGTGGGACATCAAACTGCAATGAAAATAGACAACAACAAAAAACAGTCATCTATCACCACCTAGCTGTGTGACATATACTCCTAACTTCATTGCTGGATATATGATGAGAGAATTTATTCTTCAAATCAGTCTTTAAATTCCTATAAAGTAAAAGTTTGTCTGACTGACTGATAGGGTGGGCTTGTAAAGAAGTAAAATGACTCATGTTTGCATTATGTATGTTTTTAAATGATTTGGTCCAATAAACAACAACAACAATAATAATAATAAATAATTATAAAAAATAATATTAATAAATGAATAATAATAAAAATAATAATAACAATGAAGTAATAATAATAATTATAATAATAATGACAATGACCACAACAATAATAATAACAATATTAAAAAAAAAAACAATTACAATAACCATAAAAACCCCCCATAAAAACCATAACAAGTGGAATGGCTCTGGCCGTCTCACCTGCATCACGCAGTTTAATATAGCAGCAGTGCTGACTTTGAAAACTACTCTAACTTGCACAAGATGTTCAGTGATACATGGTTACTCTTATGTCCACTTTTTATGAACTAGACCAATAAACTTACAGAGATATGATGGTTATTCAACAAAAAACCCCCATATGGCCAAAGTTCATTGACCTTACATGACCTTTGACCTTGATCATGTGACCTGAAACTCGCACAGGATGTTCAGTGATACTTGATTACTCTTATGTCCAAGTTTCATGAATCAGATCCATAAACTTTCAAAGTTATGATGGTAATTCAACAGATACACCCAATTCGGCCAAAGTTCATTGACCTTTGACCTTGGTCATGTGACCTGAAATGTGCACAGGATGTTCAGTGATGCTTGATTACTCTAATGTCCAAGTTTAACGAACTAGACCAATAAACTTTCAAAGTTATGATGGTAATTCAACAGATACCCCCAATTCGGCCAAAGTTCATTGACCCTAAGTGACCTTTGACCTTAATCATGAGACCTGAAACTTGCACAAAATGTTCAGTGATGCTTCATGAATCAGATCCATAAACTTTCAAAGTTATGATGGGAATTCAACAGATACCCCCAATTCGGCCAAAGTTCATTGACCCTATATAACCTTTGACCTTGGTCATGTGACATAAAACTCATGCAGGATGTTCAGTGATACTTGATTAACCTTATGTCCAAGTTTCATGAACTAGGTCCATATACTTTCTAAGTTATGATGTCATTTCAAAAACTTTACCTTAGGTTAAGATTTGATGTTGACGCCGCCGCCGTCGGAAAAACGGCACCTATAGTCTCACTCTGCTTTGCAGGTGAGACAAAAACCATAATTATAACAATAAATTTATGAAATTCCATCTGGCTTTACCTTAGGCATTAATTTATTCCTGAGATGGGTTAATATTGCAAGTTGAGCCCCTTTGCCTCCTACTAGCCTGGTTGATTGACATGCTGGGTTTGTGAATGGAAGTACAAACTGATTGAGGGCTTCTTGACTGGGTTCTGGAGCAAAGAGAAAAATAAGAAGCTTGTGCAACAGATTAGAAATTAAAGGTTTGTGGAATTTACAATCAATCTTAAAAAATAGGCCTGAAGTAGGATCGAACACAGCAAACTCTGGTTGAAGGTGAGAGTCAGAACCATCCAATAAGCATAAGCGTCAAGTTAAGCAGCATCTAGGTCAGGTTCAGTAGGGTTATTGACCTCTGCGTGCCATTCCGGATACTGCTACAGTACAGAAAGAAGATTTGTGCTACTTTGTAAAATCCAAGGAGGCGTATGAGTCATTTTGTGCGAAGTTTAAATGTGTTCTTATTCTTTAATTTACAATAACCCTACTGAACCCCACCAAGATATTGCTTACCAAGATGCTCATAGGGTGGTTCTGACTCTTACCTTTCAACCAGAGAGTGCTGCATTGATTGTTAATTCAAACCAGGCGCGTACGCAAGGGGGGGGGGTTTCGGGGTTCAAACCCCCCCCTTTCCTTTTTTTTTTTTTTTTTTTTGGCTTGTCTCCCCAGAGGTCGGTCTGGTCAAGGAGTTATCGGGCAAGAGCCTGATAACTCCTTGGTCTAGTTACGGACAGTTCCCCTACCCAATAATGTATATGACAGCAATAATGAACAGAATCTCATGTTTCCGACGAAAAACACAGAAAAAATTTCCGCTCGCTCCATTTTATTATATCTTTTATTTCCGCATGTCGCCGACATGATCACGGTATCGCCATTAACAAGGCCATACATGATTATCATGATGTATACAAGTGAACCAAGACAAAGACATACGTTTTCTTACAAAATATGTTTTACCAATATGAAAACCAAAATGACGGAAAACGCTAAAATGTCGGTTAGCTCGCTCCGCTCGCTCGTAATAATTTATGAAATTCCATAAGTATCTAGTCTCCTGTTCAAGGCCGTATTATGAGTGTTACGAATAGAAGGACATGTAGCATCGACTAATACTTGATTTACTAACAAACTATTGACAAGAAATGTATGTTTTGACGGGAAAACGCGAAAATTTCGGCTCGCTCACTCCGCTCGCTCGTAATCATTTATGAAATTTCTTAAGTTTCTAGTCTCTTGATCAAGGCCATATCATGAGACTTACGAGCAGAAGGACATGTATCATCAACTAATATGTAATCATTACCAACAAGCTATTGAGAAGAATTGTATGTTTTGACGGAAAAACGCAAACATTTCGGCTCGCTTGCTCCGCTCGCTCGTAATTATTCATGACATTTTTCAAGTTTCTAGTGTTCTGATCAAGGCCATATCCAGGCGCGTAGCCAGGGGGGGCGGTCGCCCCCCCAAAAAAAAAAAAGTCCCCAAAAAGAAAAAAAAAGAAGGGAAAAAAGGAGAGGAGAAAAGGAAAAGGGAAGGAAGGAAAGGGAAGAAAGGTAGCTTTGTGTTTTTTTCTATTTATTCTTTATTTTTTCTCAAAAGAGAAACTCCTTCACTCTTCTTGCTTTAAATTCATATATGAATTTTGCTTCCGCGCTGCGCGCGGTTAAATGACAATATTGAAGTTCTCCATTGTTCCCCCATCTTTTCTCTAACCCTGTTTTTCCACCTCAGCTATGTGCTTCTTGCCAGTTAAAGTTAAAATTGTATACATTAGGGCATGAATTTGAGTAAGGTTAGGCCGAAGTAAATGTATGAAGTATGTATATGTATGTATATCTTTTTTTTTCAATTGATCGCGCAACTTCTGGTCTGGTCGGCTCCGAGCGGGTAAAATCTTTATATCAGTTTCTGCCGTCACCTCCATAAAGTCAGCTTCTCCCGCTTTTCAGCTCATTACTATAAACAACCATAATTTGGGGGCAAACAGGTTCCTAATTTAAAAAGAGGAAGGTATGGAATTTGTGTCGTATTAAATAAAAAAGTACAATATTTTTTTTTATCAAATTGTATTAAACTTCATGTCATTTCCCTGTATACATTCATCTCCTGTCCTGTTTTGCGCCCTCAGTCTGAAATTTTGAATGACACTTAAGTTTCTTTATATTCAAAATGAAGCGCTTCATGTTAAGTCAAAAAAATTAATCATCCTTTATTATATAGATAGATAATTTCAATAAATCACAGAAGTTTCAACTTTATGCGCACTATTTTCCTTGTAATGAAGTTCAATAATCTTAGAAAATCAATTGAATTAGAGATGATTGGGTATTAGAGATATCTACATTTGATGAAACGTCCGCCCTTTGAAATTTCAGAGTTTCATTGCTCATCGCGGGGAGGAATATCTTCCTCTACCAATCTTCTTCTCTGTTTTGCGAGTTAAAAATATGCACTGATGCTGAATTGTTTGTAATCAAATCTGATCTTTCCAAAGAAAGTTTCAATATATCTTTGAGAATACCCTTTTCTCGGGACCCTTTTTATGGCAAGAAAAATTGATAAATCACTTTAGCTTCCGCGCTTCGCGCGGAGTTATTATCATTTTAATTTCCTCCATTGTATACCTCTTTTGTGCGTTTACAATCACTTTTGAAAACAAGGTTCAAAATCGCAATATAGTCAACCGAATTGGAGGTACTAGAGACAAGAGAAACGGCTCCTTTTCATTTTAATTTATGAAACACTAAAAGCTTCGCGCGGGAGGGGGAAACTCCCCCTCCCTGCACCCACCCCCTAGGGAGCGCGCTTTGCGCGCTCTGTAAGTGTTGGCACGCTTCGCGTGCATTTACCGCCCCCTCCAAAATGAAATCCTGGCTACGCGGTTGGCCATATCATGAGTGCTACGATCCGAAGGACATGTAGCATCGACTATGATACCAACAAACTATTGACAAAAAGGTTATGTTTTCAACGCAAAAACGAGAACATTTCTGCTCGCTCGCGGGTCATGACCGCACTGTTACATACCCATCCCCACTTAAATGTTATTGTCTTATTTGCAGCGCTGAAAAAAAAAGAAAAACAAATCATCACTTCCCCCCCCCGCTCATCACTTTTTAGAGACTGGGCGGGAGATTTAAAAAAAAAAATCAGCTCGAAAACCCCCCCCTTTCAAAAATCCTGCGTACGCGCCTGATTCAAACACCTTAAAATTTTTGTAACAGACTATCAGGAAAGTGATCACTAGATTACAAAAAGCTTAGACTTGTATTGAATGAGTCATGCCTTTTCAAAACTGATATTACTACAAGTACCTGGTTCAATGACAAGAGGAACCTTCTCCTCATCAAAGTGACTGGGTCGTCCGCCATCATTCCTAAGATGAAATGAAAAAAAATGTATTACTGGACATGGATAGTTGCAAAGGATTAATGAATGTCTATAAATTGCTGCTATTCATGAACTAAGCATTCAATTTCTTAATTCTTTCAAAAAATCCAAACTGAGCGGATTCAAGAAAATTAATTTATCCATCTCACCTTATAGCATTTTTATTTTCATTAATCAGAAAAAGAACTGGCATATAACTCTTATATTAATCTGGGGGCTGCCACAACACAACCTTTCATTTAACTTTTCGCATTTGGCAGTGTTGCATTTCATGTTATTTGCTCTCTGTGTTTTGTCCACTTTCATTCGTCTTAACTTCCATTTTGTCTCCCTCTTCTTACTTTTTCTTACAAAAATTCCACTATACATTATACTTAATACTCTGAATATGTAAATATGATTTTGACAGAGTATGTGGGGTTTTTAAGAAGAACTGTAGTGCATTTCATGAAAATTTTCAATGATTTTCCACAAACGACCTTAATAAGCAGAAAAGTCTTCACGTACGATTGACTGTGAATAAAGTGAAAATCAACAAAAGCCAATTGAATGCTTCATAAAATTTTCAAATTATCATATAACCCCAAAGAATGACAAACATAAGTTTATACTTACATGGAACAATACAAGTTTGAGTATGCTTTTTTCATTCATCCTGGAGCAGTCTTGCTTGCATATATATATTTTTTTTTTATTTATTGGTTTCTGCAACACTTTTTCATGAACATATTAACAAAGAAAATACAATAATAATATACATATAACTGACAAACAAACAAAAAATTGCATTTTCTATTAAAACATCGATTATTAGAAGGTTGCAGGGGTTGCCACTATAAGCTAAGCTTGACTGCGCGTGGCAACCCCAGAAAACGATGATAATGATGATATAAATCTAATTACCAAGTATATCAACTGTTTTTACCTGTAAAGGAACTCACTGATGCCCCAACCTTTGACCCCACTGACTGTGAACTTTGCCTTCCTCTCATGAACTTTGACCTCCCAGTTTGGACCCATGTAGAAGACGGGACTAGACTCCACCTCAACCTTGACCCACAGTTTTCTTCCATCTATAATACAGGAATGTAGAATGGGGAAAGAATGTCCACATTTTTACTTCCTGATTAAATGACTATATTGAGTTTTGGGGGAAGGGGATTAATTACACACACACACTGAATCAAATTTAACCTACTATAATTTCACTTCACCTTCATTCAATTTCAATGGGATAGTCTAATGTTACAAATATCACAATACAAAGTTGATCTAGTTAACATATTACACTCCTGTCAGATTCAGACTTTCATTCAACTTTGGTTCCCTAGTTATTCCCAAATCTACAAAGGCATGGGTGGGAGTATGGCTTTTGCACACACTGGCCCAGTTCTCTGGAATGACCTTCCCCTGGTTATTAAAGAATGCACTCCTCTTGACAATTTAAATGTTACCTGAAGACATGTCTAATCAGAGCTTCCTATTCTGAAGTATCAATTACTCCTTATTATTTCATTTAATTTCTCTCTCTCTTTCTCTTCTTTCTTTCATTGCACCTCAGGCTCCCTCTGCAGAGTGGATTTGAGGTATTGTACCATATACATCATATATTAAAATCATCACACCAGCATCCTCATACAATACGCTCCCTAGGATACAAGTAACATATAAGATGAAACAGCCTTTTCTTCCCCAGTGCCTTTTCTTTCCAATAATTCAAAATTGATTTTGACAACACCATAGAGGAGACCTTCATCATACATTCAAACTGAATTATGATTTTTAAAGACTACCAGTTCTAGAGCATTGTATAGGCCTATAAATAAACAAGATACTTATGCCCAAGTCTGAAGTCCAGGGCAGATTACATTAGATGATGAAGGTTATATCTAGAGCAATGTTTCACCTTCATTCTTGGGCTTAGGCTTCCTATTGATAGTTTAACCTTCTGAGCCAGTATCTTATCTAAAATAATTTGCAGAGCAAGCCAAAGGTTACCAACTTTACATAATCCTTACACTAATTATTGCAATATCATACAAGTGCAATATGAATGCCTTCAACTTATATTGGATAGCTATTTAGGCACAGTTCTACAAAAAAAATGAATCTATCAAAATAATATTTGACTGACACACTAAATACTGTGCAATTGAACACGATTTGAAAAATAACAATTCAAAACACGACATCTATATTTAAGATTGAATCTCAAGAGAACAGTTTCAAGTAAAATCCCAGATGGTTTTTGGCTAATTTAATTTTGTAGCATCATAGCCAAACTGCACAGATGTTACTTACTTGATTATGATGTTAAGGATTGCTACACATTTATAAAAATTATCAATAATTTTATGTGTCCATGATCACATTTCTGATTCATAAGTTGATGTTACATAAAAGATAAAACCATTAAACAATTATACATAACTGAGTTAACAGCACACCAGGGGGGAATTTCACAAAGATTTAAGTATGACTTAGAGTCGCACTTAAATGCCTAGTTGCAAGCATTATAAAAGGTATAACCGGATTGGTCAGATCATGCAAAGAGGAAGCACACTACTGCGTTTTGATCAATAAGATTGTGCATTGCATTTCAGATACGCGTCGGCATATCTTTGTGAAACACCCCCCGGGTACAGAACCAAGGAGAAGTCATAACTTCTATCTTACGATCAACATAGATATTGTTAATAGAGTGAAAACATTTAATATACCTTCAATGCTGAATGTGAAACTGTACTTGTCAGGGGGTTGGTTCCCACATAGTAGTTTAGGAAGTGAAATGTCAGTCGATGTCAGGGCATATTTTACTCCATTCGGCATGAATAAGTACCCTATAGACAAACTGATAAGGGATAAAAACAATTTTTTTTTAACATAAAGATATCGTCAAAGATTTTTAGATACTCATAACAACCGCGAATCATAATATATCAACATTTCTGGTGCTTTTGTTTTCCATGCTAATCAATTTCATCCGAATACAAAATAGAAGTGTTTGCCAATGTTTGGCTAGTGAAATATAATGACAATTCCCAGTCTACAGGAGAGGTTAATAAAGGTCTAGTTGCTCAGTGGATAAGTCTCCAGACATTGAACCACAAGGTCTGTGGTTTGAATCCTAATGCAGCACTCGCATCCTTAGGCAAGGTATGAAATAAAAACATGTACAATGTCAAAACTGTACACGAAGAGAGTATAAACATGTCAACATGTTCTACATAATTAAATTAATACATAGATCATAATCATTATTTTGGGCATAATTTGTATAGTTTCATAATCCAAAGTTTAAGAAAGTTAATTGCCATGAATTGTTCACTGGTATTTCTCTGGGCAAAAGAAATAGGACTCTAAAAATACTTTAAAATGTGCTTCTTTTAAAGATAATTTACAAAATGGCCTATTCTAAATATTTACAGAAGTTTGACTTACTGAGAGAGGTATCCAGGGATAGAGAATACTCCAACTTGAAAAGAAGAGCCATCCTAAAAAAGACAAAAATAAATATAATATGGAGAAAGTCATCCATACATCACCTCGATTTCAATATAAAGAGAGGAGGAGAGAGAGCTCTAATCTCTGCAAGTTTGAGCAAATTTCAACTATGAAACTATTTTCACTGATTACATTGCAGGTAGCCCATCCCCCTCCCTACAGCCCTCTTTCACTCCTTCTCTCTCTCTGCTTCTGTGTTGAATGTGTTTTTTTTATCCTGCTATGAATGAAATGTGATTTAAAAATTCCAATGATTCAACGTTACCTCGAGTACACCAAAGTGGAGAGCATAGCGATAGAAAGCTGCCCAGTCACGAACACCTATGAAAGATTATAGTAAATATTATCTTATATCAGCATACAAAATGATCACTGCTTTTAAACATCTATCAAATATTGGAAACCTATCCATTTGAAAAGTAGTGCAACTTTCCCCAGACAGTATCTTTTAAACAACTTTTTAATACATGGAATGGCCCTTTACTGCCAAACTTTGCAATTCAACCTCTACTGTAATATGTTATTTTAGGATGTTCCATAAAGTAATTCTTTAAGACTTGTATTTATCAGAGTCCAGTTTGATATCCATTATATCAATGCATAATTTCCCCCAAACACAAGGAATGTACACATAAGCACACCTTCATGTACATACCATAAGAATGATCTCTTATGCCCCTCATGACAAGGGTCATCTCATCATGACCTTCGACCTTGACCACACCCCTCAACATGCCGTACTGCTCATAGTGGGTCTGATGCATACTGTAAATGAATAAAAAAAGTCACTTTTATTGGGTTTTCTTTGAATTCAATCAGTTTCATAATCAAAGAAGAAATTTGTCTTGCTGACATTTACATTGGTAGAAGTCAAATGACTGGTTGAGACTAAAACATAAACAAGAGAATTCATGATTCCAATTGTTTTCAGTCATTTAAAGCATTTTGAATTAATTCTAGTATCTTTCATCTATCCATTGTATCAGATAAATCTGGCAGGATTTGATGATGACCACTGTTCAATTTGTGAAGATCAAACCTTAAGTATGTGTGTAGTTTATAGGCAGAACCATTGAACTTGATTAAGTAAAATTTCAATTGTTTGGTAACACTGCTATACTTATATTTATTTTTAAGAATTTCTTGACTTTGTGCTGTAAAAATCAAATACAAAAAATGGATCGATGGTAAACACAAACATCATATAGCTTGTTAGTAGTATTACAAAGTATTACCCCCTCAACTTCTTGAAGAACTCCCTATTCCAAGGCTCCCTTGCAACATTCCCGCTGTTATGCCAAGAATTCAAATCTGTGTCAAAGTTGAAGATAGGGGTAAAGGCTGACCACCTGCAAGGAGAGAGTGTATTAGTTAGTCCTACAAGTTAATTTATCTGATCATCACAGACCCAAAAATTTCTGGGAATTTGGCTTCTGGGGTACGTGCATGACATCACCTAGTATGCAATCTCAATCCACTGACTTGACTAATAACTTGAGCCGAGTGGTCTGAATTTACAGACTACTGGATCTGAATGGGAACTGTGTACAGTAGCTTCTCCAAACCTTAAAATGGCAAAAGATAGAACTTTTGCTCGACTTCTGCCAAGACACATAGACACATCACTTATATGGTATTTTAAAAACAGAAGAAAAAAATTGGTATAATGTGTGAAGTCAAACCCATTTTGCATGCCACATCTTTACAAAGAAAGGAAAATTGAATAATGCCTCCACAAGTCATAAATGTTATGGAACATGTTTAAGTGTTGCATTTTTAACTGTTGAATTGTATTTTCTTCTCCTTTGACACATATTAAATAAAAATATGTTATAGAACCTATAGTGGTACTTTTTTCCACTAGGGAGATCTAAATTCATAAACAACACCCTACTTACAACTTCTTCACCTAAAAAAAGATTTTCTACTTGTTAGCAAAGACTGAACAAGCAACAACGGCCAATGGAACTCCAATATGAGAAATATCAACAGGAGGTATTTACATACAATCTGCTTTTTCAGAAACACCTGTAACAAGAGAATACTCACATGAATGAGCATCGAACATGAATGAGAGGCCTTTCATCTTTACTCTTTATATTTTCTTGGAAACCAGCTCTACATAGATAACAAGGAAAAGAAAATTAGAAGTCAAATTAAGGTCACCCGAACCAGCAATCATACTCCAAAACTCTGAAGCAAATATTCTTCAGCATATAAAATGTAGAGGACCATTTACTAAAAGGCCTTACCCAACCCAATTGGAAAAATGTTTTTTTGCACCACTAGTAATTGATTTGAAGTAAATAGTTCCACTGGTGCTTAGTTCTAACTTTAATACACCTGAAGGGTTGATTTTTTTCTCAGGAAATATAAGAAACTTGACCACAAGACAGACATCCCTGCACTCAATAGCTGATAAAACCCTACTACACATTTTTCACTTTCTATGCTAGTCAAGAGACATCATTCTTGCTGAATTAACACCAAGTAATATGGTGAATGGCCAGATGCACACACACAAAGGTAAAGCGTTTAACCTAGTTCGATTTTTCATCACAAGGATAGTTTCAGCCTATGGGGTTTTCTTGGTAGGAACAGATAAAAAGACATACTTGCAGAGACCATTATAAGAGATCCTCCAAAGCTTCATGGGTTCAACGACCTCCATCGTGAGCCCACCAGCCTTGAACCCCAAAGACAGGTCCCCTTGG
Source organism: Lytechinus variegatus (assembly GCF_018143015.1). Classification (NCBI taxonomy): domain Eukaryota; kingdom Metazoa; phylum Echinodermata; class Echinoidea; order Temnopleuroida; family Toxopneustidae; genus Lytechinus; species Lytechinus variegatus. The sequence continues at coordinate 24,686,913 of NC_054741.1, read as the reverse complement.
ACCACGCAGTCTGGGTACTGAGCATGGACCAGGTCCCCGATGCCAGGTAGACCAAGAACAAACCAGCAACTCTGCTCGCCGTTGGGTCTCAGTCCAATCCTGGCAACAAGCCATTCCCCAGTTGCACTGACACCGAAAGTGTAAACAGAGTTGAAAGCCTAGATGACAATTTTTAAAAGACAAGAGAAAAGGAAAAATATTACATACCTGAATTACAGCTCTATGAGAATGATAGGTAAAATTTGGTACCAATGACGACAGTGGCAGGATACAAGTTAAAACTTTCTTTCACATCCCCTTACTCCCTTTTTTCTACCCCTTCTCTGTATCTATCTCACTCTCTATTTCTCTCTTGCTTTTCACTCACTCTTAAAAAAAAAATTCTTGAGTATTTATATAGATTGTCAAATTACAAGGAAAGACCTATCAAATGATATTTAAAGCAAGAATATACTGTACAGCAATATGACAATGTCTAATAAATTATAATTCAAAATTACAAGGTTTGCTGATATTCTTTTTATGTAAGAGGGTTAAAAAAACGCTCACATGAGGTTTGTCAGCAACTTCTGTCACAAATTCTAAGTCTTCTTCTATCTCTGTTGATAGCTGCCCATAGCCGGCTCCTGCCCGTCCTTTGTAACTTTGTTTGCTTCTCCATTTCCTCAGCAAAATGGAAAAATAGATGAATGTTCTCTTCAGAAAGTACCACTGACCTGGCTGAGCATAGATACCATCTATAAGTTCAGGTGGGAGAAAAAGTGCATTCCCCAGTAGGACTGCGATGATAGAACACACGCAAACCACCATGAAAGGGACCGGAGCTAACCATCCAGTGTCTTCACTCAGCTCCATGGTGATCAGTGTTGCTATTTACTTCTTGTTTGGCCCTGTGAATGTGATATGAGATTAGATGAAAATTATGGAAACAAATATTGATTTGTTTTTCCTTTACTCAAGATGACATTAATTTATTTTTACTAGACATGAATATTCTTAACAAATCTGTCATACATAATGAACACAATATGGGCTAGCCTATAAACCAAAGTATATGGCACCCGATGACAGTCTTCAACCATCCTGTCTATGTCAAGACACACTCCTAGCTCCTGAATGTCTTTAAAGGACAAGTCCACCCCAACAAAAAGTTGATTTGAATAAAAGAGAAAAATCCAACAAGCATAACACTGAAAATTTCATCAAAATCAGATGTAAAATAAGAAAGTTATGACATTATAAAGTTTTGCTTCATTTCACAAAACAGTTATATGCACTTACTGGCTGGTAAGCAAATGAGGAGACTGATGACGTCATCTACGCACTATTTCCTTTGTATTTTATTGTATGAAGTATGAAATATTCTAATTTTCTCCTCATTGTCAAGTGAAACGATGATTCCTCCCTGAACATGTGGAATTAGCATTGTTTTAATACCATATGGCTCAGTCAAGCTGGTCCTTATTGTTAAATCTGTTGTCAAAAATGAAATAATGTATAATTTAGATAATAAAAAGCAAAAGAAATAGTGAGTGATGGACATTATCAACTCACTCATTTGCATGTCACCTAGTGGTGCATATCACTGTTTTGTGAAAAATAAGCGAACCTTAAAAATGTCATAACTTTCTCATTTCACATCCGATTTTGATGAAATTTTCATTTATATGCTGATTTGATTTTCTCTATTTATTCAAATCAACATTTACCTGGGGTGGACTTGACCTTTAAAAAATTATAATTGTAACAAAACACACTTCATTAATTAACCATGTTCATATATGATGTTTGTTTCATTAACCTTTGCTATTATTTTTTATTCTCATTCACCAGACTCACAGGGCTAAAATTCTGCAATTTTGAGCATATTATTTGAGGCCCTTTACTTACTCATGAAATTCAGAAATCAATTACATAAATATTCTAGTTGTTTTTTGTTGCGAGTTTAAAGTTTATCGCAAGTCTTAAGCCTTACACAGTTGTAGCCAGTGTTATTCAAATATGTGTCTATGTATTCAGATACCATAACAGAAGTTGCACATATTTTGCAAATGCTATTGCCTGCAAATTGCCTCCATAAACATGATAGTCAATCCATTATAAAGCAAAGAAACTATCTAAATCATTAAGAAATCTCTTAAAACAATAGTGAATAAATGTATTAAAAAAAGATAGTTTAATAAAGTATTGCACCTTCAATAAAAAGAAATAAAGCAAGGAAATAAATGACATCGATCTTAGTTAAATCACTCAATCTAGATTAGAGGTCTGACCACTCATTCAGGTTAATCTAATTTCATAAATTTGTACGACTTGGATTGAAAAGAAACCTAGCCAATCCATCTGATAGTAAATGCTGCATGGAAACAACACCATCTCTGAATGTGTCATTTGTGCTTTCTTAGCAGTACTTCTTAAATTCTAACTTAACATTGTGAAATTCTGAGATTATGTGTCAATGCAGTCCTCAGCAGGCTATAAAGTAAAACCCAACTCTCACAATTACAAACATATGGGACTGAAGACAACAATCACTGACCCATCAGTCTTTGTTTCAGTTTGAAGTCAAAGATGATGCCAAATCTCGACTTTTGAGTTAAGGGTTTTGGTTAACAAAACAACATCAGTTTTCAAATTATGCATAAGAAGTAAATTAACGTATACTTACCTACTGCCAGTCGACAAGACTCAGTGTCGGCGCGCTGGCTCAGCTCTTTTCCCCTCTTTCCTTTGCCAAAAACGGCGCTTGATCTACCAGCTGATCAACAAATGCCCCGCCTCCTTGCTCTGTGCGGACGATTTTGGGAAGAAGAGATTATCGATTGGAGGATGCATCGGAGCGCGAGCTGATGAGTTCGCGATGCTTAACGTTAGTTTAGGGCTCTAATGGGGCGTTGCAAGAAATTTGCGATCAATTGCAAGTGATTTTTGGTCTCTAAATGAATCATAAGGTGTGAAATTAATTGTGACTTTGCAATTGATTTCTTATCTGTTTCGTGAAACAATTGTTAGCTTGCACATGAATATTAGCAATTAATTGCAAATATTTTCCTGCAACACCTCCTACGACTAGAGGACCAAGTTTATTGCAGTCAGATAATCCTGATCTTGAAAACAAAATTGCCGATGCCCGGGGCCGATGCATTGCACAAGATGTAGCTATAAACGATAATATTTTAAAAAGATGTGATCTTCAATTTACCCACTTTTGTTAATATAACCTCTTCAGGGGCGGATCCAGCTTTCACCAATGGGGGGGGCAAAAAAATATTTCTCCGATCGGCCGCTCAAAGTTGATTTTTAATTTTTTTAAAGGGGGTAATCCTAACAGTCACTTCTTATCTTTATATTCTTTTAAAACAACATAAATATCTAATAATCTCATAATAAGCCCTGTTGAAATATTGCGAGTGCGAAGCGCGAGCTAATTTGTTTAAATAAATTTCATGTATTTAATAATGTACCAAGTATCAAGAGCAGTAGAGTATATGCAGTTATAGTAGTTGCGCTATACAAAATTTATTTGTCCTGAAAATTGAACATTCTGAGAGATGTTTGTACTATCCTGAACAATAAATTAATGCGTAGGTAACTAGATAATTACTGTGAGCGAGAAGCAGACATTTTCTATGTACGTTCAGGACTGATCGAAAATGACTTTTTGCAGTTAGCCATAATGACAATAAATATTTCAATACTATATAGGCCTAATGCACGCGCAAAGCACATGCTAAAATTTTTTCGACATTCCGACCTAAAAAAATGGATGTTCTCAGTAGTAGATAAGCACGGATATAACAATTTACGCCAGCGCGACAAAGCATGAGCGGAAAATAGGTCCTAATATAAGATTTCAGACCTAAAAAGGAACACTCTATTCATGTTTGTAAATCATAAAAAGGATGGGCAATTGGGTATCTTCCTTCCTTAATAGCGCGAGCAGAAAATGATATTCGGATTTGAAACTGGATAGTTTAAGCATGTTTTAAAGGGATACTCCGGGATAAATATATCAATATGTAAATAGATAAAGCAAAATTCACAATGAGCAAAACGCAGAAAATTCTATCATAATCTGATAAAAAGGGCAAAGTTATTGAATTTTAAAGTTTAGCAATATTATTTGCACATCGTCATGAATATTTATTAGGTGGGCTGATAATGTCACATACCCACTTTTCTTTTTGTTATATGTTATTGCATGAAATCATAATTGTTTGATGTCTGGATGTTATGTATCCGTTATTGTGATATAGTTTGCAGCAATAAATATGCACTGAATCAGTTGTCAATCCAATATTTGTTTATTCTTGGAGGCAAAAAAAGATGGAATAAAGCTAATCATAAAAAGAACAAGTGGGGATAAATTCAAGAAGACATGCCGAGAAATCATTCACTGGAATAATGAAAATCTTTAGAATACCATAACTTTGTTATTCTTTGTCTCATTTTGATCAAATTCCCAGTGTTTTGTTTGTCCGATTTTTCTTTATCTTTTCAAATCATACTATTTTCAGCATGGAACAGTCATTTAACTCACTAAAGAACAAGCTGATTATTTCTTTAAACAATGCTTTTTTAGATTTAAACCAAGAATCTGGGCATTCTAAAATCTAAATAAATTTTTTCATCATTTCATTACATTTATCGATTTTCATTTCACAATGTGGTACATAATAATAAACATAACATAATAACAAGACATAATGTCATAATGATGATTAGGCCTATAGATCGATTTGATAAACATAATAAAAAAAGTTAAGCTGCATCAGATGTTTTTTTTAGTAAAATGGAGGGGGAGGTAAGCCCCTAAGCATAAAATTATTTCTCTACCTAATTCATACACACATACAAAAAAATAATAAGTTCGTAACAGTATCTATGTATCAGTACATTATTTTTGCAAACAATCATTAACTGAAAGGGCATTAAAATAAAATAACATCGTGGAATTCTTAAAATATTTGATATTCTGATCTGAAAAGGTTTAATACTATAATTTCATGCTTTGTACGTGTATGAAAATTGTGAAGTGGATGTGGATTGCACTTCATAAATAGCTTAATAAATGATGCCAAGCACGAATCGTGAGATGATATTATTTTATTATTATTTTGACCTAGGACCAGGACATTCTAAGGATATTTTGTCGTCATATGAAAATGATGGCTTTCTTAATACCTATTCCTCTTCCTATGCAGAAGATGAAACTTGGTCGAACATATTCCTTTCTGAAAAGGGGGACAATTTATAGGGATTCAGTGTCATTATCTTATTTATTAATCTAATAAGCCTATTGAGAGCGAGAACTTAATTGATATTAGGGCCTGAAAACTGGTTATTTTAAGCACTTTTGTAATCATGAATAGGATGCAGAGGTTGATATATTTTTAACAATTAATGCGAGCGCGAAATTTTTATTTTCCAAGTCTTCCTGTCACCTTATTTTAATTCATTCGTCTTCCTCTTCTTATTTTTCCTCTTTTCCCCTCCCCTCTTCCCTTTTTTTCTTTCTTTCTTCGCATCTTTTGTCTTTTTTACTCCTCCAATAGGGAGGGTGGCCTCACCCCCCCCCCCCATTGGATCCGCCTATGGGTGTGAAATGATTTAACAATATTGATATATACCAAAGGTACAGTATTTTGAAAAAAATTGACATTTCTTTGATTTTTTACCATACGATATGTAGGAAAGCTGCTCGCATATGATCCAACGATGAAAATTCTAATTACTTTTTTATTCTTTGATTGATTTTTCTCAAATTTTTTTAAAATTATTATTTCTTAATATTATTTTTCTCCTATTTTTGTCAGGGCAGGGTGAACTTCCCCTTTAACGTCACCCGCCCTCTACGTTGATGAAAGTACAATTACTTGAAACCTGTCAATATGGTTTACGTGGAACAACAATAAATCCATAAATTTTTCTTCTTTTGAACAGGTCTGATCAAATTTTGAGAGAGGAAACACATCACAATGGCTTCCAGAAGTCTAACAGAAGTTTTCATACTAATGAGAAACAATGCAGCGCAGAGTAGACACATATATTCGGACCATGTAAGTACCGGTAGATACCCAAATGTTTTACCGAACGCTCACAATCATATTGCCCGGGCCTGTCGGGTAGGATCAGTCGCGAAGGTGACCGGTGCGGTGGCTGGCTCTCCAGCTGCACGGCCGGTATTGTGAAAATCGCATTTGTCTTTAAGACTTGCTATCTTCTAGACCAAAAGCTTCGGTCTCTGTTATGTTGGTTGTTCAGCTGAACTCCGTTGGCTTCACTCACCAAATACAGAGACCGAAGTTCTAGCGCGATCTGTACAGGGGACTCAATGGCCATATGTTTATGTACTTAAGATCGGACAAAACGGGGAAGTGAATTTGCGTGACAGCCGAGGTAAGTCACTGTGTTTGTTCCTTTTAACTTGATTTTTCTCCGTTGTTTGGCAATTAATGCCAAGAGGGAATATTAATTTGCATTTTGGTCACAATAATTGTCAATTTTTTTATTCATTAAAGACAAAAATTGAAGAGCCCCGCCGGGGGGATTTTGCATTGCAAGTCCCCTAATGGTGCGTGCACGATAGCGAGCCGTCTGTGTACGGCTGCAAGCTGTCTAGTTATCTTCCTGCTTTGACACGCTCCTATAAAAAACATATCTCTAAATTGTTATTTCAATTCAAGGCTCCACATATTAACTTGACAGTTGACTTGGTGGCCCTAAATTTGCCAAAAAGAAAAACATCAATGAATGTCATTGAATTAATAGTGCTCTTGTCGATAGGACTCATATTCGACATTGATCGATGTCGACATACAAAGGATTTTCAATGTTTCCGACATGTCGACATGCACGCACCCACATCGACGTGTAAACATGAAATAAAAAGGGGTCTAGCCTAAGTTACAAATGTAAAGTTTACCTGTAAAAGTTAGAAACATTTATCCTTAAATTGGCGCAATTTTAGCAGCGCATTAAAGAATGCCCGTGAGCTGCGCGACAGCAGAAAATATGTCGGTGCGGGGCCCTAGCCCGACGATCATCTGATAGACCTTATCGCAAATAGATTCACGCAAAGGATCATGGGATCGCAAAGGGGGCAATACCGCCGCTGTTGTCCAGATGCGACCATGCGAGCGCAAGCAGCCGACAATAAAGTGTACGATTTCCATAGTGTATCAAAATACGATCGACGCCCGCAGCCAACATTTTGCTAACTTCCAGTAAACGCCTCGTCATATTTGTTCCAGAGTCTAACATCACTTTTCTTCTTAATCATGGGTGGCAGGGATAGATGTGCTGTCTATAGCTGCAAGAATTCCCACAGATTTTATGAAGAAAAGTATAATTTTCTTTCATTTTCGAGCACTGTCTGTGCGTGTTTTGAGCTGCGCAGCTGCTGTGCAGTGTGCTTGCATGCACGGACAGTGGGCATGCACTCTCGGCCCTGGGGACAGTGTACGTACGTCGGCGAGGCAGTGGAGGAAATTGGTCCCTACCAAGCAAAAATAAAATGATGATCAATAAAACAAACTCTGCAGTACATTTGATTACTTTATTCTAGTTATGTATGTTTGTAATATCAATCGATCAATCAGTCAAGAATCATAAATAATTATCTCAATCATGATTTTATTCAGTAGGCCTAAGAACCGAGCTGTGTTTTCTTTTTCTCTCCACAGAGTAGGCTACATAATAGTTGCATATTATTCAGGATCGTGGTCGGACATTCTGAAGTTTAATCATTGGCATGCTTAGACAAAATAATGAATGAAATAATGAGAAAAAAAGTAAAAAATGAGAATAGATGAAAATAATATTAAGAGAAAAATAAGATACAAAAAGAAATTAATGAGGAAGGTGATCTGTAAGAGAAGTGACTGAATGCGATGAAATAAATTGAAGATGTAAATGTTGAAATAAGATTTTTTATCAAAAGAATGAAATTTACATCATTTATATGAATTATATATCCATCATCTACTAAATTTCAGACAAAATAAAATTACAGAGAGTTGGAGGGGGATGTTTCAAATTCAGGGATTTATTTAATCTGCATGTCATTTGTATATGTCCTTCATTATGTATATGATATAAATAAATATATATACTGTATATATATATATATATATATATATATAGCTTAATTATTTTTTATATACTTTAGATTTGTCTCACCCCCTATTTAGAGCTTGTATGATCAAACTAAAGAGCCCGAGTTGCAAAGGAGGACTATATTTGCCCCAAAATAACAAAACTATATTGCTAAATTATATGGAGAATATATGGTCTACATTATGATTCTCATTAATATTCTTTAATGGAAAAATTTGCTATCTAATTGGGATCGCCGACTTATTGCTCTTTTCTAAAGTCGATCGGCATTGACCCGCAATCACCGTCTCACTTTTCCCACAAAATCTTCCCAAGTTTAGCCCCATAAAACTTCGAAAATATGGTGAGTATTGAGTTCATACTTTCACTGGGCAATCATGATACATAGATTGTTCTATAAATCCACATTCAAGTATCCAAAGTAATTTAAATACGAAGAAATCAGACTTTTTAAAAAGCCTGGATTTTGAGTGACACTGCACAAAACATATGGCGTTGTATGGCTTCCCAAAAGCCGATTCTGCGTTTGCCCCCTTTCGCATCCCGTGATCCTCTGCGATGACAGACGCCCTCACGCGACAGACGCTATTTGCGATAAGGTCTATCTCTGCTTCGTGCAAGCGAGCAGCATTCACATTCACCATACCCATGCAATTATCGATGCATTGATAATACGCTGCTCCTCAATGCATTACTTTTCACATAGACGTGAGCAACAGCGAACAAATATTTTCTTCGAAGTTGTGACTGCTGTAATTGAGTGCTTACTTCATTTCACAAAGTCACAGAAAACGTCCTTCCTTCGTTTGGATTGCGGCAGAAGTGGTACTGAAATTATTGATCGATTTTTATTATTTTTATTGTCAATTTGAGGAGCTTGCGTTTGCAGCACGTGTACCAGCGTTTAATACGCAACTATCACTGTTGCAATTCGTGATTCTCAAATTGACTCCGAGTGTGATTGCGCAACGCTTTCGAGACCAATCGTGGTACAAAAACTTGATTCTCCAGAATAAATGTGGATTAAATCAGCAAATTTGGAAGTAAATTCACTCTAGCTTAGTCAAAATATGTTTTCCTGAACTGAGCCTGTATAGGTCTAGTGTGGGGATATCACTCGTGTCAAGGTGAATACATTTGAGAGATTGTTATGTGCCAAGATCGAATGAATGTTACTGTTAGGGAGCCTAAATTATGGTCCCTTTTCCAGTCGGTATTAATTTTTATGCGACATGTCGACATGGATTTGTGTTCCATACAACAGCACTAATGTCAGTGAATAAAACAAACTTCTAAAATATTAATTCTGCAGCCACTACCACTAAGTTACTTTTACTTTGTACATCTTGTATGTAAACCTTGTTTGCTGTTATTATACCTTGCAAATTGATTTGTGGTAAAATATATATTGTACTATCATTGTTAATATGAAATGATTGAAAGAGGATAAATGAATTGTATTATTCCCGCATTGTGTGGACTTTTTTACTTTGATCTACAACAAATAGACACACACTCATAATTGTAAAGTAACTAAATTATGCATAACAAACCCAGATATTAAACAATGATTTTTCCTTTCTTCCTCTTTGAATCCTAAAATCTAGAGTATGCATTATGTTTTCTCTTTTGCAGCATATTATAGCAGGAGAAAATCTCAGAAAATTGGGGAAGAGGTTCGGGTCCAATATAAAAATGTGATTGATATAAAGAAATAAAGACTCACCAGGTTTAGCTTTATTTAGTTATCGCACACCTGCAACTGAGATCGAAACGTCGAGATGTTTGGATTTTTTTTGTTCTCATTTTCTCTTCATCTATTGAATAAATGCTAGATATTTTTTGCAGTCATACATTATCCAATATATGATTCTGCATTACAGGCGGGCATATTATGTGCTCACCTTAGATACACTCTTGTTAGTAAATTAGTAAACTAGACTGTAGTTGAATTTTGACCGTTGCATTTTATTTTTGTTTGATTGCTCCAGGTTCATGATGATAGGATGGCACTGGTGAACAGTATATCAACTGATCCTGATGCAAGCGTAGGTGCTACTAAACTCAACATTCCACCAGAATGGTAAGCCACATACATTACCTTGTAAGGTATAAAGATGTTATCCAAAAGTAACAAAAGATAATCATCGTCATTACAGATTTATTGATATTTACATCACTTCCATTAAAAGCATACAAACTCAAGAAATTGCCAACAAATATAACAAAGCATTAAAATCATGATTATACAATACATGTGTATATGTTAGGAATTTGATGCATTAGTGAAATTATATCATTATCATCAATCATTGTTATGGTCATCAATACAGTTGCAATTTTCATTTTTATTACTGTTATTGTCCTTATCATCAGCATCATCACTGAGCTAGTTGATTCTTTATTCATAGAATCTATGTGTTTATATTTTGTTGTTCAAAATGATGTAGAATGAAAAAAGTTTACTTGGGGGGGGTTAAGAGTTGTAAACTCCATACAACATGAGTTGTTGGCGGGTGTACGCGATGCGTTCGCAGGTGAGAGATATACTGGTTACATGAAGGATGCGCAAGATTTCAGAGTATCAATGGAAGATTTGAGTTGAAGGCCTAGAGGGATGATGTTGGAAACTCGGCAGCATTTGAGGAAGGCTTGATGATTTGTGAGCTTTCCTGTAAGAAATGTATATCTTTTTATGTGAATGCATGTAATTTTCCTATTTTTTATATTTCCTATGCAGGGTTAATAGTACAGAAGAAATTCAATATGACATCACGAGAATACAGCAAAAAAGTGAGTATTGAATAGGAATAGGACATACTCAATCAGAGGTATAGGGAATAGATTTACTTGAATCATCAAGGGCATAGATAAATAAATGCCTTTTTCTTTCATAATAAAGTATGGTAATAGTAATTGTTAATAATAAATGCAATTCATACGGTGTCATTTCCATCCCATTAGAGATAATTAAAGCACACAAGTGGGGGAGGGGGTAGGGATGCTAACGTGATGTAGCAAAGATGCCAAGCTTTACCCCCCACCATCACCCTTTATGTTTAAGTTCTATTCAGAATTCTCTATCTCCCAGTAAAAGGGAATAACGAGGAAATAAAAAGTATTCTGGAAAAAAATATATATATATATTCCTTGATCAATGTCAAAGCTGATTATGCCTGTTACTGATACGATTGGATATTCTCTGCTTTGTTTTTTTGTTGTAAATGTTTACTTCATCTGTTCCAGTATTTTCCAGCCTCATGATATTTTTACAATCCAGAAACCAATTACTGTACTGTAGTATTTTGTTTCTTTTTACATCCACGGAATATGGCATATCAACTACCCATTTATGTGTGTTTTCAATCATGTATTGCAGTGAAGGAATTATCATCATTACATGATAGATACCTGAACAGACCTACATTAGATGATAATATGGAAGAGGAACACGCCATTGAAATTGCCACTCAAGAAATTACTCAAGTAAGAATACTGTACCACACTCTTTCTCACCCTCTCTTAATTTTTTTCTTCTCTCCCCCCTCCCCCCTTTTGTTTAGTACAAGTGAAGGAGAAGTGTGCGTTTTAAAAACTCAGGGCCTTTCAGGTTATATACCTTAATGTCATTAATTACTGTTTTGTGTTTCTTTCAATTTTATTAATAACAATGATAGTATGATGAATTTGTATAGCACAGCCACTATATGGATATTCTCTACTGCGCTTTGGTTACTCCTGTTTCTTATACTACACACCCAAATTAAGGTCTGCATGCTTCCTTCCCTACACAGATATATCCTCAGTAGTATAGTGTTTGGAAAGCAGGTACAGATTGGGCCATTCAAATTGTAAGGGGAAGTTGGTTCTATATATACAAATTTGGTCTTGTTGAGGAGTGGACTCCTGAAGACGGACAGCCGGCCTGCCAAGAACGTAGAGTCTTCTGCTCTGCATTTCCAGTCGTCCACTCAAGCCAGCTTTCTCTTATTTCTCCATCTATTCAAGCCTCTCACCTTTCATGGTTTACAGTCCTTATGAGGACTACCCTCATTCCAGAAAAAGAACACTTAACCTTCCATCCTTCCACTTTCTTGCCTCTCCATTTCACTTTAATCTCTATCTTTTCATAGTTCTTCTAGTACTATGAAAAATTATGGAATGGTTTGCCGTATGTAACAAGATCCTGTCCATCAGTAGAAACATTCAAACTTAAATTGAAAACCTGTTCAAATAATTCCCATACATTTCTTTACCCCCTTTTCTAATTTTGTTCTCAAGCATTTCACCATTTCTTAATTGCAGCGCAGTAGAATACATGCACATAGTTTCTGCGCTATATAAATCAGTATATATCATTATTATTATTATTACTCACTAATGGCATACCGTAAACCACTTCTGACATTGATTATACACTTGTCCTTAGAATTTTAGTCAAACTAACAAACTATTCCAATGTTTTTCTGTCTTTTTCCGGATTATAAAAAATCCTTAGATGTTTCACAGATGCCAAAGGTCTATCCAATCCATAACAGCCAAAGCTAGGTTATCATCGAGACAAGAGAGAAAAGTCACACAGAATATCGTCAATTCACTTGCTGGCAGTCTTCAAGACCTTTCTATTCAATTCAGGAAAAGCCAGTCTGCGTATTTAAAACGTAAGTAACACTGTCAGCCCTGCTAACAATAATTTTCCCTTGATGAGCAAAGTATAGGCAGAAGACATACAGCTCGCTCTCAGGCAAAATAAATTAAATGAGAATGACTGGACCGTAAGCACCATGCTTTAATTTCGATTTGAATTCTGAAAGAAAGAGGAAAATGGCCTAACTATTTTTGCCATGTCAATCAGGGTGCCTATGTGCCCCTCTATGAGGAAATGAAGTAGAATGGAGATAAAAGGGGGTTGGATGTACAAAAAAGTTTATCATTTTATGGAATAGCCCAACTCGCAACTCTTTGTAAGACAGGCCCCAGATGAGATTGTTCTTTGTCTACTAGCCATTTTTTTTTCCAGAATTCACCTTTTGAGAAGAATTGAGTTTCAAGTTGAATTTGGTTAGGTGTATAACAAAACTCTTAATGACAGATTTTTTTTCACTATAAACATCATCATGTTAAAAGGTGAGGCAGTTCTGTTATCCTCAATCATGTCTTCAGTGTGGATAATCAAAAGCCTCTTGAGGAACCTTGATGTAACAGATTTCTTTTTGGTCACTCTTCACTTACTCACTCTTTGCATGTGACCACACTTATTGATTTTCCTACGATTGAATGTATGCAAACTGATATGAAGAGAGAGAAGATTATTCATGTATCGTTAATGAATATTCCACATCTTTCATTTCAGTCTTCTTTTTCACTTTTCTTGATAGGATTGAAAGGAAGAGAAGAGCGGTCTAAAGAATTCTTTGAGAGCAACATCAATTTAAATTCCAGCAGTGCAATCATGATTGAAGAGGACATGGAGGATGATTTACTATACGACAGGGTAAGTAACATACCATGTGAGTCAAAAATAAAATGACACTTCACTAATCCCCAATTCAAGGAAAAATAATGTCATGAACACCTAACTATTATATATGGCCAAAAAAAAGCATCTTCTTCCAAATAATTTGATACCATATTCATGTGGTATGTGTTAAAGCTTGGATGATCAGGAGATATTTTTTGCAATGATGTCAATTTTGATTTGCGCCAAAGTAAACCAAGACTGCAATGAATGAATCCATATGCCAATGATGCCATAATCCTACAATGGTTGCATTAAAACTCATTTCAAAATGCCTTTTCAATAATTTACATTATAATTGCTTAATAAACACTTTTTAGTATCAATTCTCAAGTTAATTTTGTTGAAAAGGGTCAAAATTTACATCACTGCAAAGAATACCTACTGATTATCCAAGCATGAAAACATACCCCATAAATATGGTATTAGATTATTTGGCAGAAGATACTCTTTACAACCATATATCAAGGCTCCACATTAACTTTTTTTGGTGGTGGCCCGTTCGGGCCACCAAAACCTTCAAATAATTTTTTTTGGTGGCCCACTAATAAAGTTTGGTGGCCCGAAAAATATAAAGAAAAACATTAATTAAAAATGAATAAAACAAACTGAAGTATTCTGCAATCACTAACACGTACCACTATTCTTTGTACATCTTGTATATAAATCGTGCTTGCTGTTATTTTACTTTGCATAAAACAAAAGAAAAAATAAAGAAAGAAAAAACAAAGAACAGGTCATAAAAAATTTTTTGAGAAAAACAAAAGAAAATTTAAGAAAAATAAAACAAAATTATCAAAAAATGGGGAAAATTATTATTATTCAGTAGAAACATGTTCTTTAATCAGGTATTTTCAATGGGAAGGGGTATAAATGGTTTAATCACTGAAAAAAATGAAAGAAAAAAATAAAATGGCAAAAGTTATCTGGAAAAAACAGTGAGACAATTCCTTCCCTATATTTGACAAAATGATGGAAAAAAAATCACATGTCATATCAATGAAATGCCTTCCCAAAGTATTTACTTCCTTAAGAGTGGTTTAAGAAGTCATTTGTAAACAAGAAAGAAAGAGCGGCCTATTTATTTTTGGCTCAAAGAGACACAGCTTCGAAATAAACCAAATATCAACATACATACAAATGCACATATGGGACTGTGATGTACTCACCTATGTGTATTAATGCATTTGGAAATCGGTCTTTTTGAGTCAAAAGAGAGGTCATAATTCCTCCTTTTAATGCTTTCAATTAATCAGGTTTCAGTAATATGGACTGTAGAAGGGCATTTCATTGGTGTAAAATGTGACTTTGACGTAGATTTCCAAAGTTCTGGGGAAGATTTCTTAGCAGTAACATTTCGTATCGCAGCTCCCTGGGTCTGAATAGTCTGCTCGTGCACAGCTAGCTGCATTGGTTTCATGCATGCAAAGCTCAGCCAGACAGCCGGCACGGCCGGCTGAATAATAGTTACTGTATGCTAGCGGTAGGCCTACATACTGTCATGACTATGCACTCTTTGTGTGTGTGTATTTGTGTGTAGATTAACAAAAAAGGCGCATGACGAATTGGCTTGCAATTTTAACTGTAGAAGGTTGATAAATGCATGCAAAATCGGGAGAAAAATTGCGCTACTTTGAAAATTATTGGTTGCCCGATTCGGGCCACCAAAACTTAACATTTTTTCAATAATGGTTGCCCGAGATGAATTTTTGGTGGCCCCGGGCCACCGGGCCACCGCTAATGTCGAGCCTTGCATATATAATGATCATGCGTTCATGACATTTTTAAAATTAAAATGGGGATTTGTAAGGTGTCAATTTTATTTTTTGACTCACACGGTATAAACAATCAATTTGGGTTTCATTGTCAACAGCTATATGTTGATATGGTAATACATTTAGAGTTGTTATTATACCAGTGTACCGTTTGAATATCATTTGGTTGTTTAAACACAGATGCCCCCCTTGTTTTATATCTTCTATAATAAACATGTTACTGATTTGCACTTAATTGGTAGAGTTATAAGAAAGAAATCATTCTACTGACTATGTTACTACTTCTACTGCTGCTACTACTTATAATACTAATACCACCACGGTTATTGCTACCTCTGCTGCTATTACTGACATAAGAATTGTTAGATTATCAATGAAAATGGAAAAAAGTTATAAAAAAGTGATATCAGTTATAGTGATTCTAGAATCAATTATGATAATGATGATGATGATTCTAATGATGATAATGCTTTATTATTGTCTGCTAATACTGTGTTTTCATCATATACATTACACAGTTCATCTCATTTATATTTGATCTTGATTATCTAAGGCATCCCATTGAATCTCCCAATACTTGATCTATAATTATATTTTTGCTGACCTGAAATTGATTTTCTTTTGTTTTTTCCATTTGATTCCATTTTGCATTCTTCTATCTATCTAATCAATATTTGATTCAATGCGATTTATAATTTCACCAATTTTACTTACACTTAGAACTCCTTTATGTAATTAGATCCATCATAATGAAAATCTGTGTGTAATTTAATGTATTATGTATTAAATAGTTGTTGTTTTTTAATTATGTACTATTTTAATTATTTTTTGTATGTTCTCATATTTTGTAAACATGTATATTTCAGCCACTGGCTGCCAAGCCTGTATATATTACCAATAAACCATTAATATACTATACTATACTATACTATATCCCTTGCTTTTACTAATTCCTTTGTTTCCATTGTGTTCATAACAGGGTTTCACAGATGCGCAAATGCAGGAAGTGGAACAAAACACACAGCTTATCGAGCAGAGAGAGAAGGAAGTGTCGCATATAGTCCAGTCGATATCAGACCTTAATGAAATCTTCAGAGATTTAGCTAATATGGTGGTGGAACAAGTAAGTAAAGAATGACAGAAAGTTACCACATTTCAAAATTGTCAACCTCTTTCCTAAGATCAGTAAAAAAAGAAATGTTGAAGATGCCACTTGTATGGTGGATGATCGATGTAAATTGTGACAGTGGCTATAACCATAGGAAAGCCCATTATGTTAGGAATTTATGACTTTCCTTTCTTTGAATCTGTGTACAAATTACCACAAAAACTATCCATGTTTGCAGGACTTTGTCTCATGAAACGATGTCTAAAAATGCTCTAGATGGTAGATACTTGTATGGTATTCTCAAATTTGGTTTCAAAGTTGTTTGATGAGACGTCTATCTCAGAATAAAGTCCTGTGAATTTGCTTACATTTACTGTAGTAAATGCTGGTTAAGATAATGAGTGAAGGTGGCCCTCACTGACTTTGATGCGAGTCACCCTAGGATACATGTGATTACCATGAATTGGTCAAATCATAAATCCATCTTAAATGGTGATGAAATTATCAGAGAAATCTGCAAGAATAATTCTTTCATCTGTGGAAGGTTATTCATTCACATAAGCTGTTAAGGCATTTTTAATTTATTGGCTTTTATTTTACCAAACTTTGTTTTTTTTTTCTTTTTCATGATATATGCCTTCAAGTGTTCCTGTTAAATGCAGTATGACACCCCCACTTTATGAATTCAGTAGATTCCATTAGCATATTTTATGTTCTGGTTATTATAAAATATGATTTTAGGCAAAATCCCCTCAGCATAAGTTAGCAAATAGATGAATAAGATTCCTATAAAAAATCAGCCTTTGAAACAAATTAAGATATTTATGTGAATTAAACTGATGTCGATTGGTTGTTTTAACCACCTTTTGTTTTTCTACCTCTCTTTATATGTAGTTAAGGTGAAATCTGACATCTGTATATTCATTACCATTTATAGGGAGATGTGCAACAATGCAAATGACAAAGAATAGTAATAGTAGAATAGTTATATATCAATTGATGACTAATGTGAATATACATGGATATGTTCTATATAGTCTTGTTAGTATCCACATAGAAAGTCATGTGATCCATTTTGATATGATCTGATCTTGGATCTTCTTGGAAGCTGAATAATGAAGATTGATATCTGATCAAAGGGTTTGGAATCTTATCAGTGTTTGAAATGGTTTTGAAGTTCAGCAAAACATCACAACCTAAACCTAGCTTCCAACTCTTTGAAGTGAATCTTGATAAAGATGTAGAAAATAGAGATATTGCTAGTATTTGTATAATCACAATGATACATCAGTAAATATTCACAACATTGCTATTTTCTTAATTTATCAGGGCACAGTCTTGGATAGGATAGACTATAACATAGAGAAGTCAACTGTTAAAGTGGAAGAAGGTCTCAAACAATTACAAAAGGTAAGATTTTAACCATAATTGTTATCTAACTTCTAAATTAGTACCATTTCATTAGTAGAGAGTAAGTTTGTCATATAATTTTTGCACAATTTTATTGTTTGACAAGGTTTTAAAAAAGCATTTCTAAAATTAAAAGATAATTCTGAAATATATAATTAAAAAAATGCAGAATCATTTATAAGAGTTTTAAAAATTTATCTGATTTTCTTTAAAAAATACAATTGCAGCTAATCATTTTGAAAAAGCATAATACTTTAGACAATTTTTGTTTCCCAACTCAAATTGATTTTCTTAACTTGTACATCAGACTGTAATAACATATACTTTGCACTAAACTGTATTCATTTCTAAGTTCAGATTATGCAAAATATGTGTCATCACTTTTTATAAAGTCAATAGATTTCTGTTATCCCAAGAGATTGGACTTGGAAAATTTCCTGACTTTATGTTATGATAATTTATTCTGACGTTATAACTGAAAACCATGTAATAATAACTCTTTTGATGATTTGAAAGTGTTAAATTTTGAAAGAATACTGAAATCCTCACTCAAACCAAACTGAATTTTCTGCCGCCCTAAAAGGTTCATGTTTTATAGAATGTATGTTTGTCCTGACCTATATGCTTGGTAAAAAAGAAGCCAATTGATGTTGATCATCCATTGTTTAAATCCAAATGGAATGCCATCTTAGATTTGTCTTTTTATTCTATCTTTACAGGCTGAGAAGTATCAAAAGAAGAACAGGAAAATGCTTGTAATCGTCATCCTCTTCGTCATTGTTATCATTCTAATCATCATCTTCATAGCAACCAAGTTAAGATGACATCGCTGATTATAGTATCACCATAGCAACCAAATTAAGATGACATCGCTAATCTGTGCATCACCATGGCGACAGAGTAGAGATGAAAGTTTGTTTCATTGCATTGCCAAAATGACTACAATGAGATGAAATCGGTATTGTAGTCGTATTAGGACCAACTTGAGCTCATATTTTATTCTGAAAGAAGACAACCAAATTAAGATTACATCACTTCATATGTCGTCAAAACTGTCAACTTGAAGAAATGACATCTCTTCTCATCAGCATAGGAAATACATGAGGGTGGCGGGCAATTTTGCCCTCATGTTACCCGGAATCGTCCCTAAAATTCCCCCAAAATGCATGTTTCGGGGTGAACATTCTTTCTAGAGTTAACCCAAGATCTGTCACAAACAATATTCAAGATTATTGAGAAAATCATTATGTTATCTATGGCAGAATAATAATATTGCTTTTACTGCATAATTGCTTGTTACCCCTACAAAAACTAGCCCTTGAAATGAAAAAAAAATAGCACCCAAAAGTTTGCAATCGCCCCAATGTAAAAAAAAGACTGCCCCTAAAAAATAAAAATTACTTCCTACCCTGCTTCTCATTCAACCCATTAAAGACAAGGTTGCTTGAAATTGTAACAACTATTAGATGACACGTTAATAAACTTTTATCATCTTAATTGAGCAATTAAGTTGGTGCAACATAGCTTTTGACCATGACATATGAGTTGAGCCAGCAAGCTATCCTACTTGCGGTGTCTTAAAATCAAGTCGAGACAAGATTTCTTTCTATCATAACAACAAAGTAGAGATGACATGCTACCAAACTTGCATCATCTTAACAACTAAGTTGGCTACAGTTACAACATCATCTTAACAACTAATTTTCTACAGTTACATCACTTTTTACCATAGCAACTTAGTTGAGATAATATACTAGTGTCATCACATAACTACAAAGTTGAGGTGACTTCAGAATTTTTTTGGCATTCATCATATCGTCATAGCAATCATCTTGGTGAGTTGCTTTGTCATTTCGGAATGATGGGAACTGAAATTAGATGCAATCATTACCCATCATAATTCATCATTAACAGTGGAAGAAGTAGGGCAAAATATTTGTATTATCACGATAGCAACCAAAGTTGATGTGGTTTCGACACTTGTTTGCCTTAATAGCAAATAAGTCGGTATTAATGTTGTACTTGTCTTTTTGTCGTCATCAGCACTTAAATTGTAAAAAAAAGTGGGTTCATTTATATCAATCATCAAGTAATCACAATTATATGGCAGGTTGACTTAACTACAAGACATAGTGTTATCTGGGTCCCAAGTGAGAATGGCATGTCTAACTTGCTTCATAATAATATGATATAGAAATTATATACATTTTTTTACAGTGTAGCAATCTATCTGAAACGATAGTAATATAATCAAGTGAATAGGTATTGATGTTTTTTCTAACCATCATTGTAATATCTGAACTATGAAAGTGATAGTTTTCCCTCATCTGTAGTCACAATAAATACTTCTCCCTGAAATTAAAAATGACCAAATTCTGTAGATTTATTCTGTAATGCCCACCTCTACAACAGCATGCTCCCTTTATATAGGCCATGGAAATTATAGATTGTTTCTTTATTGCAATCTTTCTTATTACCTGTTTCTTTATTGCAATCTTTCTTATTACCAAAGTATCGAGATGAGCCTTAAGATTTTCCATTGATATATTCATACAAGGAAACAAGATTAGTAGACATGAGGCAACAAAGAAAAGGTCATTTCACAGTCATTTTTTGTATGTTATTGCAAGACATGAAGGCTGTTTGTTATATCCAGTTATGAAAAGTGTTTTTTTTTTCTTGTTAAACTGCCAATTGGTCTACACCTATTTTGCCTACTTTCCATTTGGTCTCATCCAACATGGTCTAATCCAACTCTGTCTACAGCCAGTCTACTATTCAATTGGTCTAATCAGCTCATTTACCTTTCTGTCTAATTTCCACTTGGGCTTTACCATTTTGTCTAATCACTGGGTCTAACACCGTTTGTCTATATTAGATGAACTCTTAATGAATCAATACTTTCATTTGACAAAGTGAAAAATGACTGTTACATAAAGTGAAAATTAGTCTATCTGGGAATTAGACTAATGGGGTGTTGCAAGAAACTTTCGATCAATTTTAGGTTCCGAAATCAATCATAAGTCTTGCAATTAATTGCAAATTTGTGATTGATTGCTAATCTGCTTCTTGAAACAAGGAGTGTAATCTGATTTGCTACAGTTTTAATTGATCTATCAATTGTAAAATTGCAGCAGAATATTTCCAATTGATTGCAAATATTTTCTTGCAACACCCCTAAGTGTTTTAACTAATTACATAGACTCTCTGAGACTACTGGTAGATACAGTGAGTGTAAACCCACAGTTTGGTGTGCTAGAATAAGAGGTTTTGTTTGATTCAAATAACAAAAAATGAGTTATTTTGTATTCTCATCTTCAATTGCCATTTGTATTCACCAGTTTATTATTTGATAGAACATTATAATTCAGAAACAATAGAATGTTCAGAGCTTAAATCTAAGGACAGCAATTTAGGGATATTTTGTAGTTTAAACTTGAATAAATACTTGAATATGAAGGGATTATGAAGATAAGAATATGTTCTTATATTACAATATTTCTTTTTAACAGTGTATCTAGAGGAGTGATATGATTTTCAATGATATTAATACAAGTAAACAAGGTTACTAGACAAACAAAGTTTGAATTCACAGTCGAGATATTGTTCATCAACACATGGTGGATCTCTCAAAATGATGTTCATTGTATTTCTATGACTTTTAGTGTGTCCATTTATATACTATGGTCGTATTCCACTGTCACACTAAGGTTTGTTTTAAACTCTGGTCTAAAGTTATGGTTAAACTATGAGCGGTGAAATGTGACACATATACCTGGGGCCCGTTGCAGAAAGAGTTGCAATCATCGCTACTCTAAAAATCACACACAACTTGATTTTCAACCAATGAACAGCGCGCATTTGGGACTTGCGATTGATTTTTTGATTTGCGTTTAAACGCAACTCTTTCTGCAACGGACCCCAGACCTGCCAACCAGTACATTTTGCGTTTTGGGCGTATTTAGTATGTTTTTGCTACCGAAATACGGCAGTACGTTTTTTTTTCTTTTAAAACTACTTTGGTTTTTTTTTTTTTTTACAAAATCGTAATTTATTGAGAAAAATCAACCATATATGTCTCTATTTCATAAAACTTACACAGATATGGTTATTAGATCAATTTAATTTCAGGTAACTTGTTTTTTTTTTTAAATCATTTTGTTAAAACCAGGGTGAGATATACACCTGTTTCAATGTGTTTTTTTTTTCATCTGCAAGAGCAGTGCGCATTTTAGCTTGCATGCAGCTTGAGCGCTGGGATGAGCGAGTGTGCCATGCACTTTATTATGAAATACACTTTTGTGGGGAAAAATACTGTATTTTTTTATCACAGAATACAATTTTCATTCCCAGTGGTTGGCAGGTCTGATATATCTCAACAGTAGAGTCAATTTATCAGCACATACAGCATTTAAACCATGATTGCTATTTTTAATAAATAACATAGAAAACATGAGAAATGTACATGTAAACAAATTCTGATCATTTTCGGCTTCCCATAATTTTAGTTCAGACACAGACCATGGCCTAACTTTCATATTTAATGCGAAAACATGAGTTTCGCTTAAAAATTGTGAAGTGTGCGGGAGGCTTAAGAAAGAAACCTGTTTTTTACATAACAAGACCATGATTGTTTTCACTCCCATGTTGAAATTATTAAGTCATTATGAACATCATTTTTAAGACCCAATTAGTATACTACAGTTGCTTATCATTTGAGCAATGTGAGCAACTCTATACAAAATAAGAAAAGAAGCCATAAATTTCAGTTTTCAAGGGATTCTTTCTTAGTTATGCAGCAGTGCTTCAACATAAATCACTGCATTTGTTAGAAATATGCCTTCATCATGGTCATAAGCAAAAAATATATAAGTGTTTACAATCACAAAATTATCTTTTCAGTTCTAGAATAGGTCATTGAATTAAAAATAGAACTGTCCCTTTAAGATTTCTTTTATATTATTTGCAGGCGTTTTGTGTAGGGGTTTTATTATAAGTACTTGGTAGTTTATTTTCTTAATTTGATAATGAAAATAACTTGCTTAAATCATGATAAAAACAGTTAGGATTGTTATTCCACAGTTTGAAGTTTGTACTCTAAGAAAAATAGTGATCACTGATTTTCTTCTTTCGAATTGAGGACATGGTAATCTTCGAACTATATGCCTACTTGTGTTGATATTGTTTGAAAGGTGCTTTTCACTTAATTCATACTGAATTGAATATTTTCCCCCTTTTTTGTATTGTTTGTTGATTGTTTGTGTTGAGGCAGTGAAACTCAGTTGATGATTATCAAGTATCTGGTATTGATTTTATTAACCCATGGCCTACTGGAACCACTTGGCACTTGTACAAAACATATATTGGAATTACAAAATTTAGTAGTCAACTGGTTAAAACCCTGTTATGTCCAGGTGAACTTTTCTTTTACCTCAAAGTAGTTCATATTTGAAAATTGACCAAATGTAATTTTAATCACGTAGGTAATCACATTTTTTTTAATTAGGTGAATGCTGATATATTCCTTGTATAGACAAGGTGTCTGGAAATGTGATTAAAAATGATAACATTACTGCATGATTAAATATTATCGATAGTTAATAATTACAATGTTATCGCTCATTTAATGTATCTTGCCTTTGATTCTTTGTGAAGGTAGTGTGTTAAATCTGTTTATGATGATAAATTTTGTGAAATGTCTCTTTATCTTTCGCTGGTTATTTGATTGACTTAATTCGTGAACGGTTTGTATATACTATGTATATTTATGTAAATTATTATATGCATATATTCTATGTTTCAATATTTAAATTATATGAATATGACGGAGACATTCCTTTTTAATTGAAGAAGAGTTCAAAGAACTAATTGTCTGTCTGTGAAATGGAACGAAAGGTGAACATACTAAATGTTAATTGATGCGCTATTGATCAGTTTAATGTTTTAGGTTGTTATTGTGGTCAGTACCTACAGCTTGAAATAAAAAGGGGGCTTTCCGTTTTGGCGGTAAAAGTACTGTAGTAAAGGTAATTATCAGGTGAAGACATTTTCCTGAAATTTCTTCAAGAAACAATGAATGAGAAATAGATTAAGAACCAGTCAAAATTGTTAACAGTCAATTGATTATTATTTTAAAATGTTATGTATCTGCAATGTAAATTATAAGATTCATTATTGATTTTATGCAGTATAAAATTGATTTTTAACAGGATTAATGTTTTGTTTCAAAGACATAAATTTCAGGTCCTTTCCACAATATATGATTTTTAATGATTCTAACAAATATTACAAATCACATTGCCTTCAACGTTGAAAAATTAACTGAATGCAATTAATAACATATTCTAAGTGTCATTTTGATTTCAGGAAAGAATTCTTTATCCAAATATGTGAACATCTAATGTGCATGACAATATGTGAAATTTAAGTAAGTTTTTTTTGTATCTAGCAATACTGTGTTGCATGTAAAACCATGTGTATGTCAAGAATGTAATGAAATAGCTTAAATATACAACGTTCAGATGAACTTCCAAATACATTAAATAGAGGAGTAATGATAGTTTGGTTGGTAAAGAAGTGGTCTGTAACCCCTCAACCTGGGTTTAAAACAAAGAAGATGTTCTATAGTCCTTTGGTAAGGAGTTAGTGTTCAGCATAATACTGTCCATTAGAGGAGCCTTTAGATATAGTTCCCATTTTTTTTATTTTCTTTTAAATTAAAGAACCAATGTCTGAATTCTTTAGTAATTTAACATTAAAATTCTGTTTTCTTCAGTGAGATAATGACATATATAAATACAAAACATGAGTTAAATAACTGGAAAAAAAATTGATTTAGGTATACTGTCAATGCAGGGTTTTGTTTTATTGGATATATTGCTTTGTTTATTTTTTTTGCCCCCACAAATTATAACTCCTTGCATTCTCCCCCCAGTGCTATATGTTCTTAGTTTTTTTCAATCATGGAAAACTGGGGATTCTACCCGGTCCTCTGCAGGTTGCTTTCTCATTATCAATCATCCATGATCTTGTTCATTGATAACTACTACTGTCTGAACCACTCTGTTTGATTTATGCAGGATGGAATAATTAACTATAGACTGTCTTGAATGGTGGATATTGTACAGTGGCATGTGGGAGAGGGTCAACTCATTTCACCCTGTCATGATCCATTGTCTTGGGGTAGTATTACACCGTAAAAACGATGTTTCAAATTTTAAGCCTGTTGTTGAAGCCCTTCACTTTCACATTTAAACAACTTGTTTAATCTTTTTCAAAGAAGCCTGTCACTTTATCAATTGTTTAAACTTTTAAATAATTGTTTAATCTCTTTCAAACAACTTGTTTAAAAGTTTAAGCAATAGTTGTTAAAGTGACGGTTAAAATTTTAAACAGCATTTTTACAGTGAAGGGATTGCTAAAAAACTGAGATTTTTCTTTCTAAAAGAAGTGTCAATATGGTCCTCTGCCCCGGGTTCTGTAAGGCATATTTTTTCTAAATTAGGGTCACTGCAAGTTATTACCCCTCATCGTAAACTGTCCATGATTCATCTGATTATTTCCTTTTTATATTTTTACCTCACATCACAAATTTTGAAGGTTACTCTCAACATATGGTGGTTCTGAACGTGCAATGATATTCATATGAGAATGTGCAAAGTTGCAAATAAAAGCATCTATTACCAATATTCAAAGCATGCAAAGTTGCAATTGTTATCACCAATATTAAGCGCTCTTTGTCAATAATGGTGAATAATCCTAGTCCTGCCTTTAAATGGTCATCATCTGTAGATTATAGATCATGTATTTGTAGCTTTGCACATTTTTTTAGATGAATAAGTACAATATATTATGCACCTTCAGGAACACCATTTCTGAAAAAGAAGTAGAAAAACGTAATTGAGAGGAAAGTAAAGAAATTTTTGATGTGATATTGTGACCTACCTCCTTAAAAGGCAAAACTTATAATAATTGGGGATTTAAGAGGGTGCATAGATTAGTACAATTGAAGTTATTATTTTGTAAGGTGTATAACAGTTAAAGGATATTGGAAAATATGATTAATAGTGCATTGGCTCTAATTACGGTTGACAGGTTATTTATACACTGAGTTTGGGGAACTGGTATGCCATTAAGTTATGGAAAGTTATGAAGAAAAATTACTGTCATAGTATAGAATAAAGGAGAAACTAAATTAATACCAATATCCTACAGCTTGCTATGTTCATTGTTTGTTTTGGAAGCTTGACGTGAATGTGAAATAATTGAAGAGAGGAGCAGGCTAGAAGATATAGTGAGAGAATGAAACAGAAATGTGTAGGGTTAATCGAATAATCAGTATACAAAAAAATTCTCAAAGAGTTTCATTCTGCTTTCATCGAGTAAGTCTAAACACGTTAGACAACAACTAGTTTTCACAAAATTGATATACCCCAAACCTTGGTGTAACAGACAATGCCTTCGAATATGAAGAAGAAAGGTAAGGAACTGAGAATGCGAAGGAGAAAAAAGATGTAGAACAAGAGAAAAAAAAGAGAAAATAGAAGTAAAGGAAGAAGGGGGAAGAAAAAGAGAAAGAAGAAGAGGGAGGAGGAGGAAATGGGAGAGGATTGGAAGAGGTAGAGGAGGAAGAAGAAGAATTAGATGAGATGAAAAGGAAGAAGGGTAGAATTAGCTAAGAGGAAGAGGACGAAGGGAAGGGGGGGGGGGACAAAAGTTGTTATCTTGTTATTTTAGAATTGAAGAAATGCAATTTTTTTAATCAAATTTTTCAAAAATATTCTTTTTCAAACATGTCAAAGTAATTTTTAGAAACGTAATTTTCAGTTAAACATAGACGGATCTAGGAGCCAAAGGGGGCGCGGCCTCCCTATTGGTAGCGCAAAAGAAAAGAAAAAAAGGAGAGAAGAGGAGAAAAAGAGAAGACGTAAACTAAGAGGAGGAAAACTAGTTGATAAAATATGGTGAGGGGAAAACTTAGAAAATATTAATTATTTCATGTCATATTTTCACTGCAGTTTAGAATATCTAGTTTACTTTTGAAGTCAATATAAAAACATATTTCAGCTCGGGCACCAAGCTTTCAGTAATTTTTAAAGAAAAAAATGTTCCGTTTTAATGTTTGAATATAAAATTTTTCAGTTCGCGCTACACACTCGCATTTTTTAAATTGTGAAGTACCTTTGATCTTCGTGCGTACCATAAAGTTCTCGAAAATACCCCTTTTCAGTTCTGATTGACAAATTTATCAACTAGCGCTGCACGCTCACATTTTGATTAGTGGGATATCACATGTATACTTCTATATAAATTCTAACAAACTACTAAAATCATGTTTTCATCCGTTGATTTAATGACAGTTTTATCAAAATATTCGGCTCGCATTGATTGTTATAAATAATTTGACACAAGCATCCTGTTCATGATTTTAAAAAGTGCCTATTATGTCCTGTTTTCAGACCTGAATAAAATAACACTTCGTTCTCTAATTACGCCTATTTCTTGAATGAGATACATATTCTTTTCATGACCTCCTGCAAAACCTAAAATTGCATTCTTTTTTCAGATTTGCATATCATTTTCAGCTCGCGCTTCGAGCTCACATACTTTAAATTTGAAGATACCCATCTTTCTCTTGATAACATAGAATGTCCCGTTTTCAGGGCCATGGGAACGATTTTTTTTACTGGGGGTGCTAAAGTAAATTTGAAAAGCAAAAAAAAAAAAGTTTTCACTACAAAATGGAGGTCTTTTTGATCCTGAGAAATTAGAAAAGTTAAAAAGGTGGGGTAGTACAAATTGGAGGTAATTTGCAAAATGGACATGGGCCCGCTTCCTAGGACCATGGAGCTAACAATGCCCCCGTCTGTTACCGTCTATAGGTCTGTCTAAAAAAAAGATACAAAGATAAAAAAGAAAAACAGTTCGCGCTTGCATTGTTTATTGAGAAAGGCGGCTTATTTTGAAATATGCTTATAAGATTCTCCCGCTCGCACATCCAGTTTTCAGTTCGGATGTCGAAAATTTTTAGTTTGCGCTTAATTCGCGCCTCGCATGATTTGATTGTTGAGATACGGATCGTCTTCATGAGTCACTGCAAAACAGTCCTTGATAGAGCCCTTTTCAGGCAAGTTTATCAAATATTTCAGCTCGCTATTCGTGCTGGCATTATTCCATCGTATCATGACTACGATTATCTTGTTTATAAGAAAGCTAAGAAATCACTGTTAGGACTACCCCTTCAAAGAAGCGAACAAATAAAATCAGCTTTTAATTACCGATGGGGAATAATGTGAAAATATCGCCCCCCCCCGTAGGTGCCGAGTATGCAGAGATAAAAATGGCAGACGTATATGGCAGAGATTTTACCTCTGCCATTTTTACCTCTGCCATTTTTACCTTTGCCATTTACCCTCTTCCATTTTTACCTCTGCAATTTTTACCTATGCCATTTTTACCTCTGCCATTTTTACCTTTGCCATTTTTACACCGTGCCCCCCCCCCCGGTATTGGCGAAAGCTGGATCCGCTCCTGTTAAAGGCATTTGATCATGAAAAAACAGAAGCAGTGAGAACAAGCAGACATCAAAGCAATTCGAAATGTAATTAATTCATATGAGTGGGTATCCATTATACAGTGCGTATCAAAAAAAAGTTTACACTTTGAAAAAGCCATGGGAATTAACAAATATACAACATGTGGGTAATTTTTTCACATATAATTATGGGTTTGGGTCTCATCTATCAAATGACAGTAAAAATTTTGACAGAATGTTACACTTGATGGAGCACTGTCCATTTTTGTAAAGCTGGCAGAAATCTGTTTGCGCAGAAATGCTTGTTTTCACGCTGTGTCAAGGGGAAAGGGCGTAATCAAACTTACCCTGCGAAGCAATTCTCATAAATTTCCCTAGCACTTTTAGCCAATTGACATAAAACGGATACATTCAAGCATTTGTAACAATTTTGCCACCCAAATTTGAAATTTCAACACTTATTAAGCACAACCTTCACCCTTTTTGTGCCAGCTGGATCTGAGGACATAACTGAATCTGAACAAAAGTTTATATCAGACATCTCCAGCATTTTTCACTAAGATTTTATCATTTAAAGTTGGTTTACATTTGATTTTTCATTTAATACTTGTTTCTCCACACTTTTCCCAAGCTTGGCAATGATTAACAAAATGAAAATCAAGCCTAAGCCATTTCATGTAAATCACAGCTCAGTGTAAAGCAAACATTGTCAGGATGGACTCGGTGGGTGGGGGAGTGGGGTGCAATGCACTCTTCGAAGTGTTTGGGCAAGGAAACAAGTTTAAAAAGGTAAAAGATATCTTCAAATCAATTTTACTAATTCCCACATGTTCCTTATGATTAAGGTCTACTTTTATTCGCATTACTATTTCAAAGTTCTGCGCAAATCATTTTTCACCAACTTTTCAAAAGTAAGTGGTGCTCACTCAAGCGGAAATATTTTTTACAGTTATACCGTCATTTGCTTAAATGGATCTGTACCAATGCTAAATGTTGAAAAATCGTCAGGATACTACAAATATATAATTTTACAGGATTTGTTCTAAGTGTAAACTTTTTTTTGATACGCACTGTATAGAAGAGATAGTATAATCTTGCAAAATTCCCGAAGGCTTTTTTAAATAAAATAGTAGGGTGGAGGGGACGAGGGAGGTGTGTCGATCACCATTAGCTTAATTGTTTCAAATCAGGCTTTTTCTTGAGAAATTGGTTAGAAATCGAATTAAAAGTTTTTCTGAACACACCCATTCCAGGCCTTTGTTTATTTTATATCTTCATTTTCTTTTTTTAACAGATAGATAACACTCCCCTATTCAATTCCTCTCCAACATTATATGCCCAAATCAATTATATAAGCCTATAGGCCTCTGTGAGTTCAAGGTAAAGAAGGGGGAGATGAGTGACGTAAAATACACTTATATAATCATGGGAGATATAATAGCTCGCTTTGCTTAGATCATTTGTCTTTTGATGTTTTGATATCGGCATGCTCATATAAAAATACAATGATACTGTATTTATTTAAACATAGGCTACATGATTAATGATCGACTGAGACGTGATGAGCGCGTGGTGCGGTTTAAGGTGTCAAACAAAAAGATTGAAGATGAGAAGATGAGGAAAAACAAAGAAACTGTATACACTCGCATTAGCGGAGGTAGGACCTATTATCATATTCTTTCTTCTTATTGGTCTGCTACTCTGTGATTACAGGGGCAGGTTTGAGATCAGTGGTGAAAACTTGTTGAGGGTAATAAATTTATACCCCAAATCTACAAACCGATTATATTAGGAGGAAAAATTAAGATGTTATTCGACAAATCACCCGTCGGTCGCACGAATACAGTAGTTAGGTCCGACAGAAGATAATGGATCGATATAGTGATCATGTCAGGAACTTTGGATCCCTTTGGATACTCGAAACTGGAAGTGTGAGTAAAAAAACAAAACAAAATGTGGTTCGAGTCTAATACGTGGGTCTATGCCTATACCATGGTACATACTCTACAAATTTCTCTGGACATCGCTCAATTCATTTTTCCCCAATTCATTAATCTCTTTCATATTCCGCGCGTTCTTAAAGCAATTCAATTGAAAAGTTGGGATACCAGACATAGCGGATTAGTCTTGTACACCAGTTGGTTGAAGATTACCGTCGACTACGCATCCGAACTGAGGGAATACGTTTGCCAAAAATTTTCATCAAAGATACTTGTCTAAGCCTAACTCATAACAGAAATCGAGGCATGAGACATGCGTAACGAGCTGACATAATCATGAAAATGTACTTGAACACTATCATCACCTGTACATGTAAACTAAAACGAATGCTTATTCGTTGTCTTTGAAAATGCAAATACATTATCATTTCCATTGATTTCAAATAAAGTAACACTTCAGGAAACGGTGTGAGACAGTAAAAAAATGTTTGTTCACGATCACTGACAGAGGTTGCTACCACTAATCTTTTCGAGAACACGTATCTTGAGATAATGATATCCCACTGATATCACGTCTTATGAATATAAATTTGATGCATTAGATAAATAAATTTAATAGTTTGACCTTCTTTACGAGTTTTTAAACTAAACATTGAAATCTTAAGCCTTCAAATGTTAAAATAATTAAAAAGTTATATTTGCATCCCCCCTACAATGGAATATTCCATTCCACAAAAATGCCCGGATTCTATTATCTCAGTTCAGCAGTAATGGCGACTGTCAGAAGCAGGCCGTAGTTTCTGGAATAAAGTACGGATTTTTACCTGTTTTAAATCGTCGGAGGAGACAAAAACCATCACCATGGTCTGCAAAAAGGAAGTCATAGCTTGGTTTTGTGATTTAACTGCATCCCGCCGAATAGACTTTCTTTGTGCGCTTATGGATTGTTGCAGTCCTCTGGAATTGCGATTCCTTGGAACATACGTTGAGAGCCTGGGGAGACGGGACTATGATCGACTTCGGGAATCTGAACTTCATGCAAACGATGTGTCCTATCTGTCAAAACTCACAAATATTACTGACATCAGGATTCTTGATAAAGTACTAACAAGTCTTGCTTTAATGAATTCAAGATGTACAGACGGTGCTTCAGTGCTTTATCGAACGTTAAAAGAACATACAGACGCCATCTTATCGAATGGTTTCAGAACTAGACACCACACAGAGACGGACGAGAAGGTCGTTCTTCTCGCCGTCATTGCAGTCAATCACCCCGCGTTCACATTCAGTCAAAAGCAGGCACTTAGGTCCCAACTATATGCTCTACTCCAGGCTGTTGAGAGTAAAATTGTGCCTGAGGTAAATGGTTACATAATTGCACGTAAAAATAGGGGAGATTCACAATCATACAAATTTTAATTAGGCCTAGGTTTAAAAAAAAAACATGCCAAATGGCAAGTCGTCTGGTCTTCTGCCTACGTAGTTTGTTGAACTGTATTTTTTTGCAAGGTTGTTTTGTTCTGTATCTTTTTAAAATATAGACCTATAGGCAATAGCTATATCCTTAATCAGAATTCAGATTAATCTAAAGGAATATCAGACAATTGGGGTCATAGCACAAATATTCAGTTTTTGCTAATTTATGCACATTTTTTTTAATCCAGAGCGAAGGATAAATAAACTACTAGTATCTGCTTAAGACAGTGGAGAGACATTTGACCCCCATTCTACAGCAATGAAAAAAAAAACTTTATAATGTTCATGTCTTGCGCATCCAACATGTAGAATAATTTTCAAGAAGTTTCATCCAAACAAAAGTGTGCTATTAAAACTAAAGCAATGGTTGTGGAAAAAGATGAGATGGTGAAGCCTGAAGGAAATTTGTGAGATGTGAATGATTAGGTATAGGCCCCTACATGTAGGCCTACCTTCTTAGTTCAGATTAACATAGTACCGGGTACTTAAAGTGTTTATTGAATAATTGTGTTTCATTGAAAATGTATTTGCACTGGTTTACTGTAACTCATGCTGGATTATGAATGATTGAAGTGGTATCATTGCAGTCACGCGTTACTTTGACACATCAAATTTTTTATCACTTCAAATAATACCTCCTTTAATATGTATAAAACGAAAAAAAAACAAATTCCCATGTGGACAATGAAACAACAATCTTCTAATAGAATATGTTCATGGCATCTTTCAATTAGATTTGTGATATTTTAAAGGTATATATCAGGTACAATTTCACACAAGAAGTAAGAAATGGGCGATTTTAGTTTAAATTCACTGTGGAAATTCTAATGTACTTTTTCAAAATAGTAATTGATTTCATTTTGATCTGCTGCCCCTGGTTCATAAAATTTGAATTAGTGATTTATTTTAGGGGATATTCCTGTTGATATGCAAGATTTGGGATATTTTCATTTTTCAAAGGGAACTGGAGGGGGGGGGGTCTCAGATATATGGTTTACACATGATGGATTGGATACTGAAATAGTTATTGCTATTTGCTTGTTTATGTTGTATTGGTTCATTGTTTTAATCAGAAGTATCTGTAGTTTAATCATCTGTCATGTTGGCTTCTGCCATTTATTAAAAAGAAATCTATGAGTATGAAAAATGTTGCTCATTGGCATATTTTCCTTTTAAGGCCAATTCGAACATAATATCAATTTGATTCAGTTAACTCAACCAAGGGCAACCAAAATTCCATTAGACTTGCATTTGATTCAAATTCAACTGCAAAACTTTCTGCAGTGAGCCCAAGAACCATCAGACACAATACTTTAAACATGGCTCAGGTTTAATGCAGAGTCAACTTGCTGACTTTATTATTTGAAATTAGGTTTTCTTATCTTCATAAAATCCATTCCATTATTTTAATTTTTTTTCTCATCAAATGTTCTGTTTTCTATGAATAAGTGATGTCATTATTGACCTGTGATTTCATCAAAATTTTCCATCTTGGACTCTTGAAAAATCTTCTCAAAAACTTTTTACATACATTTCTCTTTGTACCTTGAGTACTTTACAGACTACATAGTGGATTTTGCACTTTATAAAGTCATTTTAATATATTTATTATTGAATGTGCAGATGGACGAGGTAGAAGACAATCCAAATACTACTGACAATGTGACTTCCAAAGAAACCAAGGAGCAGCTTGTGAGTGCCTCGACTTCAAATCCTGATAACAGGGAGATTGATAAAGTGAATCATAGCCAAGATTCTCCACCAGGTGAGTTAAAATGGCCCTGTCCCCTTGTCTGATGGAGCAGTACTTGAAACAAGTACAGTTTATCACTGAATACTTGTTATAAGCTACCAAAATTGTATCTGATTGGCTCAGAGCAAATTGAAAACCACTGACGGGTCGGGATGCTTCACTAAATGCTCCCATGATGGTACATAACCATGGTAACGAGTTTGAAAACTCTAGTCTGCTATCCATGATGTATAGGGACAGTGATTTTCCGTTTAAAAAAATTGCCTTATTCCGTTTCAGAAAATCTCAAATTCCGTTTCAGCATGTCAGAAAATGGAAATTCTGTTTCCCCATAGACTTTGTACACACGGAAAAGTGACAATTCCGTTTACACATTGAATAGCATAATCGCACATACATGTACACTCGCACTGGTCAAAATTTGTATCTGTACTGTACCTGAACAACACAATAGAATCCGTTCTAATGGGATCTATGCGGGTGTATATTTTACAAAAACATTTAGCATGCATACATCTCACCTTTCACATTATTAGCATTATTTCACGGTTTAATATTTCATCGATAATTTTGGGTTTTTTTTTACATCGTTATCATCAGTCAACGGCTTTTGCCAATCCGCCATCTTGGATTTTAAGACCATGATATCGTGTTGTTACATCTTCAAACTTAGAGGGCAGCAACACACGACCGTGTAGTTGGAACGATATAATATGTGTACAGTGAAGCCCAACCCGGCCGGCCGGATATGGGCACAGGGTACAATCGAGTGTGCTGATGAAGGGTGCAGTCACGATGTGTGAATTGTCATGATTGTAGTGAAGTGAGATCGTGTTTTCTGGGATTTTGTGGCCATTTAATATTCTCATTTTGTTGTGATTTTGGAGTAATTTCTGTTGCTATTCTGTGTATGTTGAGGGAAAATAGTTTTCTGTGATTTTCTGTTTGAAATGCCACTTTCCGTTTCAAAAGGCCCTTTCCGTCCGTTTTCTGCGATCGCGGAAAATCACTGTCCCTAGATGTACATGTCCCAATCCTCATTTCAACTCTCACCAAACTGACCCTATAGATTGCTTCTGATTAGTGATTGATGGAGTACTCCTTGTATTGTCCTCCAAGAATGCATTCTACATAAGTAAGAAGTAAATGTATCAAGTTGTTGATCTTGTGAAGCTCATAGCAATGACAAACTTCAAGATTTTTGATCATGTGTATTTATTCACCACTGTTACATTGTGCCATTGTTCTATTAAGTATTTCAAATTACCTGCTGTAAGCATAGAGATGGTACAAACTACATGTAAGTGTAATACAAACTTGAAGGGGAATACAACCTTGGTACAAACAAAATGTTTGATGTGAAGCATTGAAAAAATGGACAATAAATGAGAAAGTTGTGGCTGTTTGAAAATTGAGATCACACAGACTTTGTAAATTCTAATTGACAATTAGGTAAATTCATGTGTACATGAGGACATTCTTCCAATTGTTTTATCAGGAAGTAGTGATTTCCCTCTGAACCCCTTTCCCACAGGGCAGTAATCAAATAAAGCGTATGTAGATATATACATGTATGCGTCCTCAAGAAGAAAGCACATGTGTATTGAGCAAATGAAGTGCTTACCCTATCATCTTTTTGGCCTAGTTGACATCTCCATAGACCACAGTTTTGTTTTTTGTATGTTTTTTTTTCAAGTATAAATTCACAAGTTATTGTTCGAGTTTATTCAAACTTTCATGTATATGTAGTTGCTTCGGTTTCACTGATTGTTCAACTTTCCATTCAGGTTTTTATCCAACTGTTTGAAGTGCAGACTTTTAGTAATTCATTTTCCTTTTTATAATTACAAGGGCGATTCCAACACTTTTCAACCTGCTGTCCAAATAAATGAACTTCATTTTGTTCTGTGGTAATATTAAAGTATATAGGCCTACATGTACATGTACTACTGGGTAGTCATGAAGAAAATATGTTATCCATGGGTGAATTAGAGGGGAGAATGTTGGGTGTGGTACGGGACATTTCTGAGTCCTGTACGACACACATTTTCAGCTTTAATTCACCCATCATCAATCATTTTGTTGTTGGTTATCAATTTTTCACATGACTACCCATTATAACTTTATCATTGCCAAAAGACAAAATTTTATTTTATTACTCAAGCATTCAGCTAAGAGACTAGAAATTGATGTTGAAATGCTCCATATGTGTCGTATGGGACATTTCAACATCAATTTCTCGTCTGGAATCGCCCACAATTGTAAAAGTAATGTTAAAAATTTGTTAACGAAGTCGATTATAAATTTATTGTAATAAGAAAATATTACACATTTGTGAGTTCTACAGGTGGGAAGTTACTGTACTCACCTGTTAAACGGGAAGCTCACCCTAACAAAATTTTCATTATAAAAATAGCATTCAAAATAATTAAAGATATTGCCAAAGGTTTGAGAAAATCCATCAAACAATAAAAAAGTTATTAGAATTTTAATTATTTGATTCGCGACGTCATATGCCAGCAGCTTCCCTAATTCCTATCTATCATATGGAAAGAATAATCAATGAAATTTCATTTTCTCAGAAAATTGGAAATGATTTTACTGTACTATCTCCAGTATATTAATAGACAAATAATTTCAAACCCTTTCCTCAAAAGAAAACAAAAAATAAGTTACCATGAACCATTACAAAATTGAAATTTATGCATTTTATAGTACATAACATACATTGTATGGGGCAGCTGGTGGTTTATGATGTTACAAATTTTCTCAAACCTTCTGCAATATTTTTTAATTATTTTTTTCTGCCATTTTTACAATAAAAATTTTGTTGGGTGAGCTTCCCGTTTAAGTTACAATTCTAATGAATTTTTTGATGAATTTTTCTTGAATACCTTCACCAATTTTTCTTATTTTTTTTCTGTTATTTTTACATGTACAACAAACTTTTCTTGAGGATGAACTTCCCCTTTAACATGATGAATTACAATGATAATATTTTGGGATTCAGTCAGGTTGGTCTGTATTATTGAATCCGTAAAAATTGAAATGTACTATTCAAACAATGAATAAATAAAACAAAAGAAATAGTGAGGGACATTATCGACTCTCATTTTAATGTCACTGAGCTGTGCATACATGTATATATATTTTTTTTTTAAATAAGCGAAATTTTAAGATGTCATAACTTATATAACATTGATTATGATGACATGTTCAGCGTCATTTTCAATATACTGTAGATCACTGTGCCCTTGTGAAAATTATCTATTCGAAGGGTCCATAAGGCCGATGTACATGTAGGCCTACATGCCAAACTGGACTGACATTTTATAATTTCCATTTTCCATTATAAACTTAAGTTGCAGGCTTGCTCTTGCAGTGCTCAATACATGCCTCTTGTGTGTACTTTATGGAAATATAGTTTTGTGTGTGTACTCCATGTTTACAGGATGAGTCTGTGTTGGTCACTGTCTGAATTCTTTCCTCTACTTAACCTAGTAACTCCTGAAGACGTACAGATTACAAAAGTATGATTGAAATGTAGGCCTACATGCTAATCTGGTGGGTGTTGTGACCTGATTTAGATTTGTGGTTTTTCGGTGATTCATGCCTTCCACAAGAGGTGTTGCCTTGACATACAGACACCATTATTTAGTGCCCATTAGTACAAACTCAAATCCCTGTCTGTTGATACGAAATGGTCCATTACTCAAGCACAGCAATATTGAGCAGGATAAACATCAATTTGTATTGCTCACTCAGCTGTATTTTGTCAATAACCCATTTTCCCCTCCGTTCGGGTTCACCTGTTAAAAGTTTCATGACAGTTTGGATCAGGAGAAACTGCAGAAACTTGGTCGTGCTTCTCCTTCTGTTTGGCTGTGGATATGCATGTAATTCCCTGGTCTGATTGAGTGATGAGACAACTAACAATGACCTTCCTGTCCTGTCTATCTGTTATGATGTATGGCCAATGTTTGCTTGAATGGAGGCAGTACTCCAACATGATCTCTTCAGACATCTGGCAATAGATTGTTTCATTCGTCAGGACAGCACATACATGTACATGTAATTTGACAAAGTAGGCCTATAATTTTAATTGAACATTCACATCATTCATATAAATGTAGCAGTGGCACTTTGCATACTGTACATACAGAATGTACGTGTACATGTATGTAGGCCTACTTGTAATCTGTATACATGTACATCTATGTTTTTTAGTTCGACATCATGTGTTTCAGTGCGTTTACATGTACACTGTAGATTGATGACTGCAACAGCATCAAGACTTTCAAAATACTAATGTCCTTCAGCCTTGCTCCCTTACATGTACATGTATTTGAATAATTTTTTTTAGATAAACATAGGAATTTGTCATATATTCATTTTAGAAAGTGCAGTGAACATTGATAATTTTTTCCTTTTAGTTTATGATTTATCATTGAGTCACACAAATATCCATGTTTATAGTCAGTGGACCAGGACCATTTTGTATTGAATTGAATGGAAATTCGTACACACCCTTATCTAATTTCACAGGTGACACGCCTCTCTAAAATGCAGATACACATTTGTTTTGAACCCCCCCCCCCTCTACCCACAAATATATTTTCAGAGATATGACTGTCTATTTACTCTTGATGACACTTTATCAAGAAATAATGTTGTTTCTGTCAATCGTTAACCTATTACAAAACTTATTACTGTTTCAATTTCAAGAATGCTTTATGAGTCCAAGTTTTTTGTTTGTTTTTTATGTTTGGTTGTGCTTTCTTTTAATTCTCCCTTCATGAGAAATAGGCTTAGTCAGATACATGTACACCAAATGTACATGTACATTATACACCCCGAAGTCCTACCCTCCAATAGTAGGTTTCTCTATCCTGTGAAAAGGCGGAAAAATCATGCATACATATAGATTGTTATCATATTATTTAGTACGTATTTCCATGAAACATGTATGTCTCCCCCAAAAGTATAGGCCTGTAGGATCAACTGTTACACTATGACCAAGGCCAATTTGTAGATTTAGGGTACAGTGTAGTCCAAGGCCTTACAACATCAATGACAAATCACCTCAAGTTATGCATGGTACTGTACTTAGAGAGTGTACATGTAGGAAAGACACGAGATATGATCTTTGATATCACCATGGTGTGTAAGGTATCCTCCCTGCTGCATCTGTATACCACATTGTCTGATCACTGACAGATAAAGTTTCAAGACCAAATATCAAGGGATCATTTCAGATTAAGCAGAGGCATTGCCAGGATAAAGCTCTCTAGTTGCTGCTCATCAAGGTGTACATGTAGACCCATTCAAGTACATTGTACATGTAGATCTAGAAATAGGATCAAATTTCTTTGTTGATGTTACTCTATTGTGAATTTAGGGTTGTTAGGTGCATAAAAATATTTGATTTTCAAATGGTCAACAAGATTTTTAATAGAAGAGAAATAAACCTTATCTACATGTACATGTATGTGCCATTAAATTGCAGGTAGGCCTACATCACGCTGCTTACATCATAAAAGTCTAATTTTATCAGCAATATCAAATGTGACATTTGATTAGATTATTTTTCTTTCCAATTTTATTCCATCATTATTGACTTCATAGTGTCGGCTTATAGGCCTACATGTACCTCCATGCAGTATGATGACATACATGTAGGCCTACATGTATGTGAAGATTGAAGAATGTCACAAGTTGTGTGTCTCATTATGTTGTATTTGTGATAATGGTATAGCACACTTTCCATCTTGATTAGATGCCCAAAGCGCTTCAGAGCAGAACATTAACAAAAACAAATTACATTTAAATACATGTTTGAACGATAAATCAATTTCATGTGACTGTCTGTCCAAAAGCACTCTTACATGTATGTATGTAGTACATGTATGTTCTCAGGTTATTTTCAGGTTGCACCTTTAATTGCATTCCATATCCATATCTATTTCTCTAGACTAAATGAGCTATTGTAATGTGATATTTATAAGCAGTCTGTGCAAGCCATTGAAATAACCCTTCTTGTTTGATAACCCCTAATGCTTGCTGCATACATGTACCATAATGTAATAGGCCTACACTTTTGTTCTCTTGCTGAGTGTGCAGTTGGACAAACACTGTTGAAGGCAGTCCAGGCAAACTATCATTCATGTTTGATAAGATTGTTCCTTTGCTCTAATAGGGCGAGTGCATGTCTACTGGGCAGATATGAGCTACCGCAACCCTGATAACAGCAGTATTATCCAGCGCACTCTGCCAGGCCAGACCCACAGTGTATATGGGGGCACTATCTATGCGCTGCATCGCATGTTCACCTTGTTTGTGTGTGAGGGGAAGATAAATGTGATAGACAGAATGTTACTTGTATTGCTGGCGCTGTTATCCCTAACCTATCTCTGACCTTGTCCACATTTGCCAGTTAGTAACCCCCAAAGATGACAGATTACTCTGGCTGGATTCCATCTCTGTGATATGAAAATATCATACTGTAACATGGATCTCGGCACAATGGCAGAAGTGATGCAGAGCCCCCATTCATACATATGGTTCCTCTTCACAGTTTTAAGTTATGCCTGGTTCATTGGTTGCTAACTGGAGTAAAAAAGCTTCCACTTTGTTCTATCCAACTTTATATTGCATTTGTAAACATTTTCAGAAAAAAAAGTATATTTCTGTTCTTATGCAGTTGATTCCTATCTCATGCAAATTGCTATCCTGTCGAATTCATTTGAGGATTTTGTGAATTGCATTCAACGCGATTCACTTGTCAAGGATTCAAATTTCAAAATCCCCTTTCCAGCTCAGTTGGCCTATCGTTGTAATATTAGGCATAATTGCAAATGTTTTGGTCAGACAGAAATTGTGTGAGCATTACAGACTACTGTAGTCATATGGGCATTCATGTCTCAAGAGCAACGTATTTGTATAGCATACCATTATACCATTATAAGAATACTTTTTATAGGCGACAGTTAAGTCGTTAGGCCTTTTGAAGTTAAGGTACCGAGTTATGCATGAGCACCAGGTGCTGATGTGCCAATCCACACTTTTGATGCTGACTTATGGAACCAGTACGTTATTCTGTCGGTACGGGTTTCTGTTTTAAAAAATAATCAAACCAAGACTGCAAAACCTTTGAAAAAATCTTTTAAAAATGATGGGATTGGGATGCCTATGGGCTATCTACAAAGTTTATAGAGTACTAGGCCCTATATGTACATGTAGGCCTTCATACATGTACATGTATGGTATTCAATGTTGCTCAGAAACTGAAAGTAGATGGCATTGTTGCTGACCTTGAACCCATTCTGGCTTTATTCTAAATATAGATTCAGGTTGTTAATTTCTGCTCTACTTTTACCAGCATCAAATTTCAAGTGTATCAAATGCATCTGGTATTCTTGGCCAATGTCCAGCTCCAGGATTCCCCTTGCTTGCATTGGAAAAGAAAAATGTATTTGACTCATGAAGTAACTCAGTACAATATTCTTTATGATAGTCACACATACGTCATACATATAGGAGGGTTGATGGGAATGGTGTAGCGCAAAGTGAAAAAAGTCAAATTTCTGCTTTTGAACTGTTTCAAATCATTCCAATTACCTGTAAATATTGTGATTATATGTGATTTTGAATACCAATAAAACACATAATTAAAAAAAAGTAGTCCATCTGGACATGTACATGTAGGCCTGCACTGTACAATGTCCTAAATGTACATGTAGGCCTACGATGCACGTCATGTACATTTTAGGCCCGTAAATACATGAAATCATATGCAATGTGCACTTTTAATCTTACATGTATCTTTAGAGATGATGATTTCTGAAGGACAGTGTTGTAGAATTGTAGTCAGGGTAGAAATACAGTGTACATGTACACTGCTTGTAGTTTGAAGAGATGACATGTACATGTACAGTATGTAGGACCTATGTGTATTTTCAATGATTTCAGACTGACCAGTGCAAAATATTGGAAGATCTTGTATGTTATAGGCCAGTAGGCCTAGATAC
Organism: Lytechinus variegatus; assembly: GCF_018143015.1. Taxonomy (NCBI): domain Eukaryota; kingdom Metazoa; phylum Echinodermata; class Echinoidea; order Temnopleuroida; family Toxopneustidae; genus Lytechinus; species Lytechinus variegatus. Next base: position 24,645,254 of record NC_054741.1, on the reverse strand, counting down.
TAAAGTTTATATGCTCAAGATTTTTTTTACAGAAAATTGATATCTGGCAATTACATGTAATTAATGAAATTTGCTCAATACCCTTGTTCATGCTTGTTTATTTCAGGAAATGTCAACCTCTGCCTTGTAATTACATGTACATGTAGTGCAGATACTATAGGCTGACATGTCCATCCCAATCCAATGACACACGTACATGTAGGCCTATATGAACATGAGTATCTTCTTGAATCATCTCTTTGTTTTGCCAAATACATGTAGTTCTTTGATCTTTACTGCCAATTGCTGTGATTTTTCTCAACAAAGTACAAAGATTATTTTTCAAAGTACAAGTGTGAATGAAAACCAGATTTATTTTTCATTCTTTTTTTTTCCACCTTCAAATTCCAGTATTCAAAGGGTCACTTCTGTGACCTGACAGGTTTCAGTTTGTAACCTGTAGCTGCCAGAAACCGATAAACTCAGCATGCGGTTCAAACCATGCTTATGTGTACTGCGCATATCTTCAGTGGGTTGTTTTGATGCAACTTTGCAATGTTTTGAATAATTGACCCAGCTATTTGGTACTGTTGACAACAGATGCACCGTTAGTGTCTCCAGGTTGATCATGTCTTTTACTGCATAACATTGCAGATGTGTTTTAATGATTACTGACAATTTTTGTTATCTTTAGTCTCTTTCTTTAGCATTGTACATATGATATGATTTTACTTTACGCACTGATGAATAGAATGCATTTTCTGGTTTTCATGAATAAAGAAATTCTCCAAGGGTGTGTTTTCAATCAAGTTTTGTAGGCCACATGTAGAATCACAAAAGGTAATTAATCAAAACCCAGTTATTTCTGGACGTCATTTACATGTAATTGCACCATTTTCTTGGGGATGTTCACTTTGACGAAAAGTTTATTGTAAAAATTTAAATTGTTATTAGCATTTTAAGTTTTTGAATTGTGATATAATCATCATACATGTATGCAAGCAGCCTCCCATTTATCATGAATTAAAAAGAATCAATGAAATTGCATTTTTTCAAAATTTTGATTTTTTTTTGTACCTTTAGTATATCAACAATTTATTTCACACACTCTCCTAAAAAAAACGATGAATTTTTGTCATAATGAACCATTAAATAAGTGAAATTTCTGCAATTTATATTTATACATAATGTATTGGAGCGTTGTGGCTCAGTGGATTAGTCTTCTGACTTTGAAACAGGGTCGTGGGTTTGAATCCCAGCCATGGCGTGATTTCCTTCAGCAAGAAATTTATCCACATTGTGCTGCACTCAACCCAGGTGAGGTGAATGGGTACCCCGCAGGATTAATTTCTTGAATGCATGAGCGCTGAGAGGCAGCTCGAGCTAAAGCCGGGGGAATGATAACATCACGCCTTGGAATAGAATATTTCTACAATGTAGGTAGATGGCACTATATAAATGCCTATTATTATTAGTATAGGACATCTGCTTGTATACATGACGTCACAAATCAATAACTTAAATTCTAATAACTTTTAAACGATTTTTCTGAATCCTTCACCGATATTATTTTTTCCCTGGCTAATTTTACAATATTTTACAGTAAACTCATTGTCAGGGTGAACTTCCCCTTTAAATCAACCCACCACATACAATATCGCAGATCAGTGAGTTTGACCCTGGAATTACATGCAAAGGTCAATCATGGAGAGTGCATGTTTCTCATAACAGGGCACAAATAAAGAATTTAAAGGTGCAAGGCCTCTTTTAATGGTAATGAAATTAAAGGATAGGGAAGGCATTGTTCACTTTATGGGGCATCCAAGACCCTTACAAAGAAACATCATTAGTAAATGTACATGGACTGTAAAATGGATGGTGTGTTCTGTTCAATCAAAATAGCTCTATGGTTCAATCATGGACTTTCATTGTGAAATCCATGGGTCTGTAGAAATGCCTTTTAAATAGACACCCTTTTTTTCAGTGTTTCAAGTTGGTATTTTGAAACATTTTCATTTAGGCTTTATGGCCAACAATCTTTCCCCATGGAGATCAAGGTTTTGTCCTGCGCAAGTCTTCAATATATCCCCACAATTTTGACCAGCCAAAGGCTTCTCATTGTCTTACCCCCCCCCCCCCTCCACAGTTTCCCACACAGGCACACATGCAAGTGTAACCTTAGCTTTGGGGGTCGGACCTGAACCACTACTTTGCCCAGTTTGGCTCATGATCAGAAAAGGGTAGTTATTCAGCTTTTAACAATTCTGATTCGCTTTCACAGTAGATTAGAACTTAGAAGTTCGTTCTCATTGTCATTGATATTCTTGGTTTATTTATCCTGTATTTTTATTGGAAAGAAACAAGGGGAAAGGCCATCGCAATCGTGTTGAAATAGAGAAATTTTTTATTAGGACTCCTTTGGTGCAAATTTTAAACCGTCAACTTCAAATGAAATGAAGGACAATACATGTAGGCCTACCTCCTCACTTCAATTTACATCATGATGGCATACACGGTAGAATGCAGAGAAGACATGCTGGGCAGAAACCAAATAATCACATAAACAGGATGATGACCTTAACTTAAGTCCATGTCAAACATGCAGTGATTCACTGACATTCAATACCTATATTTTCTACACACTTTTAGTGAAATCATCCGATCCACTTGAAGTAGATTGCCCTATTCCCTCACACGCACAGGCATACTGCGCAGCAATGTACAGAAAGATTAGAAGTAGACACACCTTCATAATTATTTCATGATAATACCAAATCTGCATCGTGTGCTTTCAATCGATTCAAATGGCTTGTCGTTACTCTCTAATTGCTTGAATTAATTTAATGTATGGTTTTATTTTCGACTCAATTTTGCTTTCTAGTTTTCTTTTTGATATTGAATAACAGGAATGTGATGAATGGTTTATTTCATTTATTGTTCAACTTAAAGGTAAGGTTGAAGTTATTGATGTACATGTATTACCAGTATTAGTCTCTGTATAGGGGAATAGAGTAAGATTGTCTTTTCATGAAGATAAGGGAAATGAAGCTACACATGTAGACATACAAGTTGCAACTTTAAAGAAGTTTATCCTTCAGCCAACTTTGATTATTTTACACTTAAAAACTGTGCTGCACCCAATAATTTTTAATTGTGATACAATTGACATAGTAATATACATGTACATGTATAATCACATTTGAAGTATATACAAAAATTAATAACATTACAATAGAAAATTATCAAATTGAAATATAAATAATTGAAAGGGAGGGCCAACTGAAAAGCAGAGCTTGTATAATGTACATGTAGGCCCCCCTTGATCTTGATTTTGGTAAGCTATCAAATACCATAATATTAATAAGCCTTCATGTAGGCCCTTCATGTTTACATGTAGGCCTATATTGCATCGAGAGTTGCATCAGTTGCACTAAAATCTCTCAAAAAAGATTTATGACGGAATCCTTTATTGCGCTAGTCTGGAACAGATATTGTTTAAAGATAAATACCAGTGGTGGCAAGGATCTCAAAATGAGTTTGAACAGAATCCAATAAAATTACCACCCAAGTGTTCGAAATACATGTATGTGCCAAATTGCTATGGAAGAAAATGCGCAATTGCTGAGATATGAGCAAAATAAGCACGGAATTTCATCAAATATTGGGTGTTTTTTTTCAAGGAATATTAATGCACTGTCCCACATATGTTTCTGTGTTAGTGATCATCAGAATTATTGGTATTTAGCTACGATTTCATGATTTCACGAATATAAGTTTACATTAATGTACCAGATCTGGATATGATAATATGGTGACAACCTTGATTTAAAAGACTCTCATGAAATAATTGTTTGCTGCAACTACTTTCTTTTACCTTTAAGACACCTTGAACCAGCAGCAAATGGATAAATGGCAGAGACAGCACTATATAATATTATGTCCCCTATGAATTTAGGAGGAAGTTGCAAAATAGCCCTTATAATTACCATCGGGATAAAAATATAATTTGGAATGAGCAGAAGCAAGACGAAATGCCTTGAATTCTGAAGTAAATTATTTTTCTTTGCTTGTGTATATATGATTTATTCCAATTCTGTAATGTATGTGCATGTCCGTAATGTGCATTTGATTAAGATTTTGTCCAATGAAGAAAACAATAGGCCTACAGTGTTATGCCTACATGAAAATGTACAACACACGCAGGTTTTCTTTGCCCTGAGTTGTTGAATAGTAGCAATCAATTGCAGGGAAGGACAAGTGTTCCTGACTGGGAAGGTGAATGTGAGGAAGTGGGTTGGCTTCATCAGGGGTGTCCTTAGGCAAGTCCTTCGGGAGCTGACCTCGCAGTGAGTTACAACCGGGTTCATCATTCGCGCAGTCTGTTCAGCTCAGCACTGTGTAGTTCCCTTTGGTTTTCCTTCCGGCTAAAAGAGGAGAGTCATGTTTATTAACATATAATAACTGCTAAAGGCTTGTTCAGACATAGCCAAAAAAAAATTGGCAGCGTTTCATTCATTTCGTGTACAAAGACAATGAGATGTGCAAGGGATAATACAAAATGTTACAAAGGAAGGTATATGAGAGATTTTTGTCACCTGGAATAGATTGAGAAGCCTGCAAATGGATGAAGCTCTCCATACACACATGATTATAGGCCTACATGCATGTCTGTTCAAGTATAGCACTCTATTTTAGTTGACAGCCTTTGCTTTTTAAGGATCTCTGGACAAGTTCAGCTGAATGTTCTGTATTTAAACCATGCTATATTTTCAATATTTGTACATTTCATACATGTACATATATATAGGCCCCTATTATTCTAAAAACATTACATCTGTTAATTCCCTAGACTTTCACCAGTTTAAATAAACTAATTATTACACTATTGAAGTTTGAATAAAATTGCATTTCAGATTTTCTGAGTCAGTGTCTCAAAATTTAAATTTTTTTGTAAACTTCCTTTAAAAAAAGCAAGTATTCATTACTAGGAGCCTTGATTATTTTTTATTAAAAATTTTATATATTTATCATAATCTTGGTAATGGTATTAATGCACTTGATCCCATGCAAGTGGACTTCTAATTGTACTTACTTTTTCAGTGCTACAGTACAGGAAGTTTACAAGTTTCCGTGTTTCCCAGTATCAAAGGAAAATAGGATATACAATGTAGGTTGACTATGAATACCAGAGAGAACATCAAAGCTAGACAAGACCCAAAATGCCTGACATGGATAGTTGTATACACTAATTTTCAAGACTGCATTCTACACAACACCAATCAGAAATAGTTTGAATTTGAGCTGCTGTATGATGGAATATTGTCTGTTTTCATTTTACGTACATGTATTTAAATTATTTATCCATGCAAGATGGATGACTGGCATTTCTAGGGGTATTGTGTGGCAGGTAGATAGCCATAATTGTGTCAGTGAATCATGGTTTCTGTTAGAACAAAAAAGGAATGTGTCAATTTAAAAAAAAAAAAACTAATCTCATCTTCACTGTAAATGGTCAATTAAAAACATGTGTTCAACTTTTTTTCTTTTTTGGGGGGATGGACTTCACCTTTAAATATTATGTTATACTGGTTTTTCCTGTGAAAGAAATTGAGCCTCACTGATATTTGATGAAAACATCCTTGTTTGAAAAAATAATCATATGAATTACAATGCTACAGACACATGCATGGAGGTGAAATTACAGTATCTCCATTCATGCTTTATTGATAAACACATTGTTCAATACATGTATGCAGATGAATTCCATGTGTATGTCTGATGATATAGACTACTGTAGGTGAATTAGGACATTAGAAGTGGGTATATACAAATGGGCATTCCTGAGGAGTCAGTACTGTCTTCTGCAAGCCATTCACGCATCACTGACGCATCAGACAGGTAATCAATGCTCCACTGCCTACCCGACCGGCCAGATACCCAGTCACGGGATCGCAGACACAAATTGTGTTCTAGTCTAACTTTGTGGGTCTGATCTGCTAAGACTGCACCCATGACTGGCTTATTAAAGGTCAAGTCCACCCCTGAAAAATGTTGATTTGAATCAATAAAGAAAAATCCAACAAGCATAATGCTGTAAATATTGTCAAAATTGGATGTAAAGTAAAAAAGTAATGACATTTTAAAATTCGCCTATTTATCACAAAATAGTTGAATATGAACAGTTAGGTGACATGCAAATGAGAGAGTCGATGATGTCCCTCGTTTCTTTTTTTTATTGTTGGAATTATACAAATATATCAATTTTACAAATTTGACAATAGGGACCAACTTGATTGAACCATAAGATGTTAAAACAAGGGTAATATCATATGTTCAGGAATAAAACTTTCTTTCACATGACAATGAGGGAAAAATTACTATATTTCATATTTCTTACAATAAAATACCAAAAAAAATAGTGAGTGGGTGACGTTATCAGTTCTCTCATTTGCATAGAACGGACCAGGATCTGCATATAACAGTGAAATAGAGCAAAATCTGAAAATGTCATAACTTTCTTATTTTACATCCAATTTTGATGACATTTTCAATGTTATGCTTTTTGGATTTTTCTCTGTTTATTCAAAACAACTTTTTGTTGGGGTTGACTTGTCCTTTAAAGTTGGCAGGCATCTTTCCTAGTGCACTGTGTAAATAGTAGACTACAAGAGGTGAATGGAGAATTTATAGCCCCTCCACACCTCACAGCTACATGTATGGTAAATTGCCAATTCGTCCACTGCCAACTCGTCTACTCACCACATGGTCTACCTTCATTTAGTCTAATGCCATTCCATCCATCAACATTTTGTCTAACAACCATTTGGTCCAATCATCACTTTGTCTAATCACCATTTCGTCTAATAACCAGTTGGTCTAAACCCATTTTCTTTTCATTTATTTTGCACAATTAACACTTTAGTTTTAATTAGACCAAATGGTGTAAGGACTAAATGGCTATTGGACCAACTGGTTATTAGATGAAATAGCATTAGACTAAATGAAAGTAGACCATGTGGTGAGTAGCCAACTGATGATAGACCAAATGGTTGTAGACGAGTTGGCAATTGGACGAATTGGCGTTAGACAAATGCCCTTTTTACACAGGATTTTCTTAACCCCGGACTATCGCTAACCCCGTACTATCCTTAACCCCGTACTATTTTTTTTCCTTTTCACACATGCCAAATTGTTATTGCTAACCCCGGATAAGGAATGCTTGCTTTTTACACACGAAACTCGCTAACCCCGGACTAGTGGTTTTTGTCGATCATTCGTAGTACAAGTGCTTCACTCGTACACTTTTTACACACGCTACAATTTCCTTAACCCCGTACTGGGACCAAATAGTACGGGGTTAAGCTTAGCCCACTTTCGTTTTACACATGCGATCTTAACCCCGTACTATTGCTCTTAGCACCGCAATTGGTGGGATAACCCTGCTTTTTTGCAGGGCCAAATAATCCCGTACTATAGGTGGGGTTAGCCCACTTTGCAAAAATGCTGTGTAAAACGAAAGTGGGCTAAGCTTAACCCCGTACTATAGGTGGGGCTAAATTGCCATTTAGCCCCACCAATAGTACGGGGTTAAGGAAATTTTAGCCTGTCTAAAAAGGGTAAAATTGGAAATAAACCACAGCTATTCTGCCCCTATGTCAGATTTCTCTCAAGACCAGTAGAAAGCTAAATAAAGTGTCTATTACCAACGTCTGTACATGTATGTTATTATCTTTCTGTGTCTGCAGACTGTGGATGGTATTCTTTATATATTAGGCTTGTTAAGATTTAATGGCATTTTGAGTAGTTTCAACTTGAGTCTTTTTTTGTAGACCAAGTTCTTCATTTTTACATCATCCTCTTCTTCCCTATCCCAGATTCACCATTAAAATTTGAATTGTATATATTTCAGCTGCAGTTGGGAATATGTGATTATATTAACCATTTAATTGCAAATGAGTAGAAGTTGGATCCACAGATCAATTTTCTATAGAATATAAACTTTCCATATGCTTTCATCCTATCATTGCTTGTTACTTGTGTATAAGAGGTTCATCTTATTTGGTCTCAGTTGGTTATAAAAAGGAAGTGGATGAATGAATGCGCAGTTTGATAAAAAGACTGCCAGTTAAATTTTACCAGTAGAATAGCAAATATCAATACGTCACATTAACATTGGGTAGATGTGCAACTGATGTAGCGGTTGTGGATGTGAGTTTATAGTGAATAATATCACAAGCATCTGGCATCTACTTTATTTTTGTGACATGGGAAATAGCAGGTCTATACATTTCATTATGGTCATCAAAACTGATGAATATGCATTTGCGTGTAGCAGCCAATGGTCACAGTGGGAGTTTAAAAGGACGTTCATTCACGTTCCATTTAAAATGTAGTGAGTAAAATATTAATTTTAATATTCAAATCTATATTCAAAAGTATGTCAATTTTTTTATCAAAATTAAATGATGGTCCAAAAGTTATTTATTTCATCTGCAAAATATTCCTTATTCATAATGTAGATTTTACCACATGCTGATTTGATGGTAGTTAGTGGTTTTTTTGTTATGTACAGTAGCAGTGGTAACATAGAGAATAGGAAAATTACTAGGAGTTGGGTCAGATTTCAGATTAATACAAGTACATTTTATGGATTTGAACCATGTTGTAGCATAAATTAGTGACTGGTCTCCACTTCTAATGTATCAGAATGTAATTTGCTGCAACCTTACCTATTTGTATATTTTTTTTACTACAGGCAATCTTTGAAACACATGAATGGAACATATTTTACTTGAGCATTCTTTCCCTATTTTCTTTTTCTTCTATTCAGTTCATATAAAAGCCATTGAGGTCAAGGGACTCATAAATCGCCAAAGTGACAAGCGTCTTGAGTATACTTTCCAGGTAACTTTTCTTTTTGTTATCGTTTTCATTATGTTTACTCAATACGTATAGATGTATGGACCTGTTTGGTTCAGGTGCTGTTTTTATGGTAATTTTCAAAGTGGGGGCTTCAAATATCTTTAACAAAAGATGATTTATGCACAGACATAGCAACACACCTTGGGCCCATAACACAAAGCTTAGCAATGATCGTAGAACATTTTTCTACGATTGATTCCATTGACTACAATGTACAATCAATTATGAAAATCAAGCGTACGATTAATCTCTAACCTTTGTGTTACGGGACCCTGGTGGGTGTTTTATAGAGCTTAAGAACGACTGGTGACCCTTTCTTGTGGTAATGATATTCACCATTAAATGTTCATGGGTGATTTTTAGCACATACATCATACATGTAAGAAAGGTCCACCAGTCGTTCTTAATGTCGCTCTTAACTTACAAACAGCTTTATGAAACACCCATCCGGCCAATTACCTATTCCATTAAAGGTGCCTTTGCCCCCCCCCCCAACTGTTATAGTCCTCCAGTGTTCTCTGAAGTCAGCTTGCTTATTTCATATTCATGAAGACCTGCATCGAGAACTGTTTTACCAAAATATTTCAAAGTTTGAAAATGTTATAACTGTTATTTCTTATCTGATGATATTTTGATGATATTTTCAGTGTTTTTTGTTGTTGATATTTTCAGTGTTTTCTTTGTCTGATTTCTCTTCATCTACCGAAACCATATTATTTTCAGCCTGATACAGATTGACTATCTGTTCCTGGTGTTTATGAATTATGTTATTCTAATCCTCAAGTTTGAATTACTTTCTGAAGCATTTGTGAATAAATCATTTTTTCTTCCAACTCAAATTATATTCCTCCAACCTTTCAGTGCTATGATTATCAATACCAGTTTAACACTGCTACCCAAGCTATGGTATCATTTAATATTTGATCAGATGCACAATTTCCTCAGGCCCAAGAAATGAGAGAGAGTGAAAAATGTGTCAATATATGCTGAAGACCAATGAAGTCAACAGAACTTTGCCAGTCATATGACATTAATATCGCTTCTACTGAAAGAAGTGTCATAAATCTGCAAGTCGTATTTACACGCTATTGCCCCAGTGCTGTCTGCAGTGGCATTCATAATGAATGATAAATGAAGATTTTTTTTTCCGAGATGAGGGATAGCTGGTAGTATTTAACCTGGATTAGAAAGGTCATGCTGATTACTTATTTATGTTATCTACAGTATATCCTCTCTTACATGTGCACTCTGTTTGATTTAGGCCGTGTTTATGCTTCCACTTTTCAGGCCAGAATCAGCGTTTCCAAACGTGATTAGTCCAAAACACGGTTGCGTCCATGCTTACTTTCATTTAAACGCTGTTTCAAAAGCCGATCGTAAACTCACAAAAAGGTGTGTTTGTAAACCTCGTTTGACCAGAATCAGGCTTTCTGGGGAAGTATAAACAGAACTACGATCGTAAACGTGTTTAAATGACATCATTTGGTACATGCTTCTGGTGAGATGAAAATCCGCAGGCAAATACAGTCGTATTGCTCCATGTTATCTCCACGTAATAACAATCGAAAAAAAAAGGCACGCCCAATTCGACCTCGCTTTACGATGCGAAGCCAGCTGGAGATCATGATTTGCTCTGAAAAGTTAAGCATAAACAGCACTCCCAGAACCACGTTTACGATCGGCGTTTTGAATCGACGTTTGAAATCGCTGATTCTGTCCTCGCAATGGAAGCATAAACACACCCTTAGTGACATACATCCTTCTGTAATTGATCTGCATCTTATACATGGAAAGCACAGAAAATGTATGTTTGAATTAAATAGCAGAATGTACTATTCATTTAATTTTCTATTTATTCCTGAAAAAAAATACATTGTAAAGAAATACATTGTTATGCTCACTTAATTTGTGTGTAATGAATTATATTTGGAATGTACAGTTATCACATTAATTTTTATTCTAGACAGCATGTTTGTATGTTTACATTTTTATGATGGGTTTTGTTTTCATGTTCATAAATTGTTGTATGCTGAATGAAAATTGTGGTGATGATACAATGTTTATAACTATAATGTACATTTTGCTTCTTTTGTAGGTTCATTGGTCTGATTCAACGGTATCATGTGTGAGTAAAACACATGCTCAGCTCTTTGATTTCCAGTGCAAGGTATGTTGAATTATACATGCAAATTGCACTTTCATTAAAGGTGGAACGTAACTTTGTCCAAGATTAAATAATTAAAATAACCTTTCCAGCTACTATTGTATTGTAGTTATAATTACAAACTCTAATAACTGTTTAGTTAAGAATTGCCTGAGCTTTACAGACAGACTGAGCAGCTTGATAGTGTACCACCATATCACTCTGTGTCACTAGCTGCTGCTCTAGCCAACACACGTGTCCGCTGGTCACGCTAGGGCTCACTGTGTATCTTTCACTTTTTAGATAGTACTACTTTGATAATAGGCATATATATAACATCCTGATTTTATTTAAACCTTATTTATGTTGACTATGCACTAGGAAATGATACCAGTTTCCTGCCATTCTGTTACAAGCAAAATTTTCTACTGTTCATTCATTCCTTTGATTTACACTTTTTTATAGATATTTTGAAAAGTTTGTGACAGTAGGCATCATTCAGTTAAGATGTTTAATTTTCTTGCATTTCAGCTTGTTCAGCTGTTTCCAGATGAAGCTAGCACTGAGCAACAAGATCGGGTTATTCCTTATATTCCAGGTAATTTTGCCTTGTTTTGATTATTTTATTTGCCTATTCATTTTTTTTACTAATCTTTTCAAATTTACTCCTGTTCTACTAGTATTCTTGCAAAATAATATTACGATTAAAATATAAAAATAATAAAACTTTGTCTGCAAATTGAAAATAAGATTTTGGATGGAATCTAAAATCTCAATGTCAGAAAACTTGGAAATGAGTTCTGTGATGTCAGTCTACATCCGGATGTCTGTTCATTTTCTCATGTGACATCAATTTCATGTGTCACCTACATACAGGTGATTTTGGTTTTAGAAATGATATCCTTTGTACTTCTCTCCTGTTTGCTGATGATCACAATATATTTCAATAAAGGAAAACATAACATACATGTATATGCAGTATATAACATCCTGGCCCGTATTCTGAAGATGGGTTTAATTTAAACTCAGGTTTAAAGTTGTGGTTAAAGTATGGAAAGCCAATTGCTACATAAATCACGGTAGATATATCATATTTCAGCTCATTTGGCTCTCAAATCATTCATATTTGTCTATGAAGTATGAATAGATGATTGTTTTCCCCATCAATGAATCAGGAAAGAGCACAGCAAACATAAGAAACATACAACTTAATAGATATTTTTACACTTTTGGCTTCCCATAATTTTAGCACATAGTCAGAACCATGGTCTAAGTTAAATCTGACTTCAGAATACTGGCCTCTGGTGTCACACGCATGAAAAATTAGAATCAGTGTTAGATTTTGAATCATATTCATACATTTTTGTCAATCAGCAATATCAAATTGGAAAAAAAATCGAATGGGTTGGGTCGAATGAATATCTTTAGCCTTCCTGTTGTAATTAGGCTCGTTGCACCCCCTGTGTTTATAAAGCTACAGGCACCATTACCTCCCTGCCCTCTGATTCTTTTGTTTTTACTATGGGATTTCGTCTGTTATTTAAATGTTAACAAGTTTAGTAAAGATGGAACAGTTAAATTTTTGGTACATATGAACATGATCATGCAGCAATGGCCATATGGGTGCCTATTACTGTTGTGTCAGAAGTTGAGTTCAGACCAATTTGGATGGATGGATGGATGGATGGATGGATGGATGGATTGATGAATGTGTGAATGAATTAATTGAAAATATATGTGAAAGAATGAATGATTGGATAAATCAGTGCATGAGTGATTGAGTGAGCGAATAAGCCAACAAGTGAAATTGAACATTAACATATATGCAGAATGCATTTGTTCTATTATTTGTACACAGATCTCTGTGTTGAATGAAGGTATACTTTGAGGCTTTGGTTTGACATTAAGTGTATTTATTTGGGCCCATCAAGTACTGTGTATAGAGCTGTTTTCATCATAGCGTCACAAGAATATCTGGCTCTAGGGGAAAGGATGGGGTTTGAACAAATCATGATTAGCTCTGTAGTGAACTACATGTATCCACATGTTGTTTCCTATTCATGAGATCATTTACCTCTCACTAATGTTTCCAGTGTAGATGCCCAAACTGCACATTACATGGAACATGTGATTCAAAGAAATAGTTACATATTTTTTTCCCCAGTTATTTTGTAAATATTTCTCATCTCTAAATATTTCATTTACAACTTTACCTCACACAAGAATAATAACACCAAAGGCCCACACATACACTGTACATACACAGATAAACAAGTTCTGAAACCTTATTTGTTTAGGTTTCCCTCAATAATGAGAGCCAATAACTATGAAAGATAATTGCAATTCAATTGCTGTAATTATTCTCTATTGTCTGCGTATAGACATTATGCAAGAACTTTAACTGGTGTGAATTTGACTTACATATTTGGTAGCAGGATTCACTACCCTCATGCTAAAGGGGAGGGACTAAAAAAGCACATTTGCAATGATTGGTTTAGATGGAGTGAAAAGGAATAATGGAAATCCAAGTTGCAAAGAGAAGTAAAGAACTGTTTCCATGGTAGCAATCTGTATTTGCACTTAGCTAGTTTAATAGGGTCATTCAATTTCTATCCCTGGAATATTCTTGGTTATTATGCGTCTTTTGCAACCTGGTAAATTGTTAGAATGTGTGCTGGCTTGGATGTGCAGTAAAGAAGAATGCTTTATTTTTCCACTTCCTTAATGGATTAAAGAACTTTATACAAATGTCAGCATGTAAAGCTAGCATATATGTTCAGTAGCTCCTCAGTGAGTGATGATTATTGATGATTTGTAACCTCATCACAATATACAATGGCCTATTATTTTAAAGCTTAAGGTCGCATCTTTCACATGTTGTAATTCAAAAGATTCCTTATCCATGCATGAGTGAGTAAAAACAATTTGAAAAAAAGGGATAGTTACTAAGGTCACTTTAGATGAAAATTACAGATCTAAAACATCAATTATCTGTTCTTTTGTTAATTTGATATCTTTAAAGGACATGTCCACCCCAACAAAGAGTTGATTTGAATAAAAATAGAAAAATCTAACAAGCATAACACTGAAAATTTCATCAAAATCAGATGCAAAATAGGAAAGTTGTGACATTTTAAAGTTTAGCTTAATTTCACAAAACAGTTATACGCACATCCTGGCTGGTATGCAAATGAGGAGACTATGACGTCATCTACCCACTATTTTGTATTTTATTATATGAAATATTTGAATTTCCCTCATTGTCAAGTGATACAACGATTAATTCCTCCCTGAACATGTGGAATTAGTATTGTTTTATACTATATAGTTCAGTCAAGTTGGTCCTTCTTGTGAAATCTATAAAAAATAAAATATAGTATAATTCAAACAATAAAAACAAAAGAAATAGCGAGTGATTGACATCCACTGACTCACCTAGTTGTGCATATCACTGTTTTGTGAAAAATAAGCGAAACTTTAAAATGTCATAACTTTCTTATTTTACATCCGATTTTAGTGAAATTTTCAGCATTATGATTGATTAGTTTGATTTTTCTCTATTTATTCAAGTCAGCATCTTCCTGGGTTGGACTTGACCTTTAAGTTATATTGAAAAGGGTCTTGAAGTAAATAGCGAAGCTCTGTGTACTTAAAGTAATTCTTGATTTCCAACAATTTCATAAACAGAACTTTTACAGACAGGCTGTCAAACTTATTCAACACTATTTTGACGATCAGACATGCATTTATTTTTTTTTTGGTACTGTGCCATAGCTACAGTAGGATCCATTAAAATGCACATTTGATCAATGAAATAGTGTAAATACAAGTATTTTTCAAAGAGACAGAACTTTGTGTTCTTCTTAGTAATGATAATGATAATAGTTACATTTATATAGCGCTTCATACTTTGGTTTCTGAGTGCTTTAAATTGTAATTAAATTTCTGGTTATTGTATAACAATTCTCAATTCAAAAGAATGAGATAGGCCTAAAGATTTACCACTGAAAGAGCACATGCTTTGTCGATATATAATTTTGCAGGTGCTATATGCCCTAGATTCCATACTCAGAGTAAACACCTTGTTTCCAAATGGTCGAGGTAGCCATCCACAATTCATGTGCCTGAGGATATTCTCTATCGGTCATACATGTTAAATGTGTGAGACAAGACACATTAGCCTCCTTTTCATGTCAC
Organism: Lytechinus variegatus; assembly: GCF_018143015.1. NCBI lineage: Eukaryota > Metazoa > Echinodermata > Echinoidea > Temnopleuroida > Toxopneustidae > Lytechinus > Lytechinus variegatus. Next base: position 24,630,013 of record NC_054741.1, on the reverse strand, counting down.
ATCTCAACCGTGAAACAATTATAACCTTCTTCCAGCCTTCCAGATATAATTATTTCAAATATTTCTATCACAATAGACTTCATTGAACTTATTGCAAAATTTACAGATGTAGAACATGCACAAGAACCGATGATGTTATCAATAAGCAGAACTAACATGAAAATTGACACTATGAGTTGAAGAGAAAAAGAGACATGATTTGGATGTCAAAGCCTCTGAGGAGATAGTGCAACCATATGGAACACAGCAGCACAGTAGCTATAGATAGACTTTCTCACCGATGTGCATTTACTCTCATACTGTGTGCATTCTGCAGTTTGCAAGTGGTTGAGTTAAAATGTCAACACAGAGATAGCGCATTGTTGTGGCCTATTGACAAATGAATTCATTTATCCTCATAGACTTTGTACAGGGAAACCACGATTGCAGTAATCAATAGTCAGATTTGATTTTGATTTGAAGTACATGTACATGTACATTTGAGGTTTTATTGCCTAATTGTGATTGTGAATTATTCAAGAGTCTTATTTAAAAGAAATAAATAAGGAGGCATTGATTTCTGATATATCTTGGAAAGCTCACTCTCAAATACACAGGTGAAAACATTCATATACGGTGTAATTCAGGATACTGGAATGGACAATAGAACATTGACCCTTTTTCATATTTGGAATTTACTTTTATTGTCCTTTCCTCCAGTTGATGAATATGGAAAATATTCTAAAGTACCAATAACACAACATGAAATTTACACCCCCATCCCCAGAAAAAAAGCTAATAAATAAAATGAAATAAACTAAAAATGAGTGACTAATAACATTAATATTAATTACAGAAAAGTTTGATTTTAGTAAACACAGATAGTTATTCCTTTATGTGTTGAATGATGATATATTTATGACACTTATCTATGTACTATGAATTTCAATTTTCATTATTGCTTCAACGAATAGGCCGTAATATATATACATTCAAAAAGTGTATGCACAAAAAGTATAGACATGCCACAAGGAAAATCCAAAAGCTCATACTAAAAGTTATTTATTCTAGAAATAAAAAGAAAGTTCATTACACCGTACACTTTGATACTTGTCACTAACACATTGATCAAGATATGAATTCAGTATGAATAATACACATTTACCATAGACCCCAACATGGGTTGTCTCTGGCCTAAGGATCTATGTTTTCAAGAAGTACAATGGTTACTGCCGGTAATGGTGGAATGCATTGTCATTACATGGAAGTTTGTCATACACAAAGGTCAAAGTACTTGGCACAGAGAATCACCAGAAGCTATTTCACAAGATAAAGAACTGTAAACAGACAGTTTTGTGATCCTAATTGAAGGGTGCACAATTTGATTGTTTGTTTATTTAAAAAATCTTAAAATTGTATTTATACATAGTACATTAAAAGAGTTATTAGATATTATTATCTCAGTTGTCACAATTTTATGAAGCAAATATGTACAATACAGTTTACTTTCCTTACCCATTTGACATGTTTGCTTTTCTCCTATTGTCTAACCTTTGTCACCTATTATCAAAGTGCAAGGATAACTATTTGTTTGAGTTGATGTTGAAAATGTGTTTACTAGTGGTTCTACATAGCACGTTTAATGTGTAAATTACTTGTCCGTGTTATTACCGAAGGATGAATTTTCATATGAAATTAGAAAGCAAAGGCCTTTATCATAGGCTCATTTTATCTTGCCTACTAATTTGACTGTGTTGTGATGCATTTCGTAAAACAAAATAGTACAGTTACAAATGGATTCACAAACAACTGACATATGGCAGGCTGAAAATTATTATTTTTACTATTACTTTTTTCGGGGGCTACTTTTCATAACTGATTGCCTAAATCTGCAACATTGAATGATCTTTAACATTGAAATGAATGGGGCATCAGGGGGCTGTTTTAATTTCCAGGTCCCCATGTAACTTTTTCCCCTGATGTTTGGAGTGCCAAATATCTTCCAGGTTATACAAGTTTGACTAGATGTTTTGAATGATTTTGTTTCTATTGTGGCAAATGGCATACATGTAACTGAGGTGAAATACTCTTCATGGGGGGGGGGTGTGAAATCACTCCAACCCCCCATGTTACTTTTTCCCCTGATATTTGGAGTGCCAAATATCTTCCAGGTTATACAAGTTTGACTAGAGGTTTTGAACAATTTTGTTTCTATTGTGGCGAATGGCATAACTGAGGGGAAATACTCTTCATAGTATTTCAGCTTCAGGTATAAATGCAATTAGCTGACTTACAAATGAACTGAATTACAAATTATTGAGAAATCTATTTGTGATTTTTAAAAACAACATACATTTTATTTGTAATTGTAACAGCTGAAGATAAAATGTTTGTCTTCAATCAGGATTAGATTGCATATTCTGACTGAAACCTCGAGAGTCCTCCCACGGTCCCACTATTATTCTCTCTTCTTCATGTCCATGCTCTCTTTGTCTGAAATCACATTGAAGCATACTGATAATCTCTTGTTTTTCTACTTAATTCTCTATCCTAAGCAGGAAAGAGGATTTTCAGCATGACCCCACCAGGAGAACAAGGAGAGAAGACTCAAACTGAAATAGTGGAATATACCAAGTAAGTACTGCCATTTGCACAATACCTTCATTTTTTTTAAAGGTTTTTGTCTATTTTTTTAGGTTTTTGTCTAGGGTACAGAGTGGAAGAAAATGAAAGTGAACAAAGGGAAAGTGAGTCAGTTGGTTATTTCAAGTTTTCATTGCTGGTTATGGTATTTCTAAACCACTGATCAGTCACAATGCCATCTTATAAGGGGGGGTATCTTGTTTATTTATGATAAGTGTAATTTTTTATTCCAAAAGAATGATACATTTTCTGTAATAAGGTAAGCTTGATCCATCCAGTCTAAATCAAAGCAAATTATAAAGAGCTTAAGACATTTCAACATCTCACTATGATATTTCAAATTGCAAATCCTACATTACTTTTGTAATTGAACATATGAAATGACATTTCATATCACCAAATTCAATTTCATCTTCTTAAATTTTTGCCCGTGGCTTAGGACTTGCTGTGCCGAATTTTGTGTAGCAGGATTTCCATGTGCATATCCAAGTTATAAAAAATAAAACCCGTTTTATATTTTTAATTCATTTTTGTGCCAATGCTACCATTAGATATCAATAACAAGCACTGAAGTTTTTGTAACTCCCTAATTCTGTTCCTCAACTCTTTTCCTGTTCCTCAACTCAATCTTCCACCTTCAGCCAAATATCAGATCAAAATCAAGAAGAGGACAACATGCAAAAGAGCTTATTTTTTTGTGGGGTCCCACATCTAGATTTGATAGATTTTTCATACACCTGTCCTAGACGGGACGTATTATGGTATCATGCTTGGTGTCCGACTGTCCGTCCATTAACTTTTCCTTGTAAATGCGATAACTTCAGTTTGATTTAACCTAGGCTCATATAATTTGGTGTGTATGATACTAGCATGAATGCCATGAAGCCTATTGATTTTGAGGTCAAAAGGTCAAGGTCACAGTGACATGCTTTCCATCTTACCCTTCTATAATCCTTGTAAATGCGATAACTTAAGTTTAACATAACCTAGGCTCATTTAATTTGGTGTGTATGATACAAGCATGGATCCCATGAATTCTATTGATTTTGAGGTCAGAAGGTCAAAGGTGAAGTCGCCACCTTCCACTTTTCTTGCTTGACCAATAATTCCATTTTCCGTTTTACAGGCGGGCGTATTATGTGCTCGCTTTAGCGGCACTCTTGTTTACCATTGTTAGCTGTTACAGCATGAATAATGCATGATGCCAATTTACTCACCTCCTACTGTATTAAGCCATGGAGTTTATGATGACGTGAAAGCCCTCTCTGATTTATCGAAACTCGTGTTTGCCCTGTTTGTATTGTAGACAATTGTCAGCCTTGCCTCAGCATATACTCCAGTGTGACCATGTGATACAGTTCTTTTGCTCTAATGTGTGCGATGGTAGTGGTATGCAACAAGACATCGGTCATCATAGCAGTATATCTCCCTCAGCCCCACCTGCTGGTGAGTATCTTGCGATTGCTCGTAAAAGGGAATCCAACGCAAACAAAATAACATTATATATCAAATGACAATAACTTATTTCTACCTGACTTCCAACAAGGAGTTGTTATAAAGTGAAAAAAATGTGAAAAAGAAAAGGGGGAAAAGATAAATTAGACAAGCAGAAAGATGAAAGTTTATTCAATGTTATACAAAGCATAAAAATAATTAAGTTTGAAAAGTTGAATCGCAATAGTACCTAATGGGATTTCTTTGATGCATATGTAATGACACTGATGTAGTGTAGGGACTACCCCTCCATTGCTCCATTATAAACAAAAATAATTGTCACCTTTTTTGAAGGTTTAGTTACTAAGAATTGTGTTTTTATGAGGACATAAAATAACCTGCTATTTATATATTTTGTTTTTGTATATTTTTTTTGGAGGGGTGAGGGATATATTTTTCCTAATTTGAGTGATTTGGATAGGCCTTTTTAATTTTCACATTACAGTTTGTCTCCCGTATTTATCTCACGTTTATCGTTAGCCTTTGTTGTTGATGCCGTTTTGATTGGTTGGTAAGTTGATTGATTGATCCATGCATCCATCCATTTATTTATTTATTTTATAAATGTCTATAAACAGAAAAACCAAAGCCACCACTTCCAGCAGTTCATCTTCCAGCCCTGGTGACCAACCAAGCTGAAATCAACAAGCAGCTGGAGCAGTTTGCAGCCGGTGTGAACAAGACCCAGGTGTTTCCAGCTGCCTTGGCTCAGATGCAGCAGTCTATCCAACCACACTCCATGCAACAAGCGCTTCAACATCAGCAACAACCGTCCATCCACTTACGACATCCACAACCACAGCAGTTCCCAAATGTGCACATACAACAACAACAGCAGCAGCATCAGCAATCACAGCAAATCAAGGGCCACGTTTCCCCTCACCCTCACCTCCCGCCACATCATCCGCACATGCAGATGCAGTCCCATGCCCATATACAGTTGCAGCAACAGCAGCAAGTCCAACAACATACTCAGCACCATCACCACCACCAGCAGTTGCTTAGCCCTGGTAACCCCCAGTTGCAGCAACAACTGCCACCCCCACCTCAACAGCAACTACACCAGCCACCCCCACCACCTGGAACACCAACTCACAACATAGCTGCCTCCGTCAATCAACTTCACATCTCACAACACCACCACCAAGTCAACCTTCCTGCACCGGTGCAACCTCACAATAATGGCAATGGAAGTGAGGGCAGCACCAACAATACCAACGGTGGTGGTGGTGGTGGCAGCAACGGTGGCAACGTGTCCATGCATTCAAACAACAACTCAATGGTAACTGCGACTGTGACAACCACCAGTGCTGGCAACAATTCTGTGTACTATCAAACTGTGTCTAGTATGGTCTTCATTCCTACTCCTTCAGAGCAGTACACAAATGCAGGAAGCACTTCTGGTAAATATTAATCTAGCAGCAGCTTGATTCTTTAAATTGTAGAAGCTGCAGTAGTTCATGCACTCCATTGGAAAAAAAATTATGATGGTACTTTACAAGTAACCTTCCATGAAATAAATAAGGACTCTTTGAGCTCCACTCAAAAGTTTGAGTGTACTTGTAATACATGTTGATTTCTCAAGATCATTCACAAGTCAATGTCATATGCATTGCTCTCTGATTTCTTATATCTAATTTAAGAGTGGGAAAAATGAAGCAATTTTGAGAATATGTCATGTGTTTTTGGAGGCAGTTAAAAAGGCGACTAATTTCTAAAATATAATTTCTAGAGCAATAATGGTTCGAGTAGTTGTGCTGTTATTTTTTTTCACATTCTTCAAGATGTTCAGATTATGATCATCTTAAAATGGCATACTAGTTGATCAAAAATACTAAATTGTTCTTGATTTTAAGCCAAGAATCAGTTATTAGTACCGAGTGTTTGGTACTCATAATATTCAATATTAAATATACCAAGATCATAATACCAGGGTCCCATGACACAAAGGTTAGTGATTAATCGTATGCTTGATTTTCATGATTGATTGTACATTGTGGTCAATGGAATCGATTGTAGAAAATTGTTCTATGGTCATTGCTAAGCTTTGTGTTTCGGGCCCCAGGTCAAACTCCATATTTATTTGGTATTCCTATACCATTTCTCTCTCTTTTCATTCATTTCGCAGAATCTGTTTCTGTGTCACAACAGTCCTATAAATCAGTGCAACCAAATCCTCCACAAAATTGGTAAGTTAAAGATCTTGTAAATAAAAAGATTCCAAATGAATTTAGAAGCTCATTGCAAGATTTGAAATTATGTGAATAGCATGAATTTGCCACATATTTATAGGGGAGATTGTGTGTAATATGATGTTTATATTAAACTTGTGTGAATTCAAGCAGTGAAGTTTACTTGGTTTTTACATGCTTTTATATTATTTCCTGCTGGAAATATTTCATCATTGATTATACATGTATAGTATATGATACTAAAAGAAAAAAGTGTAATGTGTATCACATGGTCTACCAATTCAATGCACTTTCACATGAAAGCTCATTACTTGTGATTATAACTAAGACGTGTAGATAACATTCTTGTAACTGCTTTTCACTACTTCCAGGCCTCCGTCATTCACCACTCCAGGGAACCCTCCCACCCATACCGCATCGCTCTACGCCTCGGCACCGTCCACCACCCATGTGTGCATCTCTCAGACACCCCTGCAATCCCCCATCTTCCGGTGTCCGGTACCCTACAACTCCCCCCAGACCGGTCTAGCACCCTCCTCCAGCAGGGAGGTTGCCCCCATCATCCATGAGTGGCTCAAGAAGCAGCGACTCCACAAGTATGCCTACCTCTTTGAAGGGATGAGCTTTGATCAGGTAACCATGGCAACCATCTCTATAATAAAATAATTTGTTTTGTCTAGGTTTCATGAAATCTGAGTTGCATTGTCTTAAATCTGTGCATTGTACAAAAATGGAGTTTATATCTACCATTTGCTGAAGGCTTCATTTTTGTCTCACCTGCATAGCAGAGTGAGACTAGGCGCCGCTTTTCCGACTACGGCGGCGTCAACATCAAATCTTAACCTGAGGTTAAGTTTTTGAAATGACATCATAACTTAAAAAGTATATGGACCTAGTTCATGAAACTTGGCCATAAGGTTAATCAAGTATTACTGAACATCCTATCAGAGTTTCATGTCACATGACCAAGGTCAAAGGTCATTTAGGGTCAATGAACTTAGGCCATGTTGGGGGAATCAACATCAAAATCTTAACCTGAGGTTAAGTTTTTGAAATGTCATCATAACTTAGAAAATATATGGACCTAGTTCATTAAACTTGGACATAAGGTTAATCAAGTATCACCAAATATCCTGCATGAGTTTCACGTCACATGACCAAGGTCAAAGGTCATTTAGGGTCAATGAACTTTGGCCGATGTGGGGGTATCTGTTGAATTACAATCAAAACTTTAAAAGTTTTTGGATCTGATTCATGAAACTTGGACATAATAGTAATCAAGTATCACTGAACATCCTGTGCAAGTTTCAGGTCACATGATCAAGGTCAAAGGTCATTTAGGGTCAATGAACTTTGGCCGAATTGGGGGTATTTGTTGAATTACCATCATAACTTTGAAAGTATGTTAGTCTAGTTCATAAAACTTGGACATAAGAGTAATCAAGTATCACTGAACATCCTGTGCGCATTTTAGGTCACATGACCAGGGTCAAAGGTCAATGAACTTTGGCCATAATGGGGGTATCTGTTGAATTACTATCATAACTTTGCAAGTTTATTGATCTGACTTTTGAAACTTGGACCTAAGAGTAATCAAGTATCACTGAATATCCTGTGCAAGTTTCAGGTCACATGATCAAGGTCAAAGGTCATGTGAGATCAATGAACTTTGGCCGCATTGGGGGTATTTGTTGAATTACCATCCTATCTCTGTAAGTGTATTGGTCTAATTCATAAAACGTGGAAATAAGAGTAACCAAGTATCACTTAACATCTTGTGTGAGTTATAGTAGTTTTCAAAGTCAGCACTGCTGCTATGTTGAATCGTGTGATGCAGGTGAGACGGCCAGAGGCATTCCACTTGTTTTATTCAAGCGGATCGATTTGTATATGTAAAATTTATTTATTTATTTCTCGTTTGTCATATTTTGAGGAATCCACAATATACAAGCCTAGCTTTTTAGTGGGATTCTCCATTTTCACAAATTATAAATTGCAATTTTTTTACACATGATTATTTTATATGTAACTGTTTTATGACATGTCTTTCTCAAGTTGATTTTATGACATTGATCTATTTTTTATGATGTTGACTTGTTATGATTGTATTTATTTGATTTATATTTTGTTGAAAATGAAATAAATGAAAATGAAAAAAATGATTAGTAGCAATAATGGTGGATTCTTCTAAAGCGCACTTTTCCGTCAGGTAGCATGACACTCATGGTGCTATGTACAATCATAATAAAAATCATTAGGACAAAAATAAAAAATATGTTACATTTTATATCAAAGTATAAAAATTCAAATTCAATGATACAGAGCAAAAAAAAGAGGAAATTTCATACAGCTATGACTGTTTGAATCCCAGAAACAATTCTTTCGTAGTCAAAAAATAAAAATGAATAATTAATACAACATAAACACCTTTATGATCTATTCCAATTCAATGATTTCAATTCAGACTGACTTAAATGAATTACAACATTTTGATAAAGATTGCAGTTAAAAGTCAATGATAAAATTACAAGATGCAAAGATATTTCAAGTAATTGTTTAAATGAAGTGTTGAAATGATGATGCCCATATGTTGAAGATATAGAGAAAAGTGGAGGGGGCCACATACTGACCCTTGGGGGACACCTTATGTCAGAAGAGGAGTTTCAGACTTGGCTTCACCAATATGCACGCACTGAGAGCAATTTGTCAAAAAGGACCTGAAACCCAGCCCCCCCAAAAAAAAAAAAATAAATAAAAATAAATAAACATAAATATCTAAAAAATTAAAATTAAGATAAAAAAAGACTTAAGAAAACTTTGATATTAATCTTATAAACAACAATTACACAAACCAGACATTTGAAGTTGGAAAGGATACACAATATTGCTTGGCCTGCATCAGATGTGGATAGGGAAGTGTCAATTACATTGCTTTCCCTGCCGTCAGATGTTTGTTGGATGGTTATGAAGAGCTTCACTGAGAGTGGATTTTCTTAATATCCATCATTATAAAAATTAATCCCTAATATATTTTTATTCTTAATTTTCTATTATGCGCTTTTACCAAAGTGAAATATCAAATTACCTTTTTAAAGATGTTCCTGACATACATTTTCATTTATCAAGAAATGGATCCAGATGTATTTATTGAACCCTCTTTTTTTCACCATGCCTGATTCTAGGTGCTAAAACTTTCTGATGAACAGATTGATCGTTGGAATATTGTCAAAGGAGCAAAAGGACGTATCAAGACCCAATTGGAACAGCTGAGGTAATATCTTCCTCTCTTTTCAATTATTAAAAAGCTAGGCAATCTTTAGAAATCTTAGTCCAGTATATGCATACTTATGCTTTAAAACTGTAATGAGAAACTTACAAACTCCAGTTATCATGTTCTACACTATGATTCAGTTTCTATGCACTTTCTCCACTAATGTTATGATCATGGATTTTTGTCACCCCTCAAGCCCTTTGCATCCCCCATTACACAGAACCTTTCCCCTCATTATGTAACTTTGATATTTCCTTTTCATTTCCTGTAGGAAAAATGATCTGCATCTGTTTAATGGGTTGACCCCTCAAGCCTTGGGGATGCACCCTAACATGGGTATCACCCCTGGATTCTTCATGACCCCTCCACCCCCTGGATCGGCAGGTACCCTCTTGCCCCACATGGCTGCCGCACACATTGTAAGCCTACAGCAGCAGCAACAGCAGCAGCTCGGTGAGGGTACCGGGTCGGAGTGCTCTTCACCACCGTCAAGCCCCAGGGATAGCTCAGATGAGAATGATCGTGGTATGTAGTCCATTGATGTTTCTCTGATTTTGATTTGATTCGGTTTTTGCATTTCATTGTATAAAATTTTAAATGGAACTTAATCTATCAGCATCTGCCATCCTGAAATCTGTCTTCCATTTGTTTAGACATTTACAAACAGAAAATATGCATACATATGTCAAGTGGAGAAAATTTGATACAGCATTAGGTCTTAATTTAGCAAAAACATAGATGAAAAAAAACCAACAGATGTAATAGTTTCAGATTCTTTATCCCCGCCCACCCTGTACCGTGTTATGGAACTATTCTACATTTTACATTCGTCCATTCCTTTTTGCCAGATTCCGAAGAGAGTGAAAGCTCTGCTACATCGTGTGCTGAGACAATCCAAAGCCAAGCCAAGAGGAGAGAAACATCTGCTGGTATGCCATCGCCTCAACAAACCAGCCCTAGGGAGCTTGTCACCAAGAACCGCAATCAGCCATCGGCAACCTCTCTACCCTACAGTCAGGTGGTGAAGTCCGTAGGTGTGGATGCTGGCAGGCAAGGGGACAGGTCTCCTATCCCTCCAGGGGAACCCAGACAGGTGGCTATCAAACCTCAGGCAGGGACTGCGGTTAGCCCAATGCAGCAACAGCAGCAGCAACAACAATCCGCAAACAATGACCAGCAACCCCAACAACTTCAGCTGCAGCCTCCACCACAGAAACCTCACATGCATCAGCAACCGCCTCATCAAATGCAACAGAGGATGAATGCAATGCCATCGCAGCCTCTGCCAGCTGGCAACACGGTGGTGATCGGTAAGCAGCTGCCACAGGTTGTTAGTCCTGATGGAAACCCTGGACAGCTTCATCAGTTAGACAGTCCCGTCATAGCTGGCGCACCCTTCACCCCACATGTTTTCCATATCAAGCAGGGCAACAAGAGTGTTCACACGGTGCAGTACATACAAGGTGATGGGGAAGGAGGAGGGTTTAGGACATCAAAAGTTGTAGTGCAGCAGGCCGTTCCTGGTGCAAGGGGATCAATAGCTTCACCGTCCCCTCCTATACCTGCAGGAACCTTACAGTCAAGGAGCGATGTCCCCATGTCAGTAATGCAGCAACATGCACAGCCCCAAGAACAGGTCAACCCTACCTCTAAGACTGTTCACAACTCTGGCACTATTCAGCTGCTACCAAATCTTCATTCCCTTGCACTACCCACAACAGACGGCTACATAGCACCCACATCGGTTACTTATGTTACTTCATCCAAGCAAAGCCTGGCAATCAGCTCTGACAGCACACCTTGTAACAATAATCTGTCCAGTTACAACAGTTGCACATCATGTGGTTGTAATGGCCAGTGTGGACAAGCCAACCATCAACCTTCCACCAGTGCACCCAGCAGCAACAGTAATGGCAACAGTAGCAGCAGTAGCAGCAGCAACCTTTCCTCTTCCCACATGATCCACTTCAACCAGCCGACAACGTACATCGCCGGTCCTGGCCAGCTCAACTTCCCCAACTACTACCACCAGGGCAACATGATTCCTCCGGGAACCCCAAACAGCATGAGGAATGCCCCTCCGCCGAGCATGCCCCACAGCAACGGCCCACGTTACCCCCCTCCGATGCCTCCCTCGCCCCTCCAGGGTGGCTTGCCGGACATGATGTACGGAGGGAACCCTCACTTTGGTATGATGCCTCCAGGTGCTCAGATGTATCTCAGTGGACTTGGTGGTATGGGTCATAGAGGACATGGGATCCATGGTGGAGGGGGAGCAGGTGGATCTAAGAAAGGACAGATGACATGCTTCAATTGTGGTGGTCAGGGACATAGAGCTAGTGAATGCAGAGAAGCCACCATGGAGTCTATCACTCATAATAGTGAGTAGTACCTTTGCAGCTTACTTGCATTGGCATTACATTGCAGCTTACTTTTGGTACAGTAATGAGACATTAGTAACTCTATAAACAGTTAAGTTTATCATGTAATGTACCATTAAATATTGTTAGTGGATTGAAACACTTGTGTTATGGAGTAAAAATATGCTGACACAATTATGCCTGAATTACATTTTTAATATTTCTTATATCAAAAGATTTGTTCTTTATGAATTATGGGTGTATGAAACAAATAAAATGGTCTACAACTTTAAAAAAGTACAATAAATCAATTAAATACATAAAGAATTTGACCCACGTTGGTATTTTTAATATATAAAAAAATAAACAAAGATTCAGGTAAACTTGCACAAGCTGACTATTTGCTCAAGTCAAAGCAATTTTATACACCTGGGGCCCCTTGCAGAAAGAGTTGCAATCAATCACAACTCTAAAAATCATGCGCAACTTGATTTTTAGCCAATCAACAGTATGCATTTGGGACTTGCGAATGATTTTTGCTTACGTTTAAATGCAACTCATTCTGCAATGGACCCCAGATAATGTAATACTTGTGTTATATACCTTAAGGCCAGCATATTTCTGTGGTCCCAACAGATTCAACTTAGCCAAAGTTACCTCTATTACAGTTGTTATTTTTCAAATTTGTAAATTGTGTTGTAAGTCATTAGAAAAGTTCAACCAAGTTCATCTGTAATTACGCATGAATTAAGAGCTTAATAGATTTACGTTTATTTCTCATTTCATTCGTCCATCTGCAGGTCACTACCGGCTGAATTACAAGTCGTCAACGTCAGACTTAGCTGAGAGCACACCTGATAGCTAACACAGGATCAACCATCCCTAACCCTAGGGGCTCTATATTCCTTCCAATGGATAGGTCGTCTTTGTGCTTTTCATAATCCTTGGCATTTCTCCTAACCACTGTTTTATCATGGAAAAATCTTGCTGGAAGCAAGGCTAGTTTATCATGATGTTGACTACTAAAAGTGTTTGGGGTTTTTTTTGCCAGTAATATTTATTATTCGTCTGTGCAGTATTTCACACAGTAAGTGTGAGAGCAGCGTAACTCCGTTGACTTTCCTCCAGAAGTTCCTCAAACGTGAAGACTTTGATTGGACAGTTTGAAAGATGGTGTTGAGTGTGGCCATTATATATTTTTTTTTCTTGAAAGGTGCAAATAATTGTGAGATTCATGCAAAGTTGGTACTTGATATAGCAATTTAATTTTTGTGTTTTTTATGAATTGTTAATTTCATTTTACAAACAGGACAAATCTTATAAGAATCATGATTAATCAGCTTGTTTTTTATGTTGAATATTGATTTTACTTATAGTTTTTACTTTATGAATTTCCATAAACAGAAATGGGAATTGTTATTTGTCATTGCACTATTGTGGAATTTTGAGGTACTGCATAAGAAAGGTCTAGACACCAAACCACTATTATTTCTAATCATCAGTTTTTTTCTTTGAGACATTTGTTTTGAAAAAAAAATCACTGTAGATATATCAGAATATTATATTCAATTGATGAATAAAGTTTTATATGTATCACAAGTTTGTTATAAATACCTTATTATGATAAAGACAGCTCTTTTGGAATTCACCATATCTCCACATTTAAATGCCACACTATGTATAAACACTAAAGTGTGCCCTCTATTGATAAGATTGAGAAATTGTGCCATTTTACCCCACAATGCATCAGCTTCATTCAGAGGGGTGGGTTAGTTTGAAAAGCGTGGACCGCATACCACAAACTTTAGCGACCGATTTACATTTGATTTGTGTGATTGATGGCACATGATGATCCATTCAATTAGTTTAAGAATCGATCCTAAGATCAATCACTAACTTTGAGTTTCAGGGCCAGAAGCAGAATAAGTTTGTGCCTGTGAAAATGATGCATTGTGGGTAGATATTATGGCTCTGTCTCCTGATCTCAACTGTAGATGGCGCCAATCAACGTGTCAGTGTCGGTTCTGTGTCACTTGAAAACATGCATGTTGCATACACCTTTTCATGCAATTGAAATATCCATTACTGAAAGCCAATTGTCATATATATTTGCAACTTTCACAGGAAAATTCTTATATTTTGTAATATGCCCGGCTCGACAATACAGTTTGTACATTTTTTCTAATGAGCGAAGTTTGGTGAAGCACTTGTACATTGTAATGACTATATAAAAATGAATCTCAGATGTTTATACCAATACATGTCCTTTGATCTTAAAATCGTTTTTCGTAATGAAAAAAAAGGTTAACAGTATTCATAGTCTTCTTATACAAGAAAGAGGCTGTATTCGTGTATCTGAGATACAAATTGATGATAATTGAAATGATGCATTTGCGACAAAAAGGAGGCATTGTCAAATTATGCTGCTGTGAAGACATGCCTAATATTTGAAAAATGATGACTTCAACACCAAATTGAATGTTTATCCCTTTAATTGTATGTGACTATTTATGGGGTTGATTCAAATTTTCAAAGTGAGTAATATTTGTGAGAGTTGCACATTACATCAGTATTTGTGCTTGTGGTGATGCTTTCTATTGAGGCCATGTCTTAATCATTGAGAGCAAATCTATTTTTGTCCAATGGTCTTTTACTGTCATGAAATATATTGGGATTAAAGAAAAATTGAATAGGTTATGAAGATATGGGGCAGATAAAGAACATTTTACTACACCTCTACCTTTAATATGTGTCATAATCGATCTTTCAGTCTCTATTCATCTCTCTCCTTTAATTTTGTAGTCTGTGTCACGTTCCCCTACCGCACTTCCCCAATCCCCCCCACCCAAAAAAAACCCTGACCCCCCTCTGTTTTTCCATTTCTCTGTTATCATACAAATGCCAATACCTACACACTTTCATTGGGGGTAGCCATAGTATTCTGTTACAATTCTAAACCAAAACTACTTTGCCGATGATTCCAAATATTGAACCGTGCATGATGATGATGATGCAATTGTAAAGTCATCAACAGTGCTTCAGAATTGGAAAGGCAATCTGTTTAGGGGGTTCAATGATTTATCTCCATTTCAAACAATGAATTCTATTACCCACCTACATGTGAATCTTGGATTAAGTTATTTTTTATGCCAAAATGCAGAAGATATGTCAAATGCCAGAGGGATGTAATACAAATGTGTCAATTAATTCACAAGTAATATAGAGTAAATACTTTTGGTCCACAAACGTTCTGGCAGGATTATTGTAACCGCTCGGCTACACAAATTCTTAACATATTAATGGAATAAAATTGTAGGTAAAGTCCAGAACTGTTATTTTATTCAAGCTTTCCTTTAGTCTATTATTTGAAAGAGAATCAGTGTAGTTGCTTTTGTTTGCTCGTTAAAGTCCTTGGCTGTTATATTTTATAGAAGCTTTCCCTTGATCCATTGTTTTACAAGGAAACTACAGTTAGCAGGGTTTCATTGTAATTTCTTTTTTCGTTTTGTGGCGTGTATTAACCTAATCAATAAATTGATATAAGTGTAATGGTATCTTAGAGAAACAAAAAAGGTCCTTCAGAAGACTAAATTCTAGTGTTAGGGATATTTCCATTCCAAGTGCCCCTATTATTTGACTGTAATAAACATAGGCCAGTTTGTAACTTTTTTTCTTTTTATTTCAGGGATACTAAGGGAACGGATTGTGAAAATGTATGTTATCCTTAGAGGAGATTGATAAACGACAAGCCCCAAATCTTCTTTCAAACGATGGATAAGACTCTTTGTTTTGTGTTATTAGAAGTGCCTTGCTAGGATGACTGTACTTGAATCATTCGTTCACATTCTCTTTGTATCATAGAGACAATAATTGGCTTATCATCAATCTTAAGTTCTTTGGTAGTGTTTTCATTTCTTTACATCTCTTTGTATTGTTATATATATATACCATGTTGAGGCAAGTTTTTATCTGGCAGAATACCTGAGAGAGTCTTGGAGGAAATCACGTGATTTTATTCAAATCATGCTATGCATGAAGGCAGGCATGGCTCTGCACAATCTTGATGTCATTTTGAGAGTATGTGATCTATTTTTTTTTCGTGTGTATATTTTATTATGCAATATGCTGAAAGTAGGGAGAGAACTTAAAGCACTAAAACAACATTTTCTTGTGAATTCTTACAAAGATATTTTTTCTTTTTATTTTAGAAAAATATGATTTCTTTGTGATTGATTGTCCTATGTCAAGTCAAATTGAACATGAGTATGAAATGGACAAAAGGAAATTTTATATGAAGTAGTTTGTTGCACATTTCCATGAGCATATGATGATGATGATATTGATTTGGGAGCCATATCATTATAACTTGTACTTAGGTACAAGTTACAAGCTTCTGTTACAAGCTACTGAAATCATGAAGTTTGATCGGTGGAGTCTGGAGAGCAAGTTTCAGCTTTTGTAATGGAGTACGAATGTTATAAAACAAGACCCTGATTGGTGCATTCAGCCATATCAAATGGTACTTAAAAGACACATGGTACTTATTACAACTTGCCCAAGACTCAATGCAAGTTTGGAGTCTGTGAAAAAAATTGCTCTGCGGAGAACACCAAGAAATCAATTGTTGGCCCTGGTGTATTGTGTCAAAGTAAGTTTTTGCAATTTATTCGATTAAAACCCGTATTGGACACTGCCTTATGAATATGTAACCACTCTAATTTTTCTACATTTTTTTTCTTTGTAATTTGTTTTGAAATGTATGCAAAATGGGAAGATGGGTATAGAAGATTGTTCCATTTGCTCTTGTAATTCATTTTCTTGTTTGTATTTAGTCTAAATGGCAGGTTTGGATGAAGAGTTACCATCTTAAGTGAAGGTAGTTTTGAGTTCTTTGGAAATTGAAAATATTTTTTGTAAGATTTAATTTTCATGTATGGTGAAAAAGGTCTACAAATGGGTTCATTTTGAAATGCCCTGATATTTCAGTATCAATTATTCCAAAGTGACTTGATATTGATTAGTTTTGGATGAAGGGTAGTAGCTGAGCATTTGATCGGTTACTCCAATATTGACGATTGAGCTAAGCATTTGATTGGTCATTTCATTTCATCATTGACCATTGAGTTGAGCATTTGATGGTCTCTATCATTAAGCTGAGCATTTGATGTTCACTCTCATTAAGCTGAGCATTTGATGTTCACTCTATCATTAACCATTCAGCTGAGCATTTGATGGTCACTCTATCATTGACCATTGAGCTGAGCATTTGATGGGTCACTCTTATCATTAACCATTCAGATGAGCATTTGATTGGTCCTTATCATTGACCATTAAGCTGAGCATTTGATTGGTCACTCTATCGTTGACCATAGAGCTCAGCATTTGATGTTCACTCTATCATTAACCATTCAGCTGAGCGTTTGATGGTCACTCTATCGTTGACCTTTGAGCTGAGCTTTTAGTGGACACTCCATCATTGAGCTGAGCATTTGATTGGTCACTCCATCATTGACCACTGGACTGAGCTTTCAATGGAAACTCCATCATTGAGCTGAGCATTCAATGGACACTCCATCATTGAGCTGAGCATTCAATGGACAATCCATCATTGAGCATTTGATTGGTCACTCCATTGAGCCGAGCTTTCAATGGACACTCGATCATTGAGCTGAGCATTTGATTGGTCAGTCCTTGACCACAGAGCTATTTAAGCATTTCATTAAACACTCCATCAATTACCTCAAAGCTAAGCATTGGTCACTATCAATGACCACAGAACTCAGCATTTGATTGGTTACTCTATTGACATAATTGCTGACATGATTGCTCACTATACTGATGACCATTTAGTTGAGCATTTGATTGGTCAATGCTTTGATGACATCAGAGAAATTTTGACTTGTACCAAGATGTTATGGCTTGTATTGCTACTGCACATATCCCAACAGTAGGTGGTTACATATATGGTGCTTCGTAATGTCTAGCTAACAACCAAATTTTATATCATTAAAGTGTAATTTATGTAAGTTTTTTAATGGACAATAAGAATCCATGTTGACTTTTTAAAATTATTGAATCTTTAACAAATAACATTTTGGATCCACCTTAAATATCATAAAAACTTGAAAAGGTATGAATTTGTGTTAAATGTAAGATGAATATCAATAACAGACAAATTTGTATGCAATGGATGATCACATTTGTCATGGCTTGTTTGATGTTTCGCGACAAACATTCGCAACGGTTGGAGTGTGCAAATCAGTTGGATAAGAACGAGATGTTGCAGAGATAGAGGGCATTTTCACCTCCCCATTTCAAGAAGCTATGGATCACGTAACTTCTGTTTTCTGCATAGATTTGGACAAGTCTCTCTTTTAGTGAGATTTCACAGATTATTGTCCGTCCATTAACATAATGGGGCTGGTTCGTCGCGTCATTTAAATGGGCCTTAGGGGTTAGACTTGTGGAGTGTGAGAGAGCAAGTTTAAGAAGACGTTTAGTATTTCCTGGAACATTTCTTGATATTGTGTTCTGAATTAATATGTCTGCTATGGTGTCTTTGAAGTGTTAATTTCAACTATTCCTTTACAACTGTCTGCCTCCTATACTTGTAAACCAAGAATTCAGTAGCACATTTTTCATACCGACAGAAATTGATGGGTGCCAAAATTAGTATTCTTCATTTATGTTTATTATAGGAACTTCTTAAAATTATTTTCATTTAAAGACATTCCTTTTGGAGAGAATTGATTTCTCCTTCAAAGCAATCTTCAGTTGATCATATATATGTTTTAGTACCTTTGTGCAAATTTGCTTATTGATATCTGAAAGCTGAATACTTGATGTATTATATTGTTACTTCTTGCCGTCACTTTACGAACAGTATGTTGTTGAATACAGAGTTTATATCCATGCATCACTCTTGACAGATTTGATATTGTGCAGTTTATCTTGCTCAGTGCATTCTTTTAACGTATTAAATCTGTCAATGTGAAATATTATTTCAGTTTGTGGGACAGATCTAAGAACAGCAATGTATTCGATGTCTTAAGCAATCATTTGTTTGGTGAACCAGATTGATTTTTTGTTTTATTACGTAATTTAATTTTCCCCCATTTTACTAATGAGGATCTTTGTCCATAAGTAATACCTTGGTCACATTTGTTCTACGGCGAGTCGAAAACAGCCGTTTCGACATTTTTTTTTTGTACCAGCTACATAAAGGTGGTTTGAATAAAAATGAATAAAACGACTGTTCTCGACTCGCCGTACGGTCGCCGTAGAACAAATGTGACCAAGGTATAAGTGATAACTACCACTTGCATAGTGTCTATTGTAACCTGGATACTGTCACTATTTTTCAAAATATTTGTGAACATCTGCAGGGAAAAAATATGGACAAAAATCATGGTAATATTTTGATTCTCTGTCAGCATATTGGCTTTAATCAAAGTATTTTTATTAACTAGTTGTTCGTGTATACTTTGTAATGTACCCATGTATTCAGTTGTAGATTATAAAACAAGGCAAACATGTCCTCACTTTTTTCTGTGTTGATTACCTCACACTTATCTCCTTTTTTTTGAACATCCAAACTACAGTTTGGATTGCTATATTTAATTTGTCACTTCGTCTTATCCCAGGTTACCGTTTCATTTTAAAAATTTATGGGAAGTAACTTCCATGTTTCCATTTGACTAAAATCTAATTCATTTTCATTTATTTGAGTTTTATAGAAGCTTTATATGATTTTTGCCACACTCTAGGACACATCAACATAGCAGACAACTGAATATAGCTAGAACATCTCAATCATATGCCAAAAACAACCACTCATACTCTTATTTCAAGATTCATTACAGCTGTATTCTGGCCAAATATTTTATTTGTGTGATCATTACTTAAAAAGGATAAGTGTTGTGATGATAAAGTAGACAAAAAAAGAGACAAAACTATATATATTTTTGTTGTTGCTTATATTTGTGAAGAGTTTTAAAAAGAACAAAAACATTTCTTGAAAAGGATAACAATGGCAGTACTTCCGACATGAAGGGGCCGTGGATGAAAGTGAGGTTTACAACATCACTGATATTCATTGCACTTACACTTGCTCCATGTATTATAATTTAACACAAGATTGTACATTGTAAATAGAATATAAGAAGTTCAAAGGAAAAAAAAACTTGAAAAGTCGCGAGTGCTAGAGTAAGTGTGTGAGAAACTGAGAGCGAGTGAGAATATTCTATGACTTGTTTATTTTTCTGTTTGTTGCAGTATTTTAAGTTGTCATGCCACATTTGTGAAGTATTTTTGTTGTTGATAATGACAGTGTGGATGATGTAAGATTTAAAAAAAGAGAACACTCAATCACTTTCAGAGGGTGGTTATATTTCATCTTGCAACAGACAAAATGAAGAAAAAAAATATATAATTTTATCTTTGCCAGGTACCTGTACAGTGTATTTGTTTATTGATTGAGAAAAAAAATGAAACCAAAAAAAATAAAATAATGAGAATACTACGCAGTGAGCCTCCTGTCTCTTTATTAGATGTCCTGCAATAGAAGAAGTATGACAGCGAAAGTCACATGGAGAATTCCACTTGTAAGCAAAATGACACATGTCGTCATTACTGGTAGATGCATGAATCTAGTATGGGTTTGCAAGTATATGATGCATTTTGTAAAATTTCCTTTTCATGTCCTATTGAAATATATTCTACATACCCTTTTTATTTCAAAATAAAACATTTGGTCTCTAACATCATGCACCATTTTGAATAAATATGGCCCGTATACTGAAGTCGGGGTTTCACTTAGACCATGGTCTAACTCTGTGCTAAAATTATGGGAAGCCAAAAGTGTCAATTTTTATTAAGTTGTATGTTTCTTATGTTTACTGTGCTCTATCCTGATTCATAGATGGTGAAGAAAATCATCGATTTATACTTCCTAGAAAATCATGAATGATTTGAGAGCCAAATGAGCAGAAATATAATATCTCTACCGTTAGTGATTTATGTAACAATTGGCTATCCATACTTAAACCACAACTTTAAACCTGAGTTTAAAGGAGAATGAAACCAATGGAACAAGATAGCTTGTGTGAAAACAGAAAAATCAAAGAAACAGATCAACAGAAGTTTAAGAAAAATCGGACAAATAATGAGAAAGTTATGAGCATTTGAATATTGCAATCACTAATGCTATGGAGATCCTCCCATTGGCAATGCGACAAGGAAGTGTGATGTCACTGATGAACAACTTTCCCTTTGGTGGACTATAAAATACCCTCAAAATGTCTCTTTTTGCTTTTTCTTATGATGATACAAACTTTCTATCCATGATGTATTCTAAAAAATATGTATTACATGCCCTCATGTAGAATGAACACATGATCTATGGATAGATGTGATAAAATCAGCAATTCAAGTGAAATATATACTAAAGTAATGGGGAGAGTTGTTCACAAGTGACATCACACATCTTTGTCGCATTGCCAATTTGCTATCTCCATAGCATTAGTGATCACAATATTCAAATGCTCATAACTTTCTCATTATTTGTCCGATTTTTCTCAAACTTTCTTTATTCTTATTCTTTGATTTTTCTGTTTCTACACAAGCCTATTTGTTCCAAAGGTTTCATTCCCCTTTAAGTTAAACCCAACTTCAGAATATGGGCCACTATGTTAAGAAATACAATGTCATGATATTAAAGGGATGAAAGCAGTACCTGCTCTCATTGGGTTAAGTAATTCAGTGCATTCCCCATAATACCTCGGTCACATTTGCGCTACTAAGGACGATGGTACTGCGTGTCGAAAAAAGCCGTTTTATTCATTTTTATTACAACTACATATATGTAGCTGGTACGAAAAATATCATAATGGCTGTTTTTGACTCGCCGTATGGCCACCGTAGAACAAATGTGAGTGGGCTAAGAAATGGAACAGCTCTTATTGATACATATCAAAGTCAATGTGTTTTACTTTAAATTCAGCATTGATAGAGTGGAATCTCACTTCCTTTTTTTACCTAAATACATCAAATTCACACTCGGCAGGTTATGAGCAATGAGAAACAAAATTAATATGTGACCCTTTGCCCACTCTTGGACAAGTTTTACAAAGAGTTGCGATTGATCCAATCAATCTCGACTGTATTCAAATCCATCCATACCATGATTTTTTTCTGCAAGAAATTAGCGCAATATCCTATAGTAAGCAAAGAGAATCACACTGAATCTTCAATAGAACAATTTATGTATGAATATACATCATATCTAGAAAATATTTTGAACAAATTTGCATTTGATATTTTGACGTTGCTTGCCATCCATAGTTGTGGTTGATTGGATCAATCACAACTCTTTGTCAGATGGGGTCCTGATGTGTAACATAAGAAATGGACATAGAACTCAAAACAGGGCCGTCGTATCGTAATGCAATCTTTAATTATTCAGCATATTTGACATTGCTAATGAAATTTCAAACTCTTCATTGCTCTTTAATGACTGACCTTTTTATTTCATATTACATAAATGGAGTTAAATGTACTGTTGTAGTGCTTTAGATAATAATAATAAATCATTGGTTTCCTTTGGTGGCATGATGCACTTTACTGTTGTCATTGATGTCAATCCAGTTCAAAAGTATGTATAACCTAAAATTGTATCTACAAAATAATTATACAGGTGGTTGACGTACATCCTCTTACCACCAAATGACACTTCCACAAAATACATGTAATTACACTACTTACTTTTTTTAAAATGCTGATTACAACATAGTGAAATTTGAATGTGTAGATCAAGGACTTCATAAGACAATCCACTGTAATCAATTTCTAGTGGGACAGTATGGCTAATGGAAAAGTTTAGAGGATAAATCATAAGATCTGTTTGTAGATACCATGTAAACCCTCGAACTTTAAGAGGTGGATGACGTTAATAAGGCAATGGGATGTCGTCTGCATCTTTGACAAAGACAACGTGATTGACAGCATAGCTTGTGAGAGCTGCCAGAGTATCGTCATCATAGTACTCGTTGGTCGGCAATGCGAAAACCTAAGAGAAACATGATTAATAGAAATTGATAAAATAGTGATGGTAATATTACCTACAAAAAACAATAGTGATGATCATGATAGTGACAATCATATAAGAACATGATCAGTTGGAGAAATCAAATTTAAAAAAAGTGATGCTAATAACATAATGGCCATCATGATAGAAGAGAGAGGAAATAGAAAAATTTAATACATATTCCAGAGGATATTTCATATTTCAGGATGATCTTTATATCCGATATTTTCAGCAAAAGTCATTTATATACATCGAAACTTCATAAATTGTATCTAAATATTGACATTTCACAAAATTGTCTTATTTTTAAGCAAGCTGGGCATAATTATTGTAGGATCATTTGTAAATTTATTTGCAGGACTTCTTATTTCACTCGGCTTATGTATAAGAACAACATTACAAAACACATTCTTATCTTTATCCTGCAACCTTAAAAAAGGGGGGAGGGAATTCACCTCTATGCCCCTTTTTTGTAGCTTGGAGGCGCTGGACTCCGGGAAGTCGTTTTCCGCAAACAGGCCGTCTGTCATGATGTACAGAACCTGACGTGCGTTGGTCCGGGAATGCGCGAAGATGTTGTTCATGACAGTCCGCAGTGCCAAACGAAGGCGAGTTTCTCCACCTGGTCCAATGCAGAACAAGAGACTAATTAAAGGGGTACTCCGGACTGAAAATTTATATCTGAATAAATAGAGTAAAATTCACAGAGCAAAATGCTGAAAATTTCATCAAAGTCGGGTAACAAATAACAAAGTTATTGAATTTTAAAGTTTAGCATCATTTTGTGAAAATAGTTATATGCACGTCATCATGAATATTCATTAGTTGGGTTGATGATGTCACATCCCCACTTTCTTTTTTCTTATGTAAAAAATTATATAAAATCATACCGGTAATTGTTTCATTTTTTTCATACATGAGTGAATAATGTTTCTCCTCTATAGTGAAATAAGTTGCAGCAATGAATATCTAATGCACTAAATCAGTTTTCAATAATTTTTTTTTAGTTCTTGGTAGAAAAAAATTTGAATAAACCTAATTTCATATAATAAAATACAAAGAACAAGTGGGGATATGACATCATCAGTTTGCTCATCAAATATTCATGAAGACATGCCTAGAACCGTTTCACCGGAATAGTGCAAATCTTTAAAATGCCATAACTTTGTTATTCATTGTCCGATTTGGATCAAATTTTTAGTGTTTTGTTTTGTCCGATTTTTCTGTATCTGATTAAATCATATTATTTTCAGCCCAGAGCATCCCTTTAATGATGGCACTAATTGTTGGTTAGAGTGGTGCTGACTAAAGTGGAATTTATTCAAAATATCAAAATTTGTGACCATACTTGTGATTAGTGAGAGTGGGATTGATTGAGTTGAAGGAGTAGTGATTGAAAACATGCTAATTATTGATTAGAGTAGAATCAAGTAGAGTGATTAGAGTTTGTGACCATACTCTATAAAAATAGATGAGAGTGGATTTGAGTTTAATGAAAAATTCGGGTAATGTGATAGCTGTTTGAGACCATACTATTGTTTATTAGATGGGAATTGGAGATAAAAAATGATAATATAGGATTTATATAGCACACGTATACACCTTGCTAGGTGCTCAAGGTGCTCCTATATCACCCCGGCTAAGCTAGTCTACCTATTCCGGTGCTCACAGCTTTGTGAGGAATTACTTCCTGCCGGTACCCATTTACCTCACCAGGGTTGAGTGCAGCACAAGGTGGGTAAATTTCTTGCTGAACGAAAACATACTAAGTACTAAGATCATACGAATTATTGATGAGAGTAGAATTGAGTTGGTCTATCAAAGTTTGAGTCCATACCAATAATTGATCAAACTTGAATTTAATCAAGTGATTAGTTTGAGACCATACTAATAACTGATAAAAAATGGTACATTGAATGATAAGAGTTTGTGAATATTATTTATTGATTAGAGTGGATTTTAGTTGAGTTTTCAGAGTTCGTAATATCAAAGCCTGATAAGAATAAGATTTTATAATGAAGGGACTTCAGGCCTATATAGGGCTATTGTTCTTGATGGTGACACGACATTTGCTCTGGAATTAAATTCGTCTAAGATATAGGGTTAGGGTTTCAATGGGGATGTATTAGGTTCAGGGTATAGTGTTTAATCCAGGGTGGATTGTGGCAATTTCATTAGTGTGTGGAGTTTACAGCAGAGCAATTGTCGCCAGAGCAAATGTCATGGAACCATTATTGATAACGAACCCTCGAATGAAATCTCTTGGAGGGAACCTAGAGCCGACTCCTTTGAACCCGCGATGATGTCATAGAGATTATTCTTCACTCGGATGGTGTAAGCGAAAGTGGTGAAGAGAAGGCGAATGCCTCCCTCTGTGGCAAAGTCAAGTCGATCTATGAACTGACGTAGCATTGCACGCTTGACTTCAAAATAATCGGCTCCTTCACTACCTGTGAAGAGAAAGAAAGAGGGGGGGGGAGAAGGGGTGGGGGTGGGGTGAGAAATAGAGAGGGAGATGAGTTAGGGTGAAGGAGGGAGTGAGATGATACATATTTACGTTTCTTTTGACCTTTTCAATCTTTTCTTAGACATCATCTACTGAACATTTCTACTACTTGAAGGCCTATATCATTTCTCATTTTGATGTATTCTTTTTCATTTTAATGTTAGTTATTTCCGTATTTATGCATACTTCTACTTTTACTTCGATATACTTCTTCTCCCACTTAAAACATTTCTGAAGTGACTTCTTTCTCTTAAATTTTTCCATGCCGTTTTTGCTTCCACTTTCATTTCTACATGATTATATCTATATCTTCTGCATCTCCATCTAATTATACATCTAAATCCATTTTTATTCTGGATATAGAAACATAGGAAGAAATTGAAGTAGATTTAACATAATAAGTAAGCAGGAAGTAGATGTAGAAGTAGAAGTAGACGTAGATGTAGACGTAGAAGTAGAAGTAGAAGCAGATGTAGAAGTAGATGTAGAAGTAGAAGTAGATGTAGAAGTAGATGTAGAAGTAGATGTAGAAGTAGAAGTAGATGTAGAAGTAGATGTAGACGTAGAAGTAGATAAAGAAGTAGAAGCAGATGTAGAAGTAGATGAAGAAGTAGATGTAGAAGTAGATGTAGAAGTAGAAGCAGATGTAGAAGTAGAAGTAGATGTAGAAGTAGATGTAGAAGTAGACTATATATTACATGTAGAAGTAGACGTAGATGTACAAGTAGAAGTATGTAGAAGTATAGAAGTAGAAGTAGATTTTGAAGTAGATGTAGAAATAGACGAAAATGTAGAAGTAGACGTAGAAGTAGATGTAGCAGTAGAAGTAAAATTAGATGTAGAAGTAGATGTCGAAGTAGGTGTAGAAGTAGAAGTAGATGTAGAAGTAGACAAAGAAGTAGATGTCGAAGTAGAAGTAGATGTAGAAGTAGACGTAGATGGAGAAGTAGACGTAGGAGTAGATGTAGAAGCAGACGTAGAAGTAGATGTAGAAGTAGAAGCAGATGTAGAAGTAGACGTAGAAGTAGATGGAGCAGTAGAAGTAAAAGTAGAAGTCAATGTAGGAGTAGATGTAGAAGCAGAGTTAGGAGTAGATGTAGAAGCAGACGTAGAAGTAGATGTAGATGGAGCAGTAGACGTAGATGTAGAAGTAGAAGCAGATGTAGAAGTAGATGTAGAAGTAGATGTAGAAGTAGACGTAGATGTAGAAGTAGACGTATAGAAGTAGATGGAGCAGTAGAAGTAAAAGTAGATGTAGAAGTAGAAGTCGAAGTAGGTGTAGAAGTAGATGTAGAAGTAGATGTAGAAGTAGACGTAGATGAAGAAGTAGACGTAGAAGTAGACGTAGATGGAGAAGTAGACGTAGAAGTAGATGTAGAAGTAGATGCAGAAGTAGACGTAGAAGCAGATGTAGAAGTAGATGTAGAAGTAGATGTAGATATAGAAGCGGATGTAGATGTAGATGGAGCAGTAGACGTAGATGTAGAAGTAGACGCAGATGTAGAAGTAGATGTAGAAGTAGACGTAGATGTAGAAGTAGACGTATAGAAGTAGATGGAGCAGTAGAAGTAAAAGTAGATGTAGAAGTAGAAGTCGAAGTAGGTGTAGAAGTAGAAGCAGATGTAGAAGTAGATGTAGAAGTAGACAAAGAAGTAGATGTCGAAGTAGAAGTAGATGTAGAAGTAGACGTAGATGGAGAAGTAGACGTAGAAGTAGACGTAGATGGAGAAGTAGACGTAGAAGCAGATGTAGAAGTAGATGTATAAGTAGATGTAGAAGTAGATGTAGAAGTAGAAGCAGATGTAGAAGTAGATGTAGAAGTAGATGTAGAAGTAGAAGCAGATGTAGAAGTAGATGTAGAAGTAGACGTAGAAGTAGATAAAGAAGTAGAAGCAGATGTAGAAGTAGATGAAGAAGTAGATGTAGATGTAGAAGTAGAAGCAGATGTAGAAGTAGAAGTAGATGTAGAAGTAGATGTAGAAGTAGACTATATATTACATGTAGAAGTAGACGTAGATGTACAAGTAGAAGTATGTAGAAGTATAGAAGTAGAAGTAGATTTTGAAGTAGATGTAGAAATAGACGAAAATGTAGAAGTATACGTAGAAGTAGATGTAGCAGTAGAAGTAAAATTAGATGTAGAAGTAGATGTCGAAGTAGGTGTAGAAGTAGATGTAGAAGTAGACAAAGAAGTAGATGTCGAAGTAGAAGTAGATGTAGAAGTAGACGTAGATGGAGAAGCAGATGTAGAAGTAGACGTAGAAGTAGATGGAGCAGTAGAAGTAAAAGTAGAAGTCAATGTAGGAGTAGATGTAGAAGCAGAGTTAGGAGTAGATGTAGAAGCAGACGTAGAAGTAGATGTAGATGGAGCAGTAGACGTAGATGTAGAAGTAGACGCAGATGTAGAAGTAGATGTAGAAGTAGACGTAGATGTAGAAGTAGACGTATAGAAGTAGATGGAGCAGTAGAAGTAAAAGTAGATGTAGAAGTAGAAGTCGAAGTAGGTGTAGAAGTAGAAGCAGATGTAGAAGTAGATGTAGAAGTAGACAAAGAAGTAGATGTCGAAGTAGAAGTAGATGTAGAAGTAGACGTAGATGGAGAAGTAGACGTAGAAGTAGACGTAGATGGAGAAGTAGACGTAGAAGCAGATGTAGAAGTAGATGTATAAGTAGATGTAGAAGTAGATGTAGAAGTAGAAGCAGATGTAGAAGTAGATGTAGAAGTAGATGTAGAAGTAGAAGCAGATGTAGAAGTAGATGTAGAAGTAGATAAAGAAGTAGAAGCAGATGTAGAAGTAGATGTAGAAGTAGACGTAGAAGTAGATAAAGAAGTAGAAGCAGATGTAGAAGTAGATGAAGAAGTAGATGTAGAAGTAGATGTAGAAGTAGAAGCAGATGTAGAAGTAGAAGTAGATGTAGAAGTAGATGTAGAAGTAGACTATATATTACATGTAGAAGTAGACGTAGATGTACAAGTAGAAGTATGTAGAAGTATAGAAGTAGAAGTAGATTTTGAAGTAGATGTAGAAATAGACGAAAATGTAGAAGTATACGTAGAAGTAGATGTAGCAGTAGAAGTAAAATTAGATGTAGAAGTAGATGTCGAAGTAGGTGTAGAAGTAGAAGTAGATGTAGAAGTAGACAAAGAAGTAGATGTCGAAGTAGAAGTAGATGTAGAAGTAGACGTAGATGGAGAAGTAGACGTAGGAGTAGATGTAGAAGCAGACGTAGAAGTAGATGTAGAAGTAGAAGCAGATGTAGAAGTAGACGTAGAAGTAGATGGAGCAGTAGAAGTAAAAGTAGAAGTCAATGTAGGAGTAGATGTAGAAGCAGAGTTAGGAGTAGATGTAGAAGCAGACGTAGAAGTAGATGTAGATGGAGCAGTAGACGTAGATGTAGAAGTAGAAGCAGATGTAGAAGTAGATGTAGAAGTAGATGTAGAAGTAGATGTAGAAGTAGAAGCAGATGTAGAAGTAGATGTAGAAGTAGATGTAGATATAGAAGCGGATGTAGATGTAGATGGAGCAGAAGACGTAGATGTAGAAGTAGAAGTAGACGCAGATGTAGAAGTAGATGTAGAAGTAGACGTAGATGTAGAAGTAGACGTATAGAAGTAGATGGAGCAGTAGAAGTAAAAGTAGATGTAGAAGTAGAAGTCGAAGTAGGTGTAGAAGTAGAAGCAGATGTAGAAGTAGATGTAGAAGTAGACAAAGAAGTAGATGTCGAAGTAGAAGTAGATGTAGAAGTAGACGTAGATGGAGAAGTAGACGTAGAAGTAGACGTAGATGGAGAAGTAGACGTAGAAGTAGATGTAGATGCAGAAGTAGACGTAGAAGTAGATGTCGAAGTAGGTGTAGAAGTAGATGTAGATTCAAAAGTAGAACTATATGTAGAAGTAGATGGAGTAGTAGATGGAGCAGTAGAAGTAGATGTCAAAGTAAGAGTAGACATAGATGTAAAAGTAGACGTAGATGTAGAAGTAGATGTACAAGTAGACTATATATTACATGTAGAAGTAGACGTTGATGTACAAGTAGAAGTAGATGTAGAAGTATAGAAGTAGAAGATTTTCAAGTAGATGTAGAAATAGACGAAAATGTTTAGGAGAAGTAGACATAGAAGTAGATGAAGAAGTAGATGTAGAAGTAGGCGTACATTTAGAAGCAGACGAAGATGTAGAAGTAGACGTAGACGTATAATTAGATGTAGAAATAGACGAAAAGGTTTCGGAGAAGTAGACATAGAAGTAGATGTAGAAGTAGATGTAGGTGTAGAAGTAGATGTAGAAGTAGACGTACATTTATAAGTAGATAAAGAAGTAGATGTAGAAGTAGACGTAGAATTAGATGCAGACGTAGATTTAGAAGTAGACGAAGATGTAGACGTAGAAGTAGATGTAGAATTATAGAATTAGAAGTAGATTTAGAAGTAGATGGAGTAGTAAATGGAGCAGTAGAGGTAAAAGTAGAAGTAGATGTAGAAGATGTAGATCAAAAAGGAGACGTAGATGTAGACACAGAATTAGATGTAGATCTAGATGTAGAAGTATATGTAGTAGATCTAGAAGTAGATGTAGAAGTAGACGTAGAAGTAGATGTAGAAGTAGATGTAGAAGTAGAAGTAGATTTAGAAGTAGATGCAGAAATAGACGAAGAAATTT
The DNA here is from genome assembly GCF_018143015.1 of Lytechinus variegatus. Classification (NCBI taxonomy): domain Eukaryota; kingdom Metazoa; phylum Echinodermata; class Echinoidea; order Temnopleuroida; family Toxopneustidae; genus Lytechinus; species Lytechinus variegatus. Next base: position 24,599,826 of record NC_054741.1, on the reverse strand, counting down.
AGGAGAAGTAGACATAGAAGTAGATGAAGACGTATAGATGTTCGAAGTAGATGTGGACGTAGAAGTAGATGTAGAAGAAGAAGAAGACGTAGATTGTAAGTACAAGTAGATGTAGAATTAGGAGTAGAAGTAATGTTATGTTACAGGAAGATGAATGTAATATAATTTAGTATCAGATTGAGATTCGAAGTGAAGTTAAATCAATACTGGATGGACGTCTAAGTCTTGAAGTCAGTCAGTCAGGATCAGTGTGGGTCTAGTAGTCTATCGTTGGTCTTTCTCTCTAATAATCAAGAAGTCTTATTTATATCATTAGTTTTTTGGGGGTAACAATTTAAGGTGGGAGTGATCTAAACTTGATCTGATTGCTCTACAATTAACTGTCTATCAAACTTTCTTTGGTATAAGGGGTGTGGTGATGCTCTGTGCAAGTGACTGGGGCTGGAGTGTGAGTCATACTTCTTCCATGAAGTTAGCTTACGTCACTGAGGGTTTGTCTTTTTATGGTCAAGGCTTAGCAGTTAAATGGTATCGGGGGTGTTGGGATTCTTAGATGACATTGTGGGAGTTTGCAAACAAGTGAAGGTGAATGACTGAAAGGATAACAGGAAGTGAAATACATACTACATGACTGTAGTATTGAGGCTTTTTTTTCATACCTGAATTATCTATTAGAAACACCACCTCGATGCCCTCACCAAGATGAGATCGATAATTGCCGTTGAGGGCTCTCTCCTCAAGGAGTTCGTCAGCGCTCCGTGGTGTCTCGACATTTGCTGAAGAAAGAGAAATATATCAATTTCTTATCCGTGAGGGGCATCAAAAGTAAAGAATTTCGGGTAAATTAGTTTTCTAATTTGCCAACATTCACATGGATTTTAGCTGCTTCCCCATCGACAATATTTCTCTCGTTTAATCCGGTAAAATACCGAAGAAGCAATTCCAAATTCAAATGACAAATCAACCCAATTTCTTATAAAAATGAGTCAATGAGATGTCTCGATATCTCGAGAATATCTTTGGAAAATGTTTTTTTATTTTTTTTAAATTTCGAAACAAATGCCTTGTTTACGTCGAGCATGCATTGTAATGGATTTTCTTTGTTCTTGTATAATCTTAAATAGACTGGGCTATTTTGATGCCTAAGAAGACTGGGGGGCTGATTCAACCCCCCTCCCCCGATGATCTCGGCCTTTGACCGCGCGATCGCGACAAAAATTGGCATGTGCGTTATCCATGTCATAATCTCCAAGGCTGTAGGATCAAATTTTCTCGAAAAAATCTCATAATTTATCAATTATGCTAATTTATACGTAAAATTAAAGATTTGCTCTAATTAACTAAATAAGGCATCTAAACTGCTAATTTTTATTCACAGACTCTTTGCAGGCTTCTGATCAAATGCACTTTTAAAAAATCATTGTTACAATTCTTTTCTTATGTATTTTATTGTTTTTTAAATTTGTTATGTATTTCTGTGTTTTTCGACCTTTTTGTTTTTTATTGTTTTTTTTATAGGGCCTATTGAAATCGCTGCGACTCTATTCTTACCATCAACAAGATAAAATTAATTCAGTTTGATTAGTAAAATTGAAAATAATGATACATTTATGAGTTTTGGCTAAAAACACAATTTGCTTGGATTTGTACACAATTCGCGTTTTTTAGCAATTTGGGGTCAACATGCACTTACGAAATATTGCGTAATTTCGGAACTCCGTACTCGGGCGTCGCAAATTTGGTCTCAAAGGTTGCGCAAGACTTGAAAAAAAAGTAATGGAACGGCGCGGCGCCACGCCAACTTTTCGCGTTACAGATTTATTGCGAAAATATCGAGGGGGGCTGAATCAGCCCCCCCAGTCTTTTTAGGGTTAATCATATTAACCTTATTACAATTAAGGGCGTATAGGCTGGTTTGAGCATGGGGAAGTGTACATCATGGGAAGGTGGAACTCAAGTGTGGAAAATAAGCTGTTGAAAGCAGAAGGGGTACAAATTTTGTTTTTCTTGCCAGTGTCAGAACTCTTCTGCCTCAGCGGGAGGGTGCACCCCCCCCCCGCCTCTACACCCTTGACTTTCAACAAATATTGTTTGACTGCCAAAATGTGGAAAAGAGAATGGTCAAACCATGCGGAATTGTTTAGGGAGGAATTATTGTTCTCCACGAATAACGACCTTTATTAGAAGAGAAGCAAACTTGTCAATAATGGATGTATTAAAATCTGCTAGACAAGAAAATTTCATAATAATGGAATACATGCAAACATTATTTGGGGTGGTAGATATACCGTTCATTCAACCCCCTACTCAACACGTGTTCGTAACACATACAATGCAAAAGTTACAGCACGATAATAAAAGTCGATTGAAGCTTTAGTCCTTAATTGAACATTTTAAGGCCTGTTCCCACTGGCCGACGGACACAGAACGTATTCATATTGGATACAGCGGGATGAGCAATATTTCGAGGTGGCTCCATCCGTTTTCATTTGCTCCAGAATGGGCGAACATAACACAGTGGACGGATGCTCGATGGATAAAGAGCGTATGAAACAAGTGCAAAGCGTACATAACGGATACAATCATAACGTTTTCCAGCGGATGGCAAGATTCTTTTTCGTTTTACCACCCTCTCTGTATCCGTAAGTGCAGTGGGACCAAGCCTATAAATATGTATTTGATGCATTCGAGCACCATCATGAAAATCAGTGGCTGAATATGTATTGATTATGGTCTTGGGAATCAATCAATAATTCAATATTCATATCGTGGCAGTTCCCACATCAATAGGTGAAAATTACCATAACTTACCAAGAAAATAGTCACCCCAGCTTGTGTCCAATTCTAAGGGGAAAATTTAAAAATAATTGATCAAATTTAGTAATCCAAATTCATATATCACAGCATCAAAGAATCATAAAAGATGATTTTTAAAGATTCGATGACATCAACTATTTTTGCGGAAATGTGGAAATAATTATTCAGGATATTCCTCTAACTTCATAGAAAGTACGATGCACACCCTATTTTTATGGAAGAGGTGTACCATAGCTTATTATTTACAGGGATTTTTTCGTGATTTGTGCTCTCTGCTTTTTATTGTATTTTAGTCTATTTAGAAACTAGATAAAGGCGCCCTTAAAACGGCAAATCTAGCAATTGCAAAGTTTTTTTACAAGGCTCTAACGTCTAAAATGAAAATTATTGGAAACTTTTCTCATCAAATTGCGGCTATTGGCCGATAGGAAAAGAACACGATTCGTGGGATATAATGTAAAACTATAGTTAAGAAGTCAGGTCTAGTGCAAATGAAGGAGATTTGGCACTTGCAATTAAAGGCACGTAAGGTATAACACCGGGGGCCCCGTCTTACAAAGAGTTACGATTGGTCCAAACAATCGTAACTCTAAGGAAATCCATCAGTGTCACAATTTTTTCTACAGGAAATTTGCAAAATGTCCGTTAAAAACAAAGGAGAACACACCAACTTGTCAAGAAATCAATGAATTAATGGATATATATATTCATATCTAGAAAAAATTGAACAAACATGCTTTTTAAATGTTGACTTTGCTGGCTTTCCATAGTTGCGGTTGATCGGATCAATCGCAACTCTTTTTAAGACGGTACCCTGACGTGCCTTAACACTCTATACATGTATATCAGACATCCAGCATTCCCATGGAGTCTCACACCTTCTGAGATGTCCCTGTGGCGCTTTGAAGAGGTTATGTTTCCAACTAATTACATTTAGTGTATTGTCCAGATTCCCTTACGACACCCCTTTTCATCGAATCATGTGGGATTTGCTGATATCAGTGGACTCAATGGCCCGTATTCTGAAGTAGGGTTTAACTTAAACTCAGGTTTAAAGTTGTAGATTAAGTATGGGAAGCCAAAAGCATTAAAATTGCATTAAGTTATATGTTTCTTATGTTTACTGTGCTCTTTCCTGATTCATCGATAGAGAAGACAATCATCTATTTGTACTTTCATAACAATTATGAATGATCTGATAGCCAAATGAGCTGAAGTATGATATCTCTACTGTAAGTGATTTATGTAACAATTGGCTTCCCATACTTAAACCACACCTTTAATCCTGAGTTTAAGTTAAACCCGACTTCAGAATACGGGCCAATTTAAATTTGATACAGTCTTAAATGCCTTGATCATAGAGCTCAAGGCACTCAGGTTTAACCTTCACTATGAAAAAAGAGAAAACTAAAATTCATGTTAATCACAAAAGGGCAATAATTGTAAAATAGGTAAAAGACACTCGCCATTTAAAAGGGCATTGTTGACATGATTGCTTAGAGTATACAATTTCTTTTTACTTCATTCGTAATTCTCTTTATTCAGATGCCAAATTCTCCATAATTAAATCTTTAAATGCGCTTCTTATCTTCCACTGCCATACTTGACAATACTGCGAACACGATTTACGTCTCTGGCGTAAGGAACACTTTAGCTTCAGAGCACAATATTTCCAGGTAAGTATCTGCTTGCAAACAGTCATGCAGATGAGGGGTGTAAGGGTTTTTTTAAAAAACATTTTGAGTTACCATGACAAAGTCCGCATGTGACAGGGCAGTTTTGTTTCATGTAAGGGATATAGTCCGGGTTGTGGCAGTCAGAAGCCCGAGTCCGTCCACAACGCTTCTTTAGATCTCTGCATTCAGCTAAAAAACATAAAACATACAAGACACATGTTTTGACCAGTAAATTGAAGATTTGACGAAAATCCATCCATGAACAACAGAATTGAAAGATATGAGTAATGTTTGCTACGTCAGAAACCAGCAACTGTCCAATGTGTTATGAATATATCCCATAAAGTCTTATTTTTCAATCGTTCGTCAGTGGCAACGTTTCTCCCTAAAAACGTAGATGAAATGGTACACTGTAAAAACTGTGGTGTTCAAACTGACACCAGTTGGTGTTAATAGAGGACCACACCCTGAGGTGTTAAAATTACACCCTAGAGAAAAGTAGAGATTGACATGACACCAAAGAGTGTATATAAAACTACCATAGGTGTTGTAATAACACCTATGGTGTTAAACTAAATTTAACATCGGTGTCAAATGAGTGGTGTGGTCCTCTATGTACACCGGTTAACCATGTTAACACCACAGTTTTTGCTGTGTATGCCCGATTGAAATTAATGTACATGTAAAACCCGCGTTAATTGTTGAGAAACGGAAATTAGTATGAGGTGACATGTCTTGCACATGGGGGCCTGCTTGCATGCGACATCACAAAATTGAATCTTTAAAAATCCTGAACTGTCATTTTCTCTGTAGCCCTTCATATTTATGTAATTTTCCTATACAGTTTATTCGGGTCATCTTGCCATCGGGATGACCTCCTTTACATTACAATTTCTCCATTACTGGAAGTAATGATCATATTAATTCTCTGGCATCTTAAAATGAAAAGTACAAGTACTTTTAATTCCTACCTTCGCATCTGACTCCGATGTAATTGTCTGTACACTGGCAGTAGCAATGAGTTGCATTGTTGATTAGTGTACCATTGTTGAGACAGGACAGAGTGCATGTAAAACCAGGAGACCCCGGCCCAAAACTCTCTAGAAAATACGAAAGAAATATTTAAGCAAAATTCAATCACAAATTTTCTGCAACTTAAACCAAACTTGTCCCTCCAAAAACTTGAACGAAAATGAACTTGAGCTAAGGAAATCAGTAAGTAACCGGAATTAAAGAGTTCTCAAATATAAACATAAGTTGTAGAATTATGTGCAACAATCCATTTATCTGATGGTGGCGGAACCGTGTCAAACGTGTTAGTTAAAATGGAAATCTATAATTTTAAGTATCATCTATGTTCCACATAACTTTCATTGCGTTAATTCATTTTCCCCATTCTCGATATGAATTGCGATATAGCGAGAATTAATTTAGGCATACTAGTTAGATCATGAAAATGTACAAAAGAAATTCAAGGATATTTGGCAACAATAATCAGCATAATAGTATAGCGAACACGTTGAGAGAGAAACAATAAATCCAATGTAGCCTATCGTTTTCTATCAAGATTGACGAAAGCCCCCCCCCCCAAAAAAATGATAATAATAAAATAAATAAATAAATAAAAACGAAACAAAACAAAACCCCCATAATCCAACTTTCGGTATACACTCTTAAATATTTGGTAAAAATGCTCCATGAGGGTAATAATGTGTCCAACCAACATTGGGCATTTCTTCTAGACATTTATATTCATTTATCCGGTGTGATGAAAATTATACCCATTCTAAAGTAATTGCTGCTTATTTTTTAACCTTACTGGTCAATATGCTTCCCGCCGCTAGCGTATCTAAGGTTGTGACTCGTCGGAA